>NW_011889322.1:920401-1266593 GCF_000151845.1 Pteropus vampyrus
GCGCCTCACCTGGGCCGGGGGTTGCGCCGTGGGGGTGGGGTGGGTCGGGGCGCCCGCCGCGCCGGCTTCTTGCTGCCTTCCCCCGGTGGATGTACTGCCGCCTTCCCGTCCTCTTGACCCCTTTCCTGTTCCCTCCCCCCGTGCGCCCGCCCCAGCCCAGGGGCCGATGATCTGGGGAGCCAGGGCCAGAGCGCAGCCTTGGTGAGAAAAAAGAACGGATTTCTAAAACGTGTCATTAGTGTCCGGGATCCACCCCTCGACCCTCTCCCCTCCCTTTCTCCCCTGCGCCCCCTCCTCTTCTCCGAGAGCCTCTGGTTCATGCCAGCGACCCCCTGGAGTTGGGGCTGCAGCGAAGTGCCCTTAGAGGATGCTCCAGCCGCTGTCTGTCGGCGCCGGGTCTTGGCGGCTGGTCCTTCCTGTCCCTCCCACCCACACCCACCCGAGACGGAAAGTGAGCACCAGGGCAGGGGGCGGGTGTTTCTCGGTGCGGGCATTCCAGAGGCCTTGGCTGGGGGAGACTCATTGCCTTCAGGTTCACGATTGCATTGGTCCCTTTCTGCACACCTCCCCACAGTTCCCCCCCTTCTCCTCCCCCCGCCCCCGCGCCCGGTGTGCATCCCTTTATGCCCAGCTCACAGCTCGCAACCTGGGGAGCCCCCCGGGTTCTGTGCTGGGGTTCTCACATTGAAAAGCTGCTGTAGGTAAATCGCCGCTAGAAGCAGTTTAATTCCAGTTGTGGGTGTTTTAAAAATCCCATTGGCTGCTTCAACATCCTTCTTATCTACCCCACTCCCGTCCCCCCCATCGCTTAAATGTTTCCAACCAACCCTTTCAGGTAGTAAAATTACTGCCTGCATATTCCTGGAGGAACTTGTGTTATGTTTAATATTTACGGGAATGAACATCTGCTGAAACAAGCATATTAACTGCACTCTGTTCTGCTTCTGGTAATCGCTTATTGTAGAGTGGGCTTTTTTTTTTTTTTTTTTTTTTTGCTTTAATTCAGTAGAGTTCACATGTGTCTACAACCGCAAGTGGTGTGCACATGAATATGCAATGTACAGTTTTAAAGCTAAACTGCTTTATGATTTATAGTAGTGGAGATGATATGTGGATGTGTGTATATTTTCATTGATATAGGCTTCTAGTGAATTTTACCTTTCTAAAGCAAGGTTTATCAAACTAAACCGGACACAAAGCTAGTGTATTATTGAGCAGTTTCTTATAAAAGGTCTGATGATGAGTAAGTATGGCTTGCTCTGCATAATGCTGGTGCCTATAAAATACACAAAGATGGGCCCTAATGTAATAAAACTTTTATATATTACACTGGGAACTTCAAAGAGCCAGTGTAGAAAGAATATGAAACATGTTATTACTCTATAAAAGTTGCTAATTACTGTGTTGTTGCTCCTGGGGTTATTTCAGCCTTTCACTTACAGATACCTATTATTTTACAGGTTTATGTTTAGGAATCTTGGTTTCTGGCACAAATTCAATAGATTTCCTGGTAGAAACTGTGCTTTTAAAATGACTTTTGCTTTTAAAAGGCAGTTTTTCAGTCAAAGAGAAGAACTTACTATTTTGGCATATTTTTATGCTGCTTGCCTGTTTGCTGACTCAAATTGAAGCCCCCTTATGATTTTCACAAGTAATATTTTGAAGTTATTGGCCATAATCTATGGGCTTTTCCAGCACAGGGCCTGAGCCTTTTTTTTTTTCTTTGCATCCTTAGTTTCCAGGTGAGTTACCTGGAGCACAGTTCCACAACAAATGTCCTTTGAATTGACTCGAAATTTACATTAGCTACTATAGTATACTTACATTTTTAAAAATGAAAAAAAAAAAGCATTTTTAAAAAGGTGCTGTACATGCAACCAGATTTTAATCAAACCATCAATTTATCTTTGGCTTATAAAAATGTGCAGGCTTTCTTGCTTATAATATATAGTAGGATAGTTTGGCTTGACTGAAGGAGCTATTCTAGTTTGCAGATAGAGAAATTACATTTTACAAAAGCTTATATATTTCTGATAAAGACAGACCAAACTCTTTGAGTATACATTTTAACATAGGCATTTTCTCAGTCATGGATGAATTTTCAGATAGTGTTTTCTAACCCAATTTTATGGTTTACTTTTAACCTTATAATTTTCTTTTAGTTTTTGGTTTACTCTATAAGCTTATGAGTGATCCAAAAAAACGAACATTTGTGTACTTTTTGAGTGTCAGAGGTTTTCATGTCCATTGTTTTCTTATTTGAATCTTATACCAGTCCTAGAGGTGGTAAGCAGTAGTAGTCCCATTTTATAGACAAGGAAATGGAGGCTTTGAACTGAAAAGTGGCTTTACTGAGACCGTAAAACAACAGCAGAATTTTTAACTAACATTTACTGGTAAATGCTTACCATTTACCAGACACTGTTTTAAACACATGACATGTTTTAACTATTCTAAGTACATTACATATTTTAGCTCATTTAACCCTCACAACAGCCATGGGAAGCAAGTACTATTGTTATTTCCATTTTACAGATTGGGAAATCGAGGCTGGGGAAGATCAGGTAACCTGCCCAAGGTTACACATCTAGAAGTGGAGGAGCTATATTTGAAGTAGGCATTAATTTCAAAGCTCAGTTTTTAAAATTCCAAATCCAGTTTATTTTCTACAGTACTATAGATGCTCCCAGTTTATGAGTGTCTTTGCCTTGCTCCCACTTCCCTACTCTTGCTTCAAACCAGAAATGGGAAATGGAATTAGGGGTGGAAGTTAGTCCTATCCTTCTTAACGTTGAGCTATGGCTGAAAAAGAAAAGCTGAAACAGCTATTTGGAGGTCAAAATACCTCTCTTGAAAAGTAAATATCGGTGTTTCTGAGTTGGGGTTGGGGGTGGTGGTGTAAGAAGACAGGGGTGATGATTCTTAAATTATCAACTGATTGTCTCTATCAATTATATTCAACAGTGTGAAATTAATTACAAAACTAAATTTTGATGGTTGGAAGTTAAAGTTCTGTTAAAATATCAAAAAAAAAAAAAAAAAAGATCAGAGCCCTAAATGATATTGATAAAACTAAAAATTTGAAAACAAAATACCATGATTTAGAAAATTATGCCTACCTAGTATGAATATATGTTAAAATTTAAAGACCACTAAAAACTTTCTTTTAATTCATCTCAGAAAAATGCTTTTCTTTGGAGAGAGTGGAGGAAGGTACGGGTTAATGGAAAAGGGAATTGTATTTTAATTCCTAACAATTTTTTTTTTCTAATTTGTGGACATTGTTTTCCGATAAAACCAACTGTGGTTTGTTAGTTGGGACTGTGGCTTTGAACTTGAGACATCCCCAGATGACTGTATAGACAATATGAAGAGAAAAGCTCCACACTGTTGAATATAATTGATAGAGACAATCAGTTAATAATTCAGAAACCATTGCCTCCCCACCTCAATTCAGAAACACCAATACTTACTTTTCAAGAGAGGTATTTTGGCCTCCAAATAGCTGTTTCAACTTTTCTTTTTCAGCCATAGCTCAACGTTAAGAAGGATAGAACTAACTTCTACCCTTAATTCTATTTCCCATTTCTGGTTTGAAGCAAGCGTGGAGAATTCGTTCTGGCGAGCTGAATCCCTGAAGACATGGGGCCTCAGTGAATTTCCTGGGCCAGATGTCCAGAAGAGTAGAGCCTCTTCTCATCCTTCCCCTCCATCCTTTCTGCTATCCCTTCTGCTGCCCTTCCTGTTCTCCACTAGGTTTGATCAGCTGCTGGGCATGAGAGCCCTTCCTCAGGGCCTTTTACCAGGGTAACCATTGCTTTTATTCACTTAACAAATATTTTTTGGTCATCTCTGAAGTATGAGACCTTGTGCAGGTTGCTGTAGGGGATTCAAAGATGAATAAACCATGGGTTGTGTATGTTATTACCTAGTAGGGTAATGAGAAGGGTCATCAAGGAAGTCTTTAACATTTTTGATTTGGGAGAAAGACCATAGTTGGAACTGGGGTGGGTGATGGAGGGGGCAAAGAGGGAAAATTGAGTTAAAAAAAAAGGGCTTCCAAGGAAAAGGTGGCCTTTTAACTAAGCCTTGGAAGATGAATGAAATTTCTACAGATGGGGTGGGGGTATTTAGAGGACATAGAGGCATCTTGGGCAAAGGAAGAACTTGAACAAAGGCTCTCATGGTGCATCTGAAAGATCCTTTCATAAACCATGGTGGAGTTACCTATACCAAGTATTTTAAAGATGCAGAACTCTGTAATCATGAGTTACTTTCGATGAATGAGAAAAGTTTTCCAAAATCGAATTTAATCTAATTAGTCAAAATTGAATTTAATTCTTCTTAAATGTAAACGCATTTTAGTTATAGGGAAGAAAGTTTATTGAAATACAGTAGTAAATATTCAGATCCCTCTCTACCAACCCCACCCCCCCACAGCTTCACATAGGTCAGAGTCTATTTACTTATGTTCAAATAGGCATTATACTCTATGTTCTTTCAACTTTGAGTCTGAAGTTGCAATAAATGAATAATTTCATACTCATCAATTTGTTCAGTGAGCATTCATAGAGTACTAGGCATTACTATTGGACTGGTACTGTAGAGTAGTGGCTTGCAAATGTTTTAGGCCAGGGGTCCCCAACCCCTGGGCCATGATCTGATACCAGTTGTTAGGCCTGTTAGGAACCGGGCCTCACAGCTGGAGGTGAGTAGTGGGCGAGCTAGCTAGCGAAGCTTCATGTGTATTTGCAGCTGCTCCCCAAGTACTAGCATCACTGCCTCAGCTCCAACTCAGATCATCAGGCATATTCTCATAGGAGCACTGGTCCTTGGTGCCAAAAAGGTTGGGGACTGCCCTTTCAGGCCAAATAACTAAAATAACGAATACATTTAACATTGCAATCCACTACATTCCTGCACACACATGCACATAACTGAAACAAAAGTGTCATGAAATTATACTTATCAGTACTGTGTGTGATGCACTTTGACAATTTCTATTTTTCTTTTTTTTTTTTAAATTTCCACTTGTGGGTTGAAACCTACAGTTTCAAAAAGGAAAAAACCCACTGTAGGGGATGCCAAGAAAAGAGAGTTTGCTGGGAACTTGTAGGAGAATAAGCCATACACACAAATGTTTGCAATACAGAACTGACGCTGCCTGTTTCAAGAGAAGAGGGCACATCCTTTTGGGAGAGTGGGATATTCATGGTGAAGAGGCATTTGAAGTGGATCCTGGATAAGCAAAATTTCAGGAGGAAATACAAGAGAGGAAAGTCCACCAGTGGGAAGACTAATAGAAATAAGGGAATGAAGTGTGGAGCTTATTTGGTGAAGATAAAGTTCTTACCTTCGGGGATGGGGAGTGGTGGTGGACTGCATTCCCCTAGGGGGAGGGGGTGAGGTGGAGTGCTGATGGCTAGTCTGCATTGATGGTGCCCGGCAGTGTGTGCAGACACACTAGGTTCTCTTCAAATAGACCTCCAGCGGACATGCCCAGACCAGACTTCTTCCAGGTTTTCTTTGACAGGTTTCCCTGGCCCTTCATAGTGTCAGAAGACTGCTCCAGACCACCCTGCTCTTGACCCTTAGGCACCAAGACTCTTTCCTCCAGCCCCAGCAAATAAACATTTTAAGGTCTACCCCCATGCCTTTCATCAGCCTTTCAGGGTCAGAGCAGTTCACCCAGACACAACGGGCAGAAGATGTGGTACGTGAAGGTGGGACCACCACCTTTGCTCAGATGTGCCGAGCCCCAGCGTTGGTTCTATGGCGATAGGTCTAGAGTGGTGTAGTTGGTGGTGCCCACTCCTGGGCTGGAAGTGGCTGTGTGGTTGGCTGTGGTGCTTCATTGGCCGAGTGCCCCAGAGTGTGGGAAAGGGCCTCGGCAGTCCTGGGGGTGAATATCTGCTTTCCCTGAAGAGTGGCTTGCAGGATGAGGGCCTGTGGGCTGCAGACTCAAAGGGGCTGGTGGCCAGCATGGGGGAGGCAGGGAAGTGCGGGCAGCGGGGAGCTGTGTACCAAGTCCACCCAGTGCAATAGGTGTGTGTTTTGGAGCAAGCCATTTGGGAAGATTGGTTAATGCGAGGCGCCAAGGACTCAAGCTCGGAATAACAGGGAGAATGTGTGCTGGATGTGCAGATGGTTTTAACCAAATGCCTTTTGATGACACTGAAGATAAGATTTGTGTGTGGGGAAGTGATTCCTTCCTGTGTTGCAGATTCTTTCGTGAAAATGTAGGAGAGTTATAAAATGCTAAGAATTTATTTTGGGAAAATGTCCCTCTGAACAACAGTGCGTCTAATCAATAACACTTTAGGTTGAGCAGCTTGATCGAGGCCCTTTGGCATAATATTGATTACTGTCACAGGTCAAATTAGGAAAAAAAAAATCTCTCAAATGGAACACAAGATTTTGTGTGTGTGTGTGTGTGTGTGTGTGTGTGTGTGTGTGTGTGTGTGTGTAAATAGAATTTGTAACCTGGAATAAGTTTGCCTGTTTAAATTTTCTTTATTTTGGGAATAAAATTTATTTTGGTGGTAAAATTAAGGTCATAAAAGAATTTTAAATATCATTTAATGTAACATAATATTGCCTTGTTTTATTTCAAAGTGAAATCCATAAAACTTATATTCAGTGTGCCTGTTCCCTTTGTCTGGGAATTTAATTGAGGCTTCTGAATTCAACTGGCTCCAACCTTGCTTTCTGTTTGGCCCTGGGCAGCACACGATTTTTCTCATTTCCTATTCTCAGTCTTGGTTTAATCACTTACAAAGTGACAGAACTTATACTGGCCTACCTCATAAGGTTGTGATGTTAAGTAATAAAAGTGTCAATTGCTTTGTGAATGCCAAATGTAGTTCTTTTATGCCCTTTGCTTTCTTAAAAATGCCTCTTTATCATAAACAAGGAAGGTACAGAAAGGCCACACTGGGTCAGGTCATCCATCTGGTGCAGAGTTCTGTCTCTGGAGAGGGACCCAGGAACATTTTTGAGTAGAGGCTGGTAGTTTTTCTTATTTGTACGTCATAGTCTAGCAGACAAATATGCCCTTACTTATGGTTGCACTACTAACATATGTAGATATATTAACCGTTACATAATCTTTGATGTTTCATGGAGAATGTATTGAATTACCACCCATTACATCAAATGACTTCATTTGGCACTGTGGGTCTCATTAAATTATGTCAGACTAATCATAATTTAGTTTCAATAGAAACAGAATACTCAGTTACACCAGGGTAAGAGGATACTACACCATCCAAGAAACTAAATGGAGTCTGTGGAGCTAACACCTGGGAACATGTGAGGGGTCCTCTGGTATTTGAAGGAGTTGGGAGTGGGGATAGAATTGTTCTGGGTTGGTCAAGGGCATGAGGAAGATCAGTGGGTACGACAACAATTATCCCTCTCTGGGAGGCTCTAAACCCCCTGCCAGGTACTTTGTAGGAGATTCCTGGGTCAGTGGACCAGCAGCAGTTAGTTACCTGAGAGTCCTTCCGCCTTGAAAATTCTGTGATCATTCTAATTGTAGGGTTGTGGAATCAACGAGTGCAAAAGTCATTAATTGTATTTACTTGTCTTTTTTACCTTCGTAATTTCTCTACTCACATGAGGAGAAAGGCAGAGGGTACTTAAACTCTTCATGTAATTTCTTCCCAGGAGGTTCATCTTTGGCTGAGGCAACAACAATGACTGTAATTTGGAGACCACGTTAATGTAGCCTCTCAGTTTAGTCATATGCTTAACTTGATGCTTAAAATAATTTTGTTTTTTATTTTTTATGAACAGGAAATTAGTTTTTAAAAATCCTCTAGTGTCGTCGTATGATTCTGTTAGTCTTAGTTAAATTTTTCCTGTCATGCCTATACTGTTTACCTGAGTTATAAGTGACAGAACAAATTTTCTGTCAATGTTCATTGGAATGTTAATCGGTTACCTGGCAGGTTAGATAGAAAAAGCCTTCACTCTCGTGGGTCATAACTAGTTCTGGGATATACTTTGTTTTTATTTTCAAATTTCAAAATATATTTGTTTTCCCTAAAATAAATCATGAGGAAGCAGAGACTCAGGGCTTAGAAAACTGTTTTGAGGGTGTGGGTCAGTATATTCTCTATAGTAACCACCGCCCAGGCCAAACTTTAATGTGCTTCCAGGTAACTTAGGATCTCAGCAGAATATCAGTTCTGATTTAATAGGTCCAGGGTGGGGCTATGATTCTGCATTTCTAACCAGCTCCCAGGCAGTAATGCTGGTCCACAGACCTACCTTTGAGTAGCAGGAACTAAAGGGATAAAAATTCCTTTGAAAAGGAGCTCTTTCAAAATACTTCATTTTTTTTTTTTTCTGTTTCAGGGTGGCTTTTTATAATAACATCATAGTTCCATAATGCTGGGAAGTTACATTTAGATGCAGCATTTATTTTATTTTTGTGCATCTTTCTAATATTTCTGATGAGTGAGGAGGTGGTTAATTGTATCCTAGTGGGGTTATAGTGAGAAATAAACATGAAAACCTAAATAAACAAAATTTGTAATAAATAGGCTAATCACATCTTACAGCTTTACAGTTCCTGTCAGCTCTTCAAAGGGTGGGTCCTTCTGCGTCAGGAGAGAATGCCGAGTAACTGGATAGTCTTGTAGACACTTCTGGATTTTTCGGGAATCTCACAGTAGTTCCTATAGGTTCCCAGGACTCAGACCAAATGTCCCCCTTCTCTCTTTGGGAGGGATTGGGGTTGGGGATGGGGGAGTGAGTCAGGGTGGGTGGGGTTGGGGGTGGTATGGCATTGATGAAGGAGGGGGCAGCTGTTTGCAGAATTACTGCACTATCCTGTGGCCTTATCTGCAAATTGCAACTTTCATGTATCCTAGGAGAAGTCACAACTCAGCAACTTTCAGACACCTCAGATGGGGACCTTCTATCCCAGCGCTGCCAGCCACCTGCTCCCTCAGCCCTTATCAAAGTTCCTGAGTCCATCAGGTGGTCAGACAGAGCTGCAGTTTCTGTGTTCAGTTTCCAGTCTTATTTCATTATAAAAATATGTGCAGATAGGACTGATTATGTGAGTAAATATGGCACAATTGACTTTGTTCTATGATATTGGTGTGAAGTTTATTTATTTCTTAATGAGGGTTTGTGTGTGTGTATACACACACACACTCTTCCATTCTCTGAGGTGGGCAGAGAAGATTGTTGCTAATGAGAGAAAGCCAGGTTGGATTTAAATGATTGTGACTATTTCAGATTTGGAAAAGAAATCTGACTTTTTAGGAAGAGTAGTGACCAATTTAAATCTCACAGCCTTGGGATACATGTGAACTCACAGACGAAGAGCTGGCAGTAGTTGGGGCAGCATTTCTCATTTGCCTGTCTAAATGGCCATGATACTATCTTACACATCATAATCCATTATGTTATCCAACTAATTGTGTTTCGCTATTTCTTATGATATGTAATATTATGTTCCAATAATTTAACTTTTCCTTCAGATTAGGAGGACAGAGAAAGACTATTGACCTTGAGCATGGAGGTAGGTCAGGTCCATAGTAAGGCAAATAAGCGCTTGGTTATTGCTTTAGTTTGTACTAGTGTCATCAAAGTCGTGCATTTTCTTTCACATGGGAGAAAACACTATTTACTGGCTATCAATTATGGTACAAAGAATGGAATAGTCAGGTGATTTAGACAATGGTTGGGAAAAAAGGACTCTCAGAGTCAGTGGTTTGCTCAGGTGAGTCCTAAGAGAAAAACACCTGTTTTCGTTCCTTATGAAAAAAAGGCATCTGACCATAGTCAGCTAAATTCTGCCCTTTGGTTACATTATTCAGGCTTTTGGCCTTGACCAAGAAAATAGGCAGTCCTCATGCCCCTGCTTGATCTCTCTGATACCAGCCATTTCTCTGAACTGCTGAGAAGGGCAGTGCCGTTGGAGGTTGAGGACTTTATCTCAGACTGAGAGGCAGGTATCTTACTGGCCATGGACTCTGCAGTTTACTGAAAGAGGCTCAAGACCCAAGAAGTTTGGTCCCTTTACTTTCTGAAGTGTCCTTCCTAGCCCCTCACCTGGTCTGCAGTGGTGGTGGCTTCACCTGATGGGGGCTGTAGATTTAGAGACCCTCTGAGCAAACTGTGTGAGCTGTCTGTCACAGCAGTAATGGGAAGATTGTACTACCACAAATGACATCCATATGTAACAGAGCCTTCTCTTTTTGATGTGAAATAAAATGGTTTACTATTTTACACTGCTATACCAGTTATACCTCCAGGAGGGAGATTTGGCCTGGCCTGTGTTGTCAGGGCTCAGGTTAGGGTGATGCAGACAAAGTCCATCCTCGGCCCGAGCGCCATTGCTCTTGAGATATTTGGCTCTCAGGACAGGTGTCATGTGCAGAGCCTGCTGAGTCCTTCTTAGAAGCACTTCCACACCCAGGAGAGGGCCGCTCAGCTGGTGCCACATGGTCTGTCCTGTTTGTGTTCCTTTCACTGAGGGTAGGTCCTTCCCTAGAATATGGCACAGCCTCTTATGATAGGTAAACCTTTTAGGTGACTTTCCTGTAGAGTGTTTGTTTTTTAATAATTAGAGCCTAATTTTTTAGTATGAGCAGAACATCTGAGAAAAGTCATGGGAAAGCTGGTGAATTTTACCTGCTTCCTACCTCCTCACTCCTAACCCTCTGAAACGAATTGAAACTCCAAGGCTATGTTAACAAGTTCTGAATGTAGAAATTAAATATTTATGGTATAAAAAGAGAATATAGGTATTTTAGTTTCTAATAATTAGGTAGATAGTTATGTAAGTTAATTTCTGTTCTTTTTCTTACTCTTATCCCTGAGCAGGACAAAAGTCATATTTTGAAACCCTAAAATATTACACACAAAAAAGTAATACAGTATGGATGCTGTAAGATGCTCTTTGTAACTTGCTTTCTCTAGATTTATGGGTTTTTGGGTTTAGATAAATGACTGTTTATCGAGCCAGACCCAGAAGTGGATATACCACGATTCTACTTCTTGATGTGTTTATACTTTAACCTAGAACAGATTATTTCAGATAACCTCCATAGAGTTTTCACGTGCTGTAGTAGGGAATCCTACAGAGTACATAAAAGGGTTACCCCTACCAGGTGTGGAGTCAAGGAAGATTTCCTGGAGAAGGTGACATCTAGCTTGATGAAGAGTTTGGATTTAAATATGTTGCCTTTGAAGTGCCTGTGGGCCATCCAGGTAGAATTGCCTGCAGAAAATTTGCTGTGTGATAATGATGTTTAGGAAGAAGGTTAGGACACAATGATTTGGGAGTTATCAGCCTACAGGTGCTGGCGACAGCCATGAGATTGGACAAGGTTATCCAGGAAGAGTGAGGAGAGAATGAGAAGTAGGCTGAGGACCCTAGAAGGACAGCGGGAGGAAAAGCAACCCATGAAAGAGGATGAAAAGAAGTGGTTGGAAGGTTGGAGATCATGAGAGAGTGGGGTCCATGGTCAGCCACTTTAGAGCAGTCACCTTATGTGAGAGGTTTGAGGTGGTCTCTGGAGTTGGCATTGTAAAAGAGTAAATGAGTAAATGGGAGGTGAGAGGCTGTGATTGCTCTCACTCTTGAGGGTAGAGACAGGCACACTGGTGGAGGAAGTTCTCAGAGAAGGGATGGGTGGGCCAGGCCCAGAATAAGAAGTGCTTGTGGGTGGGTATAGATGTAGATACATTGCAGGTAGTAGAGACTTAGAAAAATCTGAGAAATGAAAGTTTCAAAGAATGGAACCATAGAAATGAGGATAGCATCAAATATTTGCCTCAAATGTCAATAATAAGTGTTTTATAGATGTTTTTGAATCAGTGACTAATGAATGAAAAGCCTACATAAGCCACTTTGGCATAAATGTATGTCATACCATCTATAATTTAATTAAAGTATTTCTAGAAGTAGTTTTGATTCAAAAGTAATTGGATGAGGCCACAGAGCCAGGAAAAACTATTGGATGTTTCCAATTGTGGACTATTTTAATGGATTTTTAAAAATTGTTTTCACATACACAAGGCTGACTGAAAAGTACCCCAAGGATGTCTGACATTTAATGACAGTATTTCCTTAGAAGGGTACTTGGCCCATCTGGCTTCAGGGTTTCTTAGTGTTTTTTATGTAGGGAAGTACAGTGAGCCCTTTATAGCTCATTTAATCCATATAACCTGTGAGGTAGTTCTTAGTCCCCATTTTATAGAGAAGGAAATGAAGGTTCAAAATAACTTGCCTGAAGACCCACAGCTAGTCTGGGCAGAGCTGGGGTTTTATCCAGGCAGTCCCGACTCCAGAGCCCTTACACCTGGCCATCATCTTATAAGAGGTATTCCTCAGTGACAGAATTGTAGGGCATGTGTCCTGAGGTCCCTTCCAATCTCAAAATATTTATGGTTATATGTATATAGACCATGTGCGTATGCATATGGGTATGCATATATGATCTCCAACAGGTATAATGAAGTATGCATGAAAAAACATCTAGAGGATTACTTTGGGTTTTAAAACTCAGAATGAATAATATACTATGTCCAAAGTATTACGTATTTTGGACTAGTGGAATTTAAACAGGCTTTACTCTGCAAGGATTGTCCGTAATTCATTATGATTTAGGTACTGCTTTTTGTCCGTATTTAAAATGTATAAAAATACACTGTCTATGTATCTTCTCTTGATTATTTGTATACTCATAAAACCCACAAATTTGACAAGTTTTACGTGGAAAGAATATGGTTACAACTGTTCACCACAGCTGGTCAAATCTACCATAGCACCCAAATGTACCTTTATTAATAACAAATGATAGTGCAGCACTAACATCAGTAAAACTACCTTACAAAAGTAATCTGATCATAAGGCAGTTCTTTTTCATGTAGATTATCTTGCGGTTTCTTTTTAGTTTCTACATAAAGACAAACTGCCTCGTCTAGCTATGTGACTGCTTCTATAAAAAGTGTTGCTTTGATGACATAGAAAGAGTAAATGGGCTTAATTTATGTCATGAAGATATTTGGGGGAAGTAAAATTAAGATTCTTGGCTTAAGGAATTGTGACATATCGAAACACATGACAAAAATTATTTTAAATGTCTTCTTTAAAGATCCTTGAGAATATGACAAATTTTAAGGTGGGTTAAAAAATCCAGTTGGCTGAATTCCAGAAACATGCCATTTGATAATGGGACGGGAAAGGGGTTTGGAGCCAGCATGCAGTGGGTTCAAGTTCTGACTGTGTGATTTACTCGGTGTGTTTACCTTAAACAAGTAACATAACCTCTCTGATATGATTTAAAATGGAAGTAGTAATGTCTACGCCACTGATTTGTCATGAAGATTAAGTGAGATAATATATGTAAATAGCCTGGCACAGAGTAGGACCTCAAAACAATAACTTTATTATTCTTTCCATTCTCATGGTTATTTAGTGTTTCATTTAGGAATTGTGTTCAATGGTTGTATTCATTTTGTTGCTTAAAACATGTTACAAAGCATTTATGTGAGTCATGTTTCAGTTCGTGTCTTTTTTTAAACCTGGTGTCTTTTTTTCAAGGTCTGGTCTTGTGTTTATTAAATGTCTGTAGCAGGTGGGTATGGGAGAGTGTCTAGTATTTCCTTCTGCGCACAGGATCCTTATGACTTCAGAGTTCTCCTCAGTGTTAAGATAATGAGCCCTATGCACTTACAGTGCTAAGAAACTCTGCTTTTAAAAATTACTATATGTATTTTAATTATAATAAAACACTAATCAGAACTTGAAAATTGGTGAAGCAATTATGTTACTAAATTCTTTAAGTGAACTTAGGAGCAATAATTTTGATAAGCCAAGTGACAAAATTTCCAATAATTTTTTTCTGAAAAGCTACCAAACTGTGGTCCTGCTATTTCAGACAGATGGCTGTACCTTGACCTCATTTTTGCTTTGATCCATGCCCGTGTGCTGGCTCCCCAGCGTCTAGACTTGGAAAAGCCCCAGGTTCTCCAGTTGGGCAACGGACCACCGTGGTCTTGGTACAAGGAACCTAAGCCATGGGTTCACTGCTTCTGTAGACCTCAGATTTGGGTGCCATCTGTTGTCTTGGTTCCCTTCTCTCATCAGTGCATTAATTGCTGATACAGCACATAGAATAGCTTTATGTGAAAATGCTTGATTCTGGCAAACCTGGAGATGAGTTCTTATGAGTCCTTACATATTTCTTTTGTACTGAATTGTGAAATCAAGATCTCCCAAGGGTTATTTATGATGTCTACCAGATATGTCTACTTACATAAATGAAAACGACAGGGGGGCTAAACATTAGGACTGCAGCTGATATGAGTCAGCTTTTGTCAGGCAATGTCATGATAATAAACAACCCCCAGATCTCAGAGGCTCACTGCTCTAAGTGTAGTTCTTGTCCATGTTACATGGCAGTTGAAGGTCAGCTGTGTGCCAGTGTGGTTTTCATTCTAGGACCCAGGCAGACAGAGTGCACCTTCTGGGAACATGCCATCCTCTTGGTAGAGGGAAAAAAAGGAGCTTTTTCTGGATGGGGCAGATGTCACATGTCCCATTGCACCGGCCCAATAAGTCATAAGGCCAAGCTTGACATCAGTAGAGTAGAAATACCCTCCTTTCACAAAGTGGTGCATCCCCTGGCGGCCAGCAGGATGCATGTCTTCCTAAAGTGGGGGGCACTGAAAAATTGGGAACAATGATATAGTCTACTGTGATCAGTATTTTTTTTTTTTAATCAGTAGTTTCAAATTAAAAGGCGTAAGGTTCAAAAAAGAGCTTAGGGAACTGTATGGCATCATATTCTTTTATATTGTAGAAGATTTCTGCCTCTGGCTCATGGTTTTCTTTTTAATGGAATTTGTCACCTCTTTTGAATTTTCATTTGCATAAAAGAGGACTGATGAAAAAAGTCAGTGAAATATTTTCATCTAAAGAGCCAAAGTTTTCATGTTCTTACAGCATTAGGGAAATTGTTTTTTTATTTGTGTTTACTTAATATTTCTTCTGTAAACAATTCATCTTCACCATGTAGAGAATAATACTATAATTCAATTATCAGGTCTTGATTCTTAAATTAATAATCTGACTTTTCTTGCCACTGACCAATTAGAATCAAATTGTGAATGATTGAGAATTCAGACAATAAATTATCTGATTTTCAGAAAAAAAGTCTCATTAATGTTTTCTTTAACTAAATCTTTGCTTAGAACTTGAGCCCAGTTTCGATTTTTGAAAAGGTTTAAACAAAAGAAAATGTGGGAACCTCCAGATATATAGGAAGTGATAATTGACAATTGATGTGAATGAATGAATGTACGTTAATTGAGATCCTAAAGCAGAGAGAACGAAAGGAATTTTTTGGAACTTAGCAGGAACTCTCAGAGTTTAGGCTTACCCATGGCCTGTTCCTATGCCTCACAGATTTTAGAGTACAGTTGGGTCTGTATTCAAGTCTTCAGAAAAGAAACAAATGTAACGCTTTTCTGAAACATAGAACAATATTCCTTTCTGTGTACGTTTGGTTTATGTTACCTATGAAGAAGCACATTCAGTATCGCTGGAATCAGACACCATCCTTTGCTAATTCTCATGCAATTGAAGAAGGGAACAGTCCACGCCAATATGGTGAAGTGCTTAATGGTGTTTAAAATCTCTGAGAGATTAGGCCAAAGTAAAAATATAAACTAAGTGAAAATGTAGTCATTACTTTCTAGTTTGTATGAGCATCAAAATGCAATATTTTGAACTGATTGCAATTACTATAAAGTACTCTGAAGAAAACCCATTAGAAGGGAATTAAAACTTGAACAGATTAGTGTTCTTTAATGGACCTAAAGAGATCTTTTGTTGCTTCAAAATCTTTTCTAATTCTCACCACTTAACTTTCTTGGCTGTGTTAACAAAGTATCTTCCACATTTTTTAGAACTGTATGTGTACCAGAAAATGTTCCTCTGAACCACATATCATGGACAGTTTAAGAAGCTAAAGTAAATTCTGAATTTTATAATTCTCTATCTCAAGTTGAGATTAAGGAAACTAAAAGAGCAAACTTTTTAGTTGCTAGTATTATTTAGTGATGGAAATGTGGATCACTGGTATTTTTTCCTCTGTATTTTGTATATTGATCTTGTATCCTACAACATTGCTGAATGTATTCATTAGCCTGAATGGTTGTGTGTGTGTGTATTCCTTAGGATTCTAGAACCTATGACTAGAGATAGTTTTGCTTCTTCCTTTCTAAACCAGATGCAATTTTTCTTTCTTTTTCTTGCCCCATGGACCTGTTAGAACCCCCAGTGCAGTGCTGAATAGCAGTAGTGAGAGTGGACATCCTTGTTCCTGACCTCAGGAGGGAGGCTTTCAGTTACGATGGTATTTATGGGGTTTCACAGGTTTTATCAGTTTGACGAAGTTCCTTTCTATTTCTAGTTGTGGAGTGTTTGATTTTGTTAAGGTTTTTCTGTTGAGATCATCATGTGGCTTTTGTCCTTCATTCTATTAATGTACAGTATTACATTGACTGATTTTTATGTGTTGAACCAACCTTGCATTCCTGGAATATCTCACTTGGACATGTTATATAATAACCCTTTGGTACACTGCTGGATTCATTTTGCTAGTAATTTGATGAATAACTTCTTTTGAAAGCAGACTTTTTCCTCAAAGTTTGCTTTGATTTTAGAAATTCATCAACACTGGAGAGAAAAAGGAGCATGACTTTCCCAGGACTTCCCCATGGAGATATGGAAACTCCATTTCTGCACATATTCTGAGTGACTGTCATTTAAGTGATAATCAAATTTCAAAATTCCCACATAGTATTATTATAGACATATTCAGATTTTAGGTCATGACCTGTGCAAGTCACTTAGTTTTTTTTTTTTTTTAGCTTAGTTTCCTAATCAGTAAATAGGATTATGAGGAGCAAATGAAATATGACATGTAAGTGTGTCCATAAGGCATCACATGATGACAAGATATAATTATTTGTATTTATATGTAAATATAATTATTTAGCACGGGAGTCACAAATTCAAATATCTTCAGGGGCTAAGAAGACCAAGTAAGTGTCTGAAGCAGTATCACAATTGGATATGATGGGGCTTGTGGCAAGCTGGAAGTTCTGCAACCTTCTTCAGTATGGTGAAATTCTAAGTAAAACAAAATAAAATGAACGGAACAAGTCCAGACCACCACTGTCTTGGCTAGACATCACACTTCTGCCTTTTTGAGGAACCAACCCCTGACTCTAAAAGGCCAACTAGAAAAGTCCCCTTTCAATAGAATGAGCTTGGTAATAGATGCAAACCCATTTCTTTCTTGGATTTGAATTGTTACCTGGATCGTCCTTTTGTCATTATAGTAAAAAGAACCACTGTCTTATTTTTCTCGCCATTACTTTCTATTAGGTAAGTGAATTCTTATGACAGTACAGCAATATGCTTCATAATTCTCATAAACCCAGATATGTTATCAATAGGGGCTTTTTGTAGTTTCCTTAACAAATAAACAAAGTCAGAGCTTTTACTTTCTTGGTACCCTCGTATTTGAAAGAGTCATTTCTACAGTCTTATAACTACAGTAAATCAGTACTGTTACCTTGAAACCTCTGTAGGAGGTTCTTTTAGAGCAAGACATAACCCAGCCTCTGCATCAGATTTGCCAGGCAGCCCGGCTGCGGCAGGGTGTATATAGCTCAGCTCACCAGCTCTCCTAGTCAGCAGGACGTAGTCACAGACACTCAGCTCTCACAAGTCATCGAGCTCCTGCTATGCACAAAGCACTTTGCTGGCTGGGAATACAAAAAATGCTGTGGCCCCTGCTTCGGAGAAACTAGAATCCAGGAAACAGCCCTAGAAGCTGGAGTCAGACTGTTAGCTTTGTCTGGAAGGAACCGCGGAGATCATCCACCCAGCCCAGTTCCTCATTTGACAGTAGAGACAGCTGATCCCTACAATTAGCTGTCAGACAATGGATTCTCAAATCTAGCTGCTTTTCAGGATCACCTGGGGATCCTGAGTCCCTAGGTTAGGGGATCAGAAATTTGTATCAGGGTACAAAAGCCCCACAGTGCTGGGTGATTCTGGCATAGTTTGCTTAATGGATTTGAGAATGATAACAGTGAGTGGTTTTGGAGTTTAGGGTACAGGGAGCCAAGTGCAAGGCCAAGAAAGGGCCCAATGGAGGGCTCGCATGTTGCAATAAAGGGTGGTAGGATTGAGGTAGACTGGGTTGGGGAGGAAGAGCAATTGGTGAGGGCGTGGAGTTGGGAATTGGCATGGCCAAAGCGATGAGGAAGATATTTCACATCAGATGACTCTCTTGGATAGCAGGGGCCAGAGTTTATCCATTTGCTTTGAAAAAGAGCGAAGACATGCTTGAGACATCCTGATTCTCACTTTGTGTGTGTGTGTGTGTGTGTGTGTGTGTGTGAAAGTTTTAAGAAAGTGTTTGATTGCATTACAGGTAATTCTGCAATTTCAAATTATATTTGACTAAGCACTTTTTTTTTTAATTTATCATCACTATCATTGTTCATATCTTCACTGCCTTCCCAGAGTTGATTTGAGACGGACACTGATCATTCTGTATATTCAGTTACTATATTTCCTGGTAATGAAATAGTTGTTATGCAGTATGCTAAAAACCATCTTTGGTTAAGTTATTCTGAACAACCAAGGAAAACTTTCAGGTTTATAAACTATTCTTTGTCGAAGATAATTTCACTTTCTCAAGACAGTGAGTTTTATTTATATTTTAAATATTAAATATTTTCTTTATATTTTAAATATGTGAAATTGGACAATATCTTTATGATAAATAATGATTGTCACCTGTCCTTAGAACTGGTGACTCTCTTGTTTCACATTGCATTCTTACCTCTACTTTTATCAGCTTTGGTCTATACGACCACATACTTTAAATAAAATCCCTTTAAATTTTTTTGAATTTATTTTTTCCTAAGAAAAAGATACAGGAAGCTAAAGAGTCTCATGGCAGTGATGTAAGAATGTAGAATACAGAAAAATATTTGTTTTAGAAAGGGAGTTCTGCTAATGTCATGGATCATGAAGCAAAATTTAATCAGTGTGTATAAGACACCAATTTCCTTTGTGTAAAAAATTTGTCTACTTTATATTTATAGTTATATTTTATAGTTGTGTTCCTTTTACTGTCAAAATAAACATATTTTTTCCTTTGTGCTGTGACAGTTCTCCCCAGTGTATGACTTGGTTGAAGGCAGAAGCCTGGGCTGTGAACAGATCCCCTGAGTTCTAATCCCCATTCTGCTGCTTGCTTGTTGTGGGTAGCTGTTTTGTCTGTTGCGAACTCTGGGAAAGCATAATACCTACAGCAGAGGGTTGGTGCAAGGGTTAAGTGAGTTCATATGTGTGAAGTGCTTTGAAATTACCTGGTAATGCCCCTTATTGCATGCCTTGGAGTTCACACCAATGGGCTTGTTCTAGGAACTTGCTCAAGATAGAACGTGAACCACAGTCCAGACCCCCTGGCTCCCTGCCTGGGAGAGAAGGGAAGGAAGTCGCTTTTGTATGAAGCACTTTGTTCAGTGTTCTGTCACTTGTTTTGGCTCTCTCTGTGTCCCTCTCTTTCTCTCCCTCCCACCTTTCTCTTTCTCCATTTCTGTGCCTTCTCCCTCACTTTCTCACCAATCCCATCCTTCCGCTCTTGGCCTTGTAATGCTGGGTCCTTAACCTGGAGGTCAGGGGACCCCCTCACATCACTTGTGTGTTTCTTTTATCTTTTTGGTCTTTTCTGAGAAGAGAGCCTCCAGCTTTCATCAGATCCCCAAAGGCACCTGTGACCCCACTCTGTGAGGGAAGAAGCAGCTCTGGCAGTGGCGTTTTCTATCATGGCACTCCGAGATGTGTCTGACCCGTACTCCTGTATTCATGCTTCCAGCCACAGAGCAGAGGGGGCACTGAAAGGGACATGTAGCAAAGCCATTCCACCAGGCAAAGTGATTTTACATGAAGACACTGTGAGATCTCTTTCTGACCGAGCAGGCAGGTGGCTTGGAGGTACATGGCCAGAGCATGAAGACAGTGCAGGCTGCGGTCTGGAAAATGAGCCCCCAAAACTTAGAGCCTGTAGGGCTCTCACGTGTGGCACGGTGGGCGTCAGGGGCGTTGATTTGCCTTAATTGCTAATGAGCTGACTGATGTAGATTTCTCATACCTGCTAAAAGAAAAATACGGGTGTTCTGTGTTTAAAATAAAATTAAGGGGACCCATGCTGTGTATGAGGACTTAGGAATTCAAATGTAGTATTAAAAGAGCCATTTTTATAAGAATGTATATCACACTCTGTGCCAAGGGCTTTTCAAGTATTAATTGTAGTTTTAGTTATCCTGAAGGTCATGACTCAATGATGAAATCCTTGACCAAAAAGCTTCACATGTCCCTTTTATAGCTATAATGTAGCCCTTGATTTACTTCCTCCATTATGCAATATTCAAATTTATCACACAACAGTTTTAACACAACTGATGGCAATGCACTTTTTGTTGCAGTGGCTGGATCAAGAACTTTTTAATGTAGTCTGGCTGCAGTACAGAAGTGGTCCATTTCCCCCTGGCAGTGAGTGAGATGGAAGTCAGCACACATCTGGGCATTTAAGCAAGCGTGGCCAGACAGGAGGGCTTTATCAGAATAACATCTCTTGCCAAGTATGTGTGGTAAAGCCATGGTGAGACTAGGGACTTGGACCTGGTCTGTATTTAGCATCCAGAACCATTATGGGGTTGTTACTACCTAGGAGCTTCTTGTCACAGCTCTTGTTCAAGTAGATAATTTAGGCATATAGGACAGTGGCACACTGTCTATTGTTAGTTTATTTCTTTATTCATTAGTTCATATTTCTACATGTCCCATTTTTTCCTGATGTTAGGTTTACTTATGGGACATTTTTAGAAGGATCTGAGTAATTTTTGATGAGAAAAACTCATAGTGGAAAAATTAAAGTTAAAGAAAATTAGGAGGGCTTATATACTTTGGCAAAACCCTCCCCAAAGATTTTCGAGTTACCAGATATTAAAAATTACTGAATCAAGGAAAGAGACATCAATAGGAATTTCTTTCTTTAAAAGAATCAAAAAACAAAAAAAAAAACCCAAACAAAAGAAACACCCACATATACACAAGAGCTGTTAGGTTCCATCTCACTTCTCCCCACAATAGACATAATTTCTTTACAGAGGCTGCCTGTTAACTGTTATAGGAGAGCTATTGATCAGTGAGAGGCCAAATGTGGACTTACTCTCTGGCCCTGCCTCTCATTAGAATCCGAATTTGTATTTCTGCTTCTATAAAGTATCCTGTCTACCTCATGGGTGTTGTGAGAATTAAATGAATGACTTATCACAGTTAACCCAAGACACCAGGGGTCCCCAACCCCTAGACTATGTGGACCGGTACCGATCTGTGTCCTGTTAGGAACCGGGCTCCACAGCAGAAGGTGAGTGGCAGGTGAGCGAGCAAAGCTTCAACTAGATTTGCAGCCACTCCCCAGTGCTAACATCACTGCCTCAGCTCCACCTCAGATCATCAGGCATTAGATTTTCATTAGAGCACAGTCCCTGGTTTCAAAAAGATTGGGGACTTTGCTGCCTTACACTCAGAATTCAGAGACTCATAACTGTTTTTTTTCCCAGTGATTCTGGGCATCTGAAGGAGCTTCAGTTGAATCACAGTCAGTTGTAGAGATCCTGTCATCCCTAATCAAGGTGGTTGCTCCTCTCCTTTTGTCTGTGAGTCGAGAACATGGATGGGGTATGGGCCAGAGGCCCTAAGCCTGTGAGAGAGGAATGCTGCTGTGGCTGCCTTCTGCTGTCTGCTGTCCAGACTGCACTGCTGGTTTCTGAGCCCCACGTTTTCTTGGCCTCTATGCGGCTCCTGCCTCTGGTTCCCAGCCTTGCCTTCACCGTCATCCTGGGTTACCACCCTCTTTATAGCCATTTTCTTGGAGAAGTACAGACTTTACTCTTCCATCCTTTGGAGCACCCTGGGGCAGGGAGCAGCTTTTGTGTATTTTCCTAGAGGCTGAGATGGGTGACCCAGGCTATAGGATGCAGGTTAATCTGAATACTTGTAAACAGTTAGCTCTTGACACATGGAGTTATTGGGACACTGAGGGTTAAGTACATACCTTTAGTCAGGGCCAGTGAATGCTAGAGTTAGGGTTAGGTCCTTGTTTTGTCTAATAGACAGAGGGTTTTGTTTTTGAGCTTCAGGTAAGGCCCCACAAAAATGTAAAGGAAAAGAAAACATTTAAGATGAACTATATTAATGTTTTAATTAGAAGTAATATATTCTTTGACAGAGCCAAACAGAATTGTAATTAACAGCCATGTAATACTATACACAGAGCAGTAATGGTTGAGCTGCTAATAGCATCTTATCTACATCCTCTCTTGTCATCACTGTAACCCAGCAGAGCAGGCAGATGCAGCACCAGAGATGTAGTTGGGTTTAAGATCAAGTGTGACAATGGCCATAGTGCGATTCTGATTTAAAAGCCAGGCAGGTGTTCTCTGTCTCTCTTTTAAAAGCTATTGCAGGTCTTAAACTGTTTATGCAGATTGTGGCTCTTATTCTCGGTCAGGTTGTTGTCTGGGTGCTGGGTGTCTGGGGGGCACATGTGTTATACACTACTTAAGTGATAGTGACCAGAGTAACAGCAAAGTGCACGGTTAGTCAAGAGCAAGGAGATATAAGGCTGGATGTTCTGTCTTCATGGCCAGGGTCTCAAGGAACACCAAACTTCAAGGAGGCTGACCTCCTCATCTTTTCTTACAGTGAATAACTCTGGTGGCACCCCATTCACCCAGCACTCAGACACTGACCTTGCACCCAGGTGACATAAACTTCAAATCAAGGAGCAAACACTGGCCCAGGAGCTGGACCACCAGGAAAAGTTTAGATTGTATCCACAAGTGTTTCTGAAGCTGGGCAAATTCGAGTTCTGTTGAAGGGCCAGAAGAAGGTATGGTTCATTTTGTGAACGTCTTCTCCCCATCTCCCCATTTCCGAGGAACAATACCTTCTTCTTCCCATCTCCCCATTTCTGAGGACTAAGCAGGGTGTGTGCACTGCAGTCGAGTTCAACACTCATTGATTGTGCACCATTGTAAAATAAGGGACAGCGGGCAAGAATGACAAGTGTATTCAGACAATGTCTGCCCTGAAGAGTTTGCAACTTAGTTGGGAAACTTGAATTCTGCTAGTTTGCTAGTTTCTAGTTGGTATTTTCTTTTTAAGATTAAGTATGCTCTACTGTGCATAACACTTAATTCCATTTGACATAATATTATTCTTAATTTGATTTTTTAATTCTTTCATTTGGGAGATGTTTGCAAGTCTACTTCACTCAGTTCTGTCTGCAGTTGAACATCGTGGCCAGAAACAGAGCCCTCTGAGATATTGGTTTGTGTGTCAAGACCAAGTCATATATGTACATGCTCTGGTAGAGAGAATTCTTTGACTAAATGAAAGATTGACTTAATGATCTAGATCTAAGTCTCTTCCAGCTCTAAATATCACCCCACAGTGATGTTTCGGTCAGTGATGGGCCACATATACAACAGTGGTGTGGAGCTGAAAAGTTCCTGTCATCTGGTGACATCATAATTGTCCTAGCATCATAGCACAACGCCTTACTCACGTGTTTGTGGTGATGCTGGTGTAAACAAACCCACTGTGATGCCAGTCGTAGGAAAGTATAGCACATATGATTATGTACAGCACATAATGCTTGATGATGATAATAAATGACTATATTACTGATTTATGCATTCACTATACTATTTATCATTATTTTAGAGTGTACTCTACCTTTTAAAAAAAGTTTGCTATAGAACAGTATGACATGTTACATGGGCAGCAGCCTTGGACATCTTACATTTATTGCATCTCTTGATTGCATCATTTTGGCTTGTGATTGATTTAATCTTGTGTTGTTTATACATTAACGTGCTGTACAGGCTCCCAGCCCAAGAGCAACAGGCTATCCCACAGAGCCTAGGTGTGCAGTGGGCTAGACCACCTAGGAAGTACACTCTGATGTTCACACAAGGAAATCACTAACGACTCATTTCTCAGAATGTATTCCTGTCATTAAGTGGCATGTGACTGCATGTGATTTTGGTTCAAAATAATAAAAACAAAAAGCCTTGTAAAGCTGTGAGTTTGGGGTGGTAAAAACTGTCCTCCATGTTTCAGATGGTATTCATAAAGCCTACAACTTGACAAACTTGTATGTTGATTTATAATATGTTCTGCATTTAGGGAGAAGCTGAATTCACCTGGTGTCCAGATGTCTTTGGCAACCTGGTACTCCGTCTTGGCCCATGAACTGACACTGATAGGAAGTTCTTTGAGCCAGTCTGTTCTACTTCCTAGGTGGAATATGCAAAATATATACATTTTGCTAATTGAAATAATTATTTCTAAAGAAAATTTGCCAAGGGAGCCAGCTTAGCGGGGGAAGGAGGAATGTGTTTCTGAGGGATGGAGCTGTTCACAGTACAAGCACGTGACGGAATTTAGAGAACTGGATTAGAATGTCAGCAAAAGTCACCGACTGGGTGTCTGTGGGCATTCCTTGAACCTCTCTGAGTTCTAATTTTCCTCTTGGATAAAATTAGAAATTTAGCTTAAATGGCCTCTAGTGAGAATTCCACAGTGCTGGGTCGTCTTCTAACAGGACAATTCACTGGGTTACTTTGTGGAACAGATAATTGAGCATTGGAGTGGTAGAGGGATAGAATCTGAGGATTAGCGAGATGTTTTCTCCACTGCTTCCCGAACTCCTCTACTGGATTAGATCACGAGGGAGGAGGTGACATGCTGTATTATTAGTTTCCTGTTGCTGCCAGAGCAAACTACCACAAATGCAGTGGCTTAAAACAGCACACGTTTACTGTCCTCTAGTTCTGAAGGTTGGAAGTCTGAAGTGGGTTTCACTGGACTAAAATCAGGGTGTTGGCAGGGTCGTGTTCCTTCTGGGGGACCTAGGGGATACTCTGTCTCCTTGCTTTTTTTCACTTCTGGAGGCTTTCCACACTCCTTGACTCATACTCCCATCCTCCATCTTCAAAGCCAGCAGTCACCTCAGTCTGACCTCTGCTTCTCTGACTCTCCTGCCTCCCTCTTATAAGGACCTTTGTGATCAGCTGGGGCCCACTGGGATCATCCAGGATAATCTCCTCAGCTCAAGATCCTTAACTTAATCACATCTGCAATGCCTTCTACCATGTAAGGTAATGAGTGCACAGGTTCCGGGGACAGAGGGCCATTGCTCTACCTACCACACATATGTAATGTTGATAGCATTGCACTGGCCCAGGAGACCATGCTCCTTACTCTTAAAGGAAAGATTGCCAGCAGGTTAAATCATTTTTAGCATTCATGAGGGACCTGAAGTTGCACCACTCCAGCCTCCTGTGCCTCAGCAGGGAGTTTATTAAAAGGGAAGAGGGGAGAAAATGGGAGAAGAACGATGCAGTTGGGAGGCAGTTGTATCAACTCAGATGGAGCCAGCAGCAAGACCTTCAGAAGGGGAGTGTGGGACATACTCTGGTTCTGCTGTGCAGACAGGTTCCCGGGGCACAAAAGCAGGAACTGTGAGACTGTTTCTGGGGAAACTTGGTAAACTGTTAGGTCTTAGGTTCTCCAGGTGTTCAGTTAAAATGGCTGCCTTGCATTTGGTGTTGGGGTAACACATGTTTACTTTCCAGCAGTGGAGCTTCTTTCTGAAATCACTGGAAGTTGTCACATTCTCTCTGAAAAAGAAACCCCTGCCTAGAATCTGAATGTGACACTAATAGTGTTTATAGTTCTCTGCAGCAGAAGCATTCTTAGCATTTCAGGGGTGACATTTTAATTATCGCTGCATTAGATAAGAAGTTATCTCAGTTTGTAGTTAGAGACATAGTTGATGGGGGACAAGGCAGAGTTCGGAGGAACAAATCAATGACACTAAAGCCACATTTTTTTCTGCCACAAACTCTAGCAAGTTTGCATTCATCCTCTGATTTGACAGAGATATTCATGTTGTCTGAGAAACTTACCTGGTTTGTGAAGAAATTTACATTCCTCCAGTCTATTTTAACTTTTGAATCTGCTTCGATGACAAACATGCTAACCTGTCTGCAAACCAGATTTCATGGTACCTGGCAAGTGACAGCAGGACCGACTGACACTTTAAGAAGAATCTGGGCTCTGCTTGGACGTTGGTGTGTCTGGTTAGCCAGGTGGTGTGGGGCACCACAACCTGGGTGCCAAGGTGTATGACAGCATAGAGCCTTCAAGGCGAATACACCCTACCTAGGAGGGTCCAACAGAGAAGTGAGCAGCAGGAACGAAACTGCAGTGTAATAGACAGTGTTTGCCATCATTTGAAACATCATCAGATAAATGCCTGCTAGGAATTTGGCCAGAACCTATTTTTTTTTTTTTCAAAGAAGCGAAAGCTGGAAACATTTATAAAATACTAGAATTTGAAATTTTCCCTAATTATAGTGAAATTTCCTTAGTTATTTCCTTAATTATTAGGGTGTTTCCCCCCCGCCAGCCCACTGCTGTTGCCACGTATAGAAACAGGACTCTTCTGACCTGACAGTTTCTAGGAAATACCTGTCCTCATTCCCCAAGTTCTCCCCTGGTTGTGCTCCGGGGAAGGGTGTTTTAGTGAAGACTCTTGACAGGGTGCTCTGGGGAAGAGAAGCAAACAGTTTTGACAGTCATCTGTTGTGCTTACCATGTGTTGCTTCACTTAGTTCCTAAGGCACTAACCTTCATTTGAGGGGGAGATCCACTGCCCCAAACGCTGTTGTTTTGCTGCTTCAGTCTTGTTTACTGAGTGAAGGCATTGATCACGGTGTTCCTCAAGAGGGTTTTAGAAGAGTGAGTGGGGAGACAGGCACTTGCCATGTTTTATGTGGAAGCCTTGGCCTGTAACTTGGTCCACAGCCAGCTGCTGTGTGCCTGCTATTTCCTAAGTGGGTCTTCTCTGAGGGTATCTCATCGCCCACCCAGGCACACAAGGCATTAGCTTAGGTAATTCTTTGAAAGTGGAGGCTGCTCCCTGGAGTACAGAGCTGTTTCCTTTCTAGAGGGGTTATATTTATGGCTCATTGTCATATAATTAAATGCTCTATTTACTGGCAGGAATTAAGATCCTATAATGGTCCTTTTGAATGTTTAAATTAGAATTTTTTTAACCTATTCAGGCTTCCTGCTGCCTCTCCTCACCTTTCTCTTTGCCAGTGCTCAAGGTGGACTTTAATTTACCTCTAAGTGGCAGTGACTGCTTCCAAAATATTCCTTAATCTTCAAGGTCAGAATGCATGTTATCGGGATAAACAAGATCAGTAAGCAGTCTGTGAGGCCTTTGCCTTTGGTTCTTCCCAGCTCAGTCTTGGGAAGGACCTGCATATCTCATGTTGGATACTATTAAAAGCACATTGCCTGTTTTGTACCCCGCTGATTCAGAATTCAGAGATGAATTGGGCTTTGACTTTTTACCAGGTAAAATGAGATAAAAGCATCAGTTAAACCAAAGAATATTGTGAACAAGTGGCTGGAATGACTTTACCTTCTTTAAGAGACTAAGCCATCTTTCAGGTCATTTCATCTCTTCATATTGTGTTGCTCAACTGTGAACATAGTTTTTAGCAAAAGTAGAAATATGAGTGTATGTTAGTACGAGGCATATTATGATTATTAACATAGCTGTTTTCATAGAGATTGCTGTTTGGGAGGTAAGAGGTTAGGATGGAAATACAGGCTTGGAACTGGTAGGCCAGCCCCTGGGCAGAGCATGGAGAGTGACGAGAATGAAAGGGAACTGAAGGGTGACTTTCACAGGTGAAGGAGTAGGCAGAGGCAGGAGAGCTGGGAGGCAAGACAGTCCAGAAGCCCAGGAAGTGGTAAATGTCAAGGGCGAGGGATCAGCAGAGTAAAATACAGCAGAGTCTTAGAGCGCAGTCAGACCTAGAAGTTTGCGTCCGATGGGGCCGCTCTGCCTAAGACACTGGACCAGAAAGAAGCACACGCGGAACCCAGTGTCAGAATGACTGTCTGATCCGTGGCTGAGCTGTGATGAGGGCCCGCAGTGATCTTCTGGCATTTTCTCCTTGACCACCTTCATATCTCTGAGAGACTGTCTTCTGTAGTATGACTTGCTTACAGTACCCCATTAGGCTACATGTTCTCATTTTTAAAATAGTTTAAAAGTTTCTCTTTTCATTGGTCTCTTTTTTAGATGGAGTAAAATACTGTTTTGTGCATACCAAGCTACTTATTTACACTTTTAAACTTTGGTGTAACACTTATAGCTTAAATGTGAAAAATAAATCTGATTTCCATGAAGTAGCCATCAGAAGGGTCTGACAGCAACCTTTTAATTGTAGACAGCCATTATTCCTTTAATTTTAAACTTCTGATCATGATATATGAACTTGCCTTTATTTGAGAAACATTAGTGTCTTATTTATTTGGCTCTATGCTGCATTTGATTTGACCAGAGAACACATTTTGTTGAGCTTCTGGATAAGCAGAGTACCTGCATTGCAAGAGCTATTGTAGCAGAGCAGCTCGGACTGGGGAACTTTCACAGCAGAAATGTATGGTCCCGCATTTCTGAGACTAGAGCTCCTCAGATCAGTATATTGGCAGGACTGGCTTCTTCTGAGGCCATGAGGGAGAATCTGCTCCTGGCTTGCTCCTGGCTTCCTGTGGGCATCTTTGGTGTTCCTCATCTTGTAGATGCATCACCCTGATCTCTGCCTTCATGTTTACCTGGTCTTCCCCCATGTGCCTGTCTGTGACCAATGTCTCCTTTTTATAAGGATACCAGCTATCTTGGATTAGGGCCCATCCTATTCCGGTATGACCTCATCTTAACTCATTCCATCCACATTCCAAATAAGGTCACATTCTGATGTATGGGGAGTTAGATCTTCAACATGGGGATTTTGGGGAACATAGTTCAACCCGTAACAGACTATAGCATAGTAAGATTATCCAAGACTGAGGTTAGGGAATCTGTCCTCAACACTCAGACTTAAAGTGTTGGACTTTATCTTGTACTTCGTTAAAAAATAATATTTCAGTCACTTAAATTTAAATCTGTAAATTAACTAGCCAAGTCAGCTAATATGGAAATGGAACTAGGAAACAAAAGGACTCAGTTAAGGTAAGAGGGGTAGCAAGAAAGAGGAAAATGAAGATAAAATGACAAAGATAAAGAAAACACAAATGAGGAGAAACAACAATGATGGTTATTTTGGGAGCTATTTCAAATGGGGTTTTCCACATGTAGAAAATCTGTGACATGTCTGAAACACTTTGTTGTAATACGACCAACAGATCAGTATTTGTGATATGGTAGATTCTTTGCATTCATGGCATCAATCCTACACTTAATAAATAAGAAAAACAAAGGTACAGCTATCAGTATTACTTTGAAGACGTTTCAGCTCCTAGTCTGAGACTGGCACTTCCCTGGGGTTGTGACCTTTACTGACGAGACAGGCCTCTCACAGTATGGCCCAGCAAGCAGGCCTGCCTCAGCCCAGCTCAGGACACATTTGGAGGGAGGAAGTGTGGTTCTGTGAGGACCTGCTCTTCACAGGTCCACAGAGTGTTCCCTTAAAGACCAAGGGATCACTCAGAGGACAGCGTGAGCACATGAACACAAGGCCAAGACATCTTATTCTATAGTTAAATGGAGGTAATTTTTCTGGCCATCCTGTCTCATAGATGAGGAATCGACAGTCGTCAGTGACATTTCCCTTGTTTATATTTAGTAACAGATATCAGAAGGTATAAAAATATATGATAAATGTGTTTAGTTAAGTAGGCTGGATTTACACTGCCCTACCTGCAGATAACCACATCTGCTGTGCAGCCACTGTGTCCGTTGAATTTATACTCACTGAGACATGAAAATGGAGAGAGTGGCTTCCCAGGAAAAAGACAGCTGGTTCACAACCAGAAGAAGGCAAAACCGCAGCTCTGGTTTCTTAAAGAAAGTGCCAGCCCATTGGCTTTGTCACTTGGTATTTACCAACGGTTTTGCTCAAGGCAGTCTTAGAGGTACTCCTTCCAGTTTCTCATACTACCTGTGCCCACATCAAACTCTTTAAAGGAGGACCCAGGTATCGAGCCACCTCATTTATCCAGCTTTAGGCTGGAACTAAAGCTTGGAGGTTTTTCCCTTAAGACCAGGGTCCTCACAGAACCACAGTGCTCCCTCCAGATGTGTCTCAGGAAGGATAAAGTGCACATGGGCTTTATCACACTGTGGTTGTTTCTTCAAGCCTAAGTCTGTACTTGTAGAATACGGCATTATGGAGTCACCGCATGTGTGGTCTTGTGTATTCCACAATTCATGTTTTGTACACTAGTGACATAAAAACTAAGAATTTAGAGCTTTGACCTCCTCCTATATTTTTTACATTTTCATTAAAAAATACCTCAGACTTTTCTCCTGTCAGCCATTTTTTAAAGTTGTTTACAGTGACAGTGCCAGAATTAAAATAAATGCTTTTGCACACATTGTTTCTCTTTAGAAACAAGTCATATACTATTAAACTATTGTTGATAAGAAGAAATTTATGTTATTAAGTTGCTGTATGTTTCAAGTCAGATGTTTTAATGCTATAATTTCTAAAATGTAGAGTCATTTAAAACAAATATTTGAGTACCTACACTGTGCCAGACAAGAATATAACCATAATTTTATTCTGTTATGTACTTTGATGTTATAAAATGTTCATTCCTATCAGTAACTTTATGACTAAAACGAGAAACAGTATGTTCCATTTTAAGAAAAACCTCATTAATTGGAATTTAAAAATATCAAACATGTTCACTGGAGATGGCAGTTTACAAAAAGACTTTACCAGACGCTGTCTTTAGAGAGCAGGTCTTCTAGGTGTTAGAAGTAATTCCTTCAGCAGACTTTGAGCATCTACTATGAGCCAGGCTCGTGCAGTTAAGTGGCAGAAGTGGGCATGGAGAAGTGGAAGGAAGCAGAGAAGTTTGGAAGCTGTGGCCAGTTAGAATCAGCCAGAAACGAAGTGACTGCATTTCTAAAATTATCATGTGTGGAACAATGTGAAAATATAGTTTATGGTTAGAATTCAGCGTATAGCCTTTCGAGAACACACCCGCAGAGCAGCAACGAACGCCATGTAGCCTTCAGGGGAACCAGGCTGTGACCCCACAAGTGGAAGGCAGCGACTGTCTCAGCCGGCAATGGGAAGGTCAACCCAGAGGCGTAAAGTGTCTGCTCCAAAAGGCGATACATCTTCTAAAAATGCTCAGATTTCTACTTAGAACAATTAAGGTAACAATGATTTCACATCTGTTAGTCAGACGGTTTTAATCTGCAAAAGGTGAAACATTTGACAGTTCCTTGTTCTCACATACAGGTGAGCTGCTTGGAGTTTAACCTTTAGATGTGCTTAAGCCACCATGCTTTACAACTTTTTTTTTTTTTTTAACAAAACCACCCAAACAGAAACAGTCTCATAACTTGTAACCAGGAATATAGAAATCCAAGAGACATTTTTCCCACTTGATATAAATTGCTCCAATTACCTCCTTTTTTCCTTTCTGTCTGGGGGTATTTTAACACTCACCCTAGTGTCTAGAAGCAACTTCACAATTAAAGAATTGAAGCCATTTGCGGCAATATAAATGTCAGAATGGAATAATTCTTCCACTTCAATGCCTTGCAGGATTTTAAATGAGTGAGTGTGACTGCTTGCTACAGAGAACAGGAGAAATGGGGTCTTTTATCTTTACCTGAGTATGCAGGAAAAAACCTGAGTTTTAAACTCATATTTGTAGAGAATTTATACCTTGAGCTTCTAATTGTTGTACAAGAGCAAAACGTGACTTTTAAATGCTACTCCGTGTTAATTTTAAGGTAATATTCACATAGAAAAGGCATTTTATTCAACTGACTCAAGTTATATTGCATCAGATTTTATCCATGTTGCCTGAATTGCATAGGATGAGAAAACAGACAAGAAAACAGAAGATAGCCAAGCATTAACTCCGTGTAAACCAGACTGCCTTCATTTTTAATCAATGAAGGCTCTCAGTCCTGATCACATGCAGCAGACAACATGATTTTTAAAGACTGTGTTCTCTAGATATAGGCACCAAGCTAAGTATTTTACGTATTATCTTATTTAAATATCTCTATGACTCATTTAGGTAAAAACTGTTATTAACTCTGTTTTTCCAATGGAGATATAGGTTAAAAAGTTTAACCAGTGGTCCTCACATTGGTCTGCCAGCAAGACATACGGGAGCTTTTTAAAAATAGATTCTTGGTCCAACTTCTGGAGAACAGGAGTTAGAAGTTCTAGAGTGTAGATCTGAGTATCTTTATGGTCAAATAATTTCCCCAGTCGAGTCTAATGAACCCCAAGGTTTGGCAGCCACACTTGGTTCAGAAGAGCTACCTCGTGCCACACAGTTATGAAACGACAGCAGTGACCATACTGGGGGCCCAAGAGGAGACATTTAAAGCCACCGTTGGGTCCTAGCATTTGAAAAAATCTCAGCTCTTGCTTTGTCTGACACCTTTCCCAGTGTAGGCTTCCCCTCCCAATGTGGGCACCCAGCCTGTGCTGGAGGCAGGTCCCAGCTGAGGCTCTGGGTCTCCCAGGCAGCCCTTGCTATGGCCGAGCAGTTCTGATGATGGGGCAACTTCTGTTGTACTCTGGGCACTTGTATTCTGTCCTGTCACTCACTGGTTTTGCCCTCTGGAGCAATCCAAAGAAAATCCAGTCTGTCCTTTGCACAACAGCCTTTGTGCTATTCAAAGGAACCCGGCTTTTTCCTACAGCAGCTTTCCTGCTCTGGGCTAATTGTGTTAGGTGCCAAGTTCGAGTTCCCTTTGTAAAGAAATCCCACTGCAGCCCCTACACACAGCCAGGAGACTCCCAGTTTGTCAAGAAGCTGTACTATGGTTGCTTCTCCTTAGTATCCTGTCATTTCGTAGCCTCCTAGACCCAGGTGGATTCTCTTTTTTACTTAGCTCTGTATCAGAATTAGGACACTTGGTCATTGTTTATAACACATCTAAAGTTTGCTTGGTGAGAAAAAATCACTCACTTTCCAGGCCAGAGATATGAAGGGTTTAAAAGAATGGCAACCTGGGGCATTAAGAGAGAGGTTAGTCGTGCTCCATCCCACGTAGCTGGTGGTCTTGTGGTTCGTGTGGTGTGAGGCCAGCCTTTGCAGGAAAAGAACAGGAGGTCTGTGGCCGGCTCCTCAATGGAGGAAAGGCAAACATTTCCTCCTATATTGAACCCTTCAGCCCTTTGTGTTTAAACTGTTGCCTGTCTTGTTTGAACTTTTTTCTGGAACAAACATTTATCGTAGGCAGTGTAAATAACAGCTGACAGTATGTTTGTGTTGACTTTTCTATGACTCTTCCGGGCTGTATTTAGTTAGCAGAGAGTTTGGAGACCGGAATTCATCTCTACCTTGTAGCTAGTTTGTAGCTTAGACAAGTCTCTTAATTTTCTGGGCCAAAGTTCTGTTGTGGAATAGCATTAGTAAGTACCTTTGCCATACCTTGTGGAGACAGATGCTAAACATTGGCTACCCAAAGTCTTGAGATGTTAAAGAAATGAGTTCCATAAAACAATGTGATGCTACTGTGAACATTTAATTGCCTTTATTAGTAATGCCACTATTGGTTGATAAGTAGAATTTAGACTCTTTTTCCAGAATGCTATTTAGTTTTTAATTTTGCTGCAGTTGTTAGTTTAGACAGGATGGAGTTATCAAAAGTATTTACCAGAAAATTCTGGCCTTTCAGGAAGCAGACTGATCACACAGAAGCAACTCTTAATGACTCTCAGGTGAGTGTGGAGAGGGGTGTGTGTGTGTGTGTGTGTGTGTGTGTGTGTGTGTGTGTGTGTGTACACACGTGCATACTCACATTTGTGGGCGGGCTCCATTTGCTTAGGAAGGAAACAGATAAGAGACACTTCCCCCTGCACATTATCCAGCTCTTTCCTGGGCTGTAGATTGGACTGGGGGAAGTAAACTTTTTACATCTCTGTGGGGCGTCAGGGTGGGAGGGTTGGGGTTATCTGTCTCGCCTTTTGAACAACCCCTTTTTTTAGTAAGTGAGATTATGTACAGATCTTCAGGTGTGCTAGTTGAGAAGGAAATAATTATGGGAAGGATAGTTTAGATGAAGACACAAATCAGTGATTGGCAGTTGCCCAGGACCATTAGTCATAATTCCTTCGGGGCATATTACTGGAGTTGAAGATGTGACAAAAAGTGATATCTTCTCCAAGTTCCAGTTGTAGAAGCTCTCAGACCACTGTCACATTTTGAACATCTGTTCCTTTTTTCCCGAGTTAAGTGTCAGTATTGGACAAAATTTGTAACTTTCCTGGCAGAGGTACTCTGCGGGTCATCCAGGTGACTAGCGAATACTTTGGAAATCCAAAGCTACTTCAGAAATGATAGGCATTGTTTGGTTCTCATCTGGAGTCAGTAGAGAAGATTTCTCGTTTCTTCAAAATAATGTAAAGAGGCCGGAAGAGAGAATATTCCTCTTCTGGTAGTGAGACCAACTGCTTTCTCATGGAGCATTGCTTCAGTCCTGTTACTGGCAGTCGTTTTCAGTGAAGGAATAAATGGGACCTTGCTGTGTCTGCCAGAAGTGTAACACCACAGAGCCTGACAAACATGTTACAGCATAATCAACACCTAGTAGTTGTATGTCTGCAATACGCCAATTAGAATATTTAACTGTGCAGTAAAAGAGGAGTTAATAAGATACATCCGAGAAATGGAAAATAGGATTAGAAGTGGCATTTTGGCCCTTATTCAGGTGGCATGGAGCAGGAGGGGGTGGAAGCCTCCATCGGCTCATTTCCTGTGTCTTGATTTGCTGCTGGCTCATTCATTACTAAATATCTGTAGGTATTTGGGTATTACCTCTTCCTTCCAAACAATCTGCTCTCAGATTCTGTACTATTTTATTGTTTAATGACATGGAATTTTTAGGATTCAACTTCAAAATAAACAATAAAATGAGTTAGAATTATTATTTATTGATCACTTTGCTGACCTATTTGCTTGTAAGACAAATTGCGTAGATTTTCTTTCTTCCTCTCAAAAGGCACTACCCCCCGCCCCGCAAATATCTGGTGGTGTTTTGTTTCGTTTTGTTTTGTTTTTAAATATATGTTAACTACAAATGAACTGCTCTGTAGCAACATTGAGTATAAATGTGCTTTTTGGGAATTTCACCACTATATAATTGCCTTCTTCATTTCGTTTCTTGCTTAACTGGTGTGTATAATCACTGATTTATAAGTGTGAGCAGTAATAATGTCAGCCGTCTGCTGGCTTGATTGGAGAACTTATTATGAAATGAAGTTAATTTTCTATTTTCTTGGAAACTCCTGTATACTTAATTTTAAGCAGAAAAGTGACATAGAAGTTCAAGCCACTTGAAGATAATGCATTTAGAAATTGCATTGATTGATGAGCTTATGCTTATCTAATTTTGTTATAAAAATATCCTAATATATCTTTTGAGAATAGATTTTTGACTGGAAGAGCAAAAATACTCTAAGATAGGTGTATAAGATACAAGAAAAAGGAAAATTGAGGGGCTCTGACTATGTTTTCCCTCTCTAATACGTTACTTTAATATTAATCCCGGAATTCATGTTTTAGTCATGCTTATCAATTGTGGAAAATATTATTTAGCTTAATAGTTTTAATTAAAATAAATGTTTGTGAAACAGTTTATATTGTAATAAGATAACAGCAACATTTTATGCATCTCTTTGTTGGATTTTCTTTTAGAGATAATAATCTTTCAGGCTGTTTTCATAAATATGCATATCATATTCATGTTTCTGTTGAAATGCATGCAGGAGAAAGAAGCACTGAATTTGATTAATTTTGTTAACCATAAATAATGAAGGTACTCTTTTATGTTAACCCTTTTTTTTTTTATTGTGTATCAGCCTTTAGACATTTGGCTATCTGGACAAGCAATCATTTATATCCTTTTAAAAAATATTTATTGCTTCTTTGACTAATTGCTTCTTATACATCTTAAAGCCTTTTGCAGTGGTACCATTTGTTAAAACACAGCCAGAAGCAGGCAGAGCATGTCATTTTTCAAAAATTTAGTGTCATTTTTATAGACAAATAACACTTGTAAATGATGGATAATAGCTAGCAGGATGCTGCATGGTATAAAATGTGCATGAATTATATTTTCTGGGAGTTAGAAGGTTAACTTGTCCATGAACTAATTGAAGGGCTTTATGGTAAATGCAAAATGCTGTGTACCCATTATCGGCAAGTCTTAAACCAGCTGAAAAAGGGGTTTTCCTTCCCTGGGGTGTTATTCATTATCTCATCCTCTTTCTGGCTAGCTGCTGGATAAGGAGAACATCTAATCAGAATGCATTGGTAGGATTTATAAGAGCACAGCATACATGCTTTTCACAATGAGTCGGCAGGCTAGTACTTTGCGCATTAGAAATGGGAGTGGAGGTGAGTGTAGGCATGGAGATTATCACTGCATAATGACATATTTGGGTATTTACCAGGCCATCTTTTCCAAGCCAGCTGTGGTTTCTGGCCCTGGGAAAGCAAGGAGTGGGAGAAAGTCTTGGTTCCTTCGGCACCTTGCAATACAGTAGTAACAGGAATGCATTGCACACTTTTGTTGGGAAAGCCTCACAGGTCTGTGTTCACACTGTTTCACACTGGACACTAGTGTTAGTTGAAAACACTCAGTTTAGTAGCAAGTGGAAAGTTCAATCAAACATATTAATATGTTCATGAAAACTTCAGAAACTTCACTCATTTCAAAGGTATGACTTTCCCCTCCCATCTGAAGCCTGGTTGCAGGCCTCCATCTTGATTACCCGGGAGGAGGTGTGTTTGATGTCTGTTTCATTTCCCCACTGCATTCTTACTGCTTTTTCTCATTGGGTTTGTTTTGGGGGAAGAAAAGCTGAAGAAGAGAAGGGAATTGTAAGAAATAGAGGGGATTTTTTTATGTGACCAGTCTGGTCATAAGCTGACTCTGTATTTTCTGGGTTTAGCTACTTTAACATCTCTTTATCTTTGGTGCTTTTCAGTTTTACTGCAATATACCTAGGTCGGATTTCTTTTTGTTTACCCTGACTGATATCCGTGGATTCATGCCTCACCATAACCTCTGGCAAAGTCTTAGCTTATTATCTCCTTAAATATTTCCTTTCCTCCATCCTTTCTATTTTTTTCTTTCAGAACTATAATTAGACTTATTTTAGACCTTCTCATTGTATTCTCCATGTAGGTTAACACCTCTTCTGTGTTTTTCATCTCCTTGTCTCTCTTGCCTTTTAGATGATTTCTTCAGCCCTTCCTTCCAGCTTACTATTATTTTTTTTATTAATTAATTCTTTTCAACTTTGACTAATATGCTATATAATCTTGGTAGTGAATTTTTATTTCAATAACTATAGTTTTAAAAAATATTTTATTTGATTCTTCTTAAATTTGCTGGTCGTTTAAAAAAGTTGTCGTAAATTACACATAACATAAAATCAACCGTCTTAACCACTGCTCAGTGTATGGCTCATTTGTGCTAAGCACACTCAAGGCATCATGCAGCCATCTCCAGAACACTTTTCATCTTGCAAAACTGAAACTGCCTGGTCATTTTTGACAGTCACTTGTTGCTTGCTTATGTTTTCATTTCGATCTTTTGCTTCTTTAATATGTCATATGTATGTAGTTACTTCACAGTTTGTATCTGATAGTTGAAACGACTAAAGTCCATGGTAATCTGAATCTGTTGTTTGTCATTTCTTCTGACGCTCACACACATGGTATTTTGTTTCCGTGTGTACTGAGCAAGCCTTGATTGCTAGCTCAGATTTGATTGACCTGAATCTGTAGAAGCAGCCTTGGGACCTAAGTATGCTTTTCTAGGAGAGTATTTGCTTGGTTTTCTGCAGGTAGTCATGGGGTACTGCTGTCCTGACTCAGTTTCCCCCCCTTCGTGGTGCCCCAGTGTAACCAGGGGTTTTAGTTTATTTCTCTCACCTGGCCACAGACCTAAGGCCCTCCCAAAGGCCACATCGAAAACATCACTGTCCCTCATAGGACCCTTTCATTTTGGGAGCCCATTGCTCAGGGCTTTTTTGTTTGTTTGCTTTTTCCTTCATGAACCTTGATGATTTGTCTCACTTCCTCTGAGCCCAACAAGACAGTAATAATTGTCTTTTATTCAGGATCTGATTGCTTTACAGAGCATTTGGTCTACCATGCTCTGGAGGCCGTGGCTGATTTTAAAGCAGCTTTCAAATGGGCAAGCCATCGCATCCTCAGCCGAGCCTTCCAGCTGCAGCCACCTTGCTCCGGCAGCTTTCTCTCTCAGCTGTGCCTGGGCTTCTGGTTTCACTGAGGTCTGCTCTCTCTAGCCCCCTTTGGGGTCACCTCATCTCCTGGAAATAATCTCTTGGGCAGGATTAGCTCTGACCAGCCTTTCCACTGAAATTCGACAGCTGGCTCCCCAGATTGAGTCACCTTTGTTTTACTTCGGAGTGGGTGATGGGGTGCAGGTACCTCCTGTTGCAGTTTCAGTTCGCCTCTGGTCCTCTATGTGTGTGGCAGCTGCCATCCAGGATGCCTTCGAAATTCTGGAGACACCATAGCAAGCACTGTGCTTTTCTGCTTCAGAGCCTGTCTCACTTGAAGTGAGAGTAGGCACCCCAACCTACTGCGCTACCCTGACCCATTGGTCGTAGTGATCACATCACAGCTCTTTTCCTCAAAAGAAAAATACAACATTCTCTCCTGACTTTTTTTCATTCAGAGTGGGTGGAGGGTATGAAAAGTCATGAAATCAGTTCTAACACATTAACTTTGAAAAGTTTCTTTAAAAAGCCTAACACTTCACTTTAGAAGTTTATATCTGTTGTGGCTTGGTAGCTCATTCGAAACTTCCAATTGGTATCTGTCCATGCAAACATATATAGCATGTGTCATCTCTATCACAGGATAATTTTTCTGCTTCTTCTGACCTGTTGTTTGTTAAACATGTTTTAGAATGGAATGGATTTCCTGATTTCTCTGTAAGCCAGTTAGTTCACTTTTTTATTACCTTACAGAATGCATCTTACCCACTGTGATTCTGAGACATGAGTGATGAGCAATGAGCCCTCAGAACCCCTACAGGGTCACCGTAAGTGGGGCAGGGCAGTGCACTGTCATTTGGCATGTTTTGTTTTTAAAAATGTTGTGCCAACTTGACTCCATTAAAAATCAGATCATGCTTCTGTTGCTCTCCCTCCCCAACCTGAAGAGGAGCTTAACCCCCATCACTAGATTGTGGGCTGCATTTTGTGACTTCCTGCTAAAGGGCGGTGTACGGCCAGGGGAGAAGGCAGCTTGGCACTGGAGAAGCCTGACAAACACCTCCTCAGCCTGACGATGAGGGTTAGCCCCAGCAGTGGGAAGTCTCGCTGATAGCATGTGCCCCTGATGTGATGTGATGAGAACCACACTTAACCTCTCTGGTCTTCTCCTAAAAACTCATAATCTCGGTCTAGTGAGAAAAAACAGCAGTAGAATCCAACTTGAGGGACATTCTACAGAATGCCTGACTGGTACCTCTCAGAACTGTCAAGGTCATCAAAGACAAGAGCGGTCTGAGAAACCATCACAGATGAGAGGAGGCGAAGGGGCCATGACTGTGAACTGCCCCGGGGAGGGTGCTGGAATGGGACAGGACACTGGGGGAAAGGCGTGAAATCCAAAATTAGGCATGCTGTTTAGTCAACATTTGTGTGCCAACATTGGTTCCTTGGTTGTGACAGGTATATGTAGTAATGTGTTAACAATACAGTAAATTGGGTGATAGGATATACAGAGATTCTCTGCACCATCTTTGCAACTTTACATCTTTACATCTAAAACAATTGTAAAATAAAAAGGTTATTTCAATAAAAATTTTAAAAGTATAATTAAATAGATATTTAAACAATTTTCATAATAGCACTGATATGTGCGTGTGTGTGTGTGTATATACATACATATATATATATATATATATATATATATATATATATGGTATTATCTGAACTTATATACCATATATATATATGGTATTATCTGAACTTCAGCACTACCTTGACCATCTTCTAGCAGAGATGGGAAAGTACAGTGGTAGGTAGGCAGGCAGATAGGTAGGTAGCACAGTTAGTATAGTAGTTAAAGGTATAGCCTTTGGAGCTCAACTGACTGGGCCTGAAGCCCAAGTTCATTCCTCCTAGCTGCAGAACCTTAGACAGGTTCATGTTCTGGTGCCTCAGTATCCCATCTGCAAAATTACTGTCCCACATTGGCTGGCTGTGGGGACCAGTGAGGTCACACATGAAAAGCTCACCTATCACATCCCTGTTGTAGCACCAGGACATTCACTGTTTTCCCAACATTTTTACTTCCTGTACAGATGACTCTATAAGGGTGATGAGTTGGAGGGTAACACTATGCCAGGCAGGTTAACAGGAAATTACCTGTTCTCAGAGGCCAACATTGTAATGAACAGGATGGAGAGTGCATTTCCCACAGTGCTCAGTAATAACTTTGTCACTTGTGTTCTGGAGCCCCTGGGTGCTCTCTGAATGTTAACTAATGGATTAGATTAATACACTTAGTCATATATATTTGTGGTTTTGCAATCATAATTTATTTATGATCTCAGAGAAACATGTCTTATGACTGGGATCATAAGCATATTCTGTGAATGCTGCTGTGTTTCATGCCAGGTGAGCTTTTGTTGTCCTTTTTCAAAGGCACTTGCAAGGCAACAGTGCCAGGTTCTGGGTCAGTGTCTTCTAGTCCTGACATCTGGCTTCTTGGCTGACTTTTTTTTGCCAGATGTAGGCATTGATGTAGCCTCTGGATCAGAATGAGCCCTCTTTTTTTCATTGCCATTTTGTTAACTTACCTTGGATTAGCAGCGAAGATGTATAATTTTCTTTTTTTTAAAAAAAGAGCCATACTGAGAAATAATTCACATACCCTACAACTCATCCCTGTGAAGTGTACAGAGAATTCACAGACTTGTGCAACTCTCACCTCAATTTTGGGTCATGTTCATGATCCCCAGAGAAACCCTGTGCCCTTTGGCTATCACCCCCCAATTCCCCCGCCCCCCACCCCCCAGCCCTAGAAAACCACAAATCTGCTTCCTGTCTCTATAGATTTGCCTGTTCTGGACCTTTCATATAAATGGAATCATATAATATGTGGCCTTTTGTGTCTGCCTTATTTTTCTTAGCATATTTTTAGGGTTTATCTATGTTATGGCATATATCAGTACTTCATTCCTTTTTATTGCTGAATAGTATTCCATTGAATGTATAGAGCACATTTTATTTATCTGTTCATCAGTTAATGAACATTTGAGTTGTTTGTACTTTCTGGCTATTACAGTAATGCTGCTTTGAACATTTGTATTCAGATTTTTGTGTGAATATGTCTTTTTAATCTCCTTGGGTATGTATGTATGTATATGTAGGAATGGACTTGCTGGTTTATATGTTATAGCTGTTTAACTGGTTGAGAAATGGCTAGACTGTTTCCCAAAGTGGTGCATCACTTTATAGTCCTACTAGTAGTATGTGAGGGTTCTAATTCCTCCATATCCTAGCTAACACTTGCCATTGTCTGTCTTTTTGGTTATGGGTGTCCTTGTGCTTGTGAAGTAGCATTTCTCTAATGACTAATGATGTTGGGCATCTTTTCTATGTGCTTATTGATTATATGTATATCTTCTTTGGAAGAAACATGTATTCAGATTGTTTCTCCATTTTTAAATAGGCTATTTTTCTTTTTATTAATGAGTCATAGGATTCTTTATAATTCTAGATATTAGTCCCTTATGAGATATGATTTGCAAATATTTTCTCCCATGGTGTGTGTCTTTGTACTTTTTTGATATTATTTGAAACACAAAAGGTATCATTTAAAACACAAAAAACCATAAAAATCTGCTTTATTTTTTGTTGTTGTTACTTGCACTTTTGGTGTCTTATCTAAGAACGTTTTGCTAATCAAGGTCATAAAGATTCGCTCTTGTATTTTCTAAGATTTTTATAGCTTTAGTTCTTACATTTAGGTCTGTGATCTATTTGAGTTAATTTTCATGTGTAGTATGAGGAAGGGATCTTTTGGTTTCCTTCTGAGGGGTGTGTAATTTTGTAGGTGCTGGGAAGGGCTGCCTACATGATCAGCTTCCAGTAAATCCTTGGGTGCCGAGTCCCTACGGGGTGTCACATGTTGCTGCATTTTCATTGCTGGGGGAGAAGCATGCTCTCTCAGACCCCTCATGGGTAAAAGAAAGCATAGGATGTCTCAGGGAGATTCCCCCAGACTCCTTTTGTGTCTTTTCCTTTATGATCCTTACTACATGGCTGTAATATATCTGAATCATTAATATGTAACTGTTTGCTGATTCTGTGTCCTTTTAGCAAATAATAGAGCATGATAGTGGTCTTAGGGCCCCCCAACACAGGGTCCAATCTCATCCTTTGCATGTGGCTATCTGGTCCTAGCATCATTTGTTGAAAGAGGACATAGTTTCAAAGAGAAATGTAACTTCTGAAAGCTCAGGGATACCAAATGTCTTTTACACGTAGCCAATGTTGAGGGGCTAGGATAGGAACCTGTCTTACTTCAGGCGGCTATAACAAAAACACCATAGACTAGGTGGCATAAACAAGAGACATTTACTCCCCACAATTCTGAAGCCTGGGAGTTCAAGACCAGATGCTAGCTGATTCCTCTTCTTAGTTTGTGGACGAATGCCTTCTTGCTATACACTCACATGGTAGGGAAAGAGGGGTCTGTTTTCTTCCTCTTATGAAAGCACTAATCCCATCATAGGAGTCCCACCTGCATAAGGCAATAAGCTAAACCTGTTACTTCCCAAAGGGGCCACCTGCAATACCAGCACATTGGGGATTAGGGTTTCAACATACAAATTTTGGGGGGCACAAACATTCAGTCTGTAAGAGAACCCCATTCTTCTAAATTTAGGACCAACTCTGGGACACTTCATGTATTTACTCACTTTTTCTCTGGACAGGATCTGTCAAAGTGATACCTTCCTTGAGTTTGCTGGCTGTGCCCTTCAGTATAGTTAGCTACGTCAAGCTGTGGGCCTTGTCTATGTGGTATACATTGTGTGCAAGAAGCAACCTTATCATGCTTTTTCATGGAGACTTTTTGTTTTTTATTGTGTCTAAAAAAGGCTTGGATGGTCTTCATAAAAAGTAGCATGGTGTCTTCTGAAGAAGCATGAACTTTGGGCACAGAGAACTTGGTAAAAACTATTCCTGCCACTTACCGGTCATGTGCCTGGGCTGACTGAATCCTCTGAGCCTCAATTTCCAGCAGAATGATTAAGTGGAATAGATGAGATAGTATTTATAATATGCCTAGCATGTAATAGTCACTCAATAAAGGGTTGCTATTTTTATAATTGACACTCCAGCTATCACTCATTTTTTTTTCTGTGTGACCCTTTTACTAATGCCCTTGTTCGAATATGCCTTAGGTCTGTGTGATTCTCAGAAAGTTAATGTAGTTATTTTCTAGCTAGTGTGATTTACTGTAGCTATTTGAGAGTTGAAACCTTCCAAGTTTCAGGGTGTATTCCCAAGGGATCCATGACTGATAGTAGCTTAGCTCGATTCCAGGAAACACAGATGCTGAAGGATTCATGGGATATATGCATTTGCATTCCAGAGCAGCTCATGAATTGTGTAGGTTACAAATGCAGGTGGCTTCTTTGTGAGAGGAGAAACCCCCTCTGAGTAATCCAGTTTTCGAGTGAAGACAAAGCCTTCTTTAGCAAGATGGGAGAGACCTTACAAGATTGTGGGGTAGTAAAATTGAGTTTAAATTAGTAGCAAGAGATTGGGTTGAAAAAGAGTGTGGCTAACAGAAACAGGGCAAGCTGCACCAGTAGAATAGAGAGTAACAAATACCGCTACGCTGTGGCGGAGGTTGTAGGGGTGAACAACGTTGGTAATAATACTAGTAGTCATAATGGGTGTCATTTATTGAGCACTTACTCTGTGGTGTGTGTACTGTGCTAAGTGCTTTAATCATGTATTTAGTCATCGAACAGGTATAAAGGCTCCATAGGGTTGAGTCGAAAGTTAAAGAGAGTAAATAACTTATTCTGAGGTCACACAGCTAGTAAATGGCAGATCCAGGAAATGAATCTGGCATGGCCAGAGACATCAACAAGAGATGGGTTTCTCTTTTTCTCGAGTGTGTGATAGACCTGAGAACCATCGAGTCTATGAAATTCTGCCCCTCAGCTTTTCCTGTGGGACCAGCTGTTCACATTGGAGGCTCTTCAGAGTGAAGGGGTTCTATTAACACTTACTTCAGGGCGAAAGATGTACACCAGACTGTCCAAGGCAAACCAAAACATATGGCTGTCTTATATAGGAGCTTTAAAGCAATCATATTTGGAGGGCCTCCCCCCAAAAATAAAAGGCATAGCCTTATTTAGAACAGATGGTCTAGTGTAAACAGATGACATGGAGGAAGCAGAACTGCTTGACTCCTATTTTGATTTTATCATATTTATCAGGAAAAATGATCTTCAAATTGGAAAGGATGGAATAAATATGATTAGGAGAAATTAAAGCTCAAGATAGAAGAGATAATGAGAGCTGATAAAAGTGCATTTAAGTCTCCTGGGCCTTGGAAGAACTTGCAGATGTGATTGTGGAGCCACTTTAGGTAATATTTTGTGAATAAAGGAGACTGGGATTTCAAGTTGTAACTGATTTCAGTGATCATGTTCCAGTTTTCAAGGGAGAAAAGCATAGTTTAGAAACTACAGATGGGTGAGCTAAGTCAGTTTCCGATGGAATTCTTGAAGCAATATTAAACAGATGTTTGTGAACATATAAAAAGACAGCAGTGATTACTGAGAGACAGAAAGGATTCTCTTAAGAGCAGTTTGGATGGATCATGAGTGTGACACAGGAAGGGAAAGTCCGAGAGTGGTATTGATTTCGGCAAGCCATTTAAGAGTCTCTCATGAATGACAAGATGGAGAAGTGTGAGCTGGGTGATAATACAGTTCAATGAGATTATATTTGGTGCAATAATCATTTTAGAACTGGGTAATGAATGGATTAATTGAAAAACTATGGTCCATGGGCCAAATATGGCCCACTACTTGTTTTTGTAAATAAAGTTTTATTGGAACACAGCCAAAGCCATTCATTTACATATTATATATGGCTGCTTTTATGCTACAGTGGGAGAACTGAGCAATTGTGACAGGGTCCATATGGCCTAAAATATTTGCTGTCTCGCTCTTTACAGAAAAACTTTGCTGACCCCTGGCCTAGAGAGAATACTGGTTTTCAGACTAGCTACATGTTAGAATCACCTAAGAAATTCTCATTAGTGCCCTAGCTTGTCCTCCTCAACCTCTTCCCAGATGAGTTAGAATCTCTGAAGTTGAGCCTGGCATCTTTTTTTAAAGCTTTAAGATTGTACTGTGCAGTCAGGGTTAGAGACCACTGGCCTGGAGGGTGGGTGCTAACAGGGGCTGCTGCAAGGGCCAGGAGCCATCTCATGTTTTCCATCAGAGCTAATGACATGTTAGTCAATCTTGGGATGACACAGGTGAGAGGCAGAGATGGTCCTCTAGGTGACAGGATAAGAACTGCAAAATTTCTGCCCCCAAGGTAACAAAATGATATTGGTTTTAGTAGTAAAAGCAAAGTCCTGAACTTATGTACTAAAGACCCTCTGCAGAAGTGTTGAGTGGTGATTTGCTTCATGGTGCTTCATGTGAAAATGAGCTAAGGGTTACCTGCAGACTTAAGATTAGTCAACATTATGATATGACCAGGAAAACCAAAATGAAACAAAAGTAAGAAACACAACCAAGGCAGCCTCAGACTACATTATCATAATTATAATGAAAAGCAAGTATAAAAGTTGCAATGTGCTCTGCTCAGGTCACATCACACATGTTAGATATAAGCTCCTGACTGCTAAGAAGATGGCTGATTCTCACCCAGGGGTGGGACCTACCAAGTACCACCTTCCTTAAAGCAGGATGAGAGGCAGGGAGGTTTCGTCTCTGGGAGATTTTCAAGCAGAGACTAAATGACCATTTGGCAGAGGTTAGAGCTGAAAGTATCCTTGGCGACTGTATTATTAAGTTTTCCAGAGAAGCAGAACCAATAGGGAGTGTGTGTGTGTGTGTGTGTGTGTGTGTGTGTGTGTGTGTGCGCGTGCGCGCGCGTGCGCGTGTGTAGCAAGAGATTTATTGTAAGGAATTGGCTCATGTGACGTGGAGGCCAGCAAATCCCAAGATCTGCAGCATCAGTCGGCAAACTGGAGATGCAGAAGAACCAGTGATGGAGGTTTTAGCCTGAGTCCTAGTCCTGTAAGCAAGGAGAACCAATGGCATAAGTTCCTGTCTGGAGGCCTGCAGGCTCAAGAGTCAGTGTTTTAGTTCAAGTCTGTAGGCAACAAATGTCCCGGTACCCATCCCAGTTTGAATGCAGTTGGGCAGAAAGAGTTCTCTTTTCCTGGGGGAGGTCAGCCCTTTTGTTCCAGGCAGGCCTTCAGAGGTTTAGGCAAGGCCCACCCGTGTGGGGAGGGCCACCTGCTTTGCTTAAAGCATTGATTCAGATGTGGATCCCACCCAGGAGCACCCTCACAGGCAACCCAGGAGAATTTCTGACCAAACGTGTGATCATGTCCCAGTTTTCAAGGGGTAAAAGCACGTGACCCAGTCTGGTTGACATAAAATTAACCAACATTATGACTAGTGCAACGTCCTCATTTCGTGGGCAACAACAGTTTCAGAGCACGTGACTTGCCCGGGGTGACCTAGTGGCCAAAGTAGCTCTGGGATTCTGGTCTCCTAAACCCACAGCCCTTCTCTCCCAGCAGGCTATTTGGAGGAGGGGTGCGGGCCGTGCTAATGGCCTGCGGGGCCCTCTCCAGCTCTCAGGGTGAGACCAACTGTGCTGAAGGAGAGCAAGTAGTGCTGAGGGATGGGAAACCTTAGCCAGGATAAAGAACTGCAGGCCCTGGAGGTGTAGGTGAGGTTTCAAGGGCTGCTTCCATCACCTGACTATGGAAGTGGTCGGTGTATACCAGGGTGACTGACGGCCATAGGCTTATGTCCTTGGATTTTCTATGTAAACACCCTTCAACCTCTTCAAGGAGCTCTGAATGCTAGTTAATTCTTTAATGCTGGCAGGAGGGTGAGGAAGGAGATCTTCAGACAGAATTCATGCTGGCACGCATACTTAGGTGAGTGAAGGTCACCATCGCGAGCTCTCCAAGGGAGTTCCCTGCATTCTTGGCATATGGCTGCCTCTTGTTGAATCAGAAGGTGATTGGGCCAGAAAGATGTGAGACACTCAAAGAGCAGCTCTTCCTCTAAGACACTGGTCCTGCTACCATTGCAGCAGGCTGAGCATCTACCTTGTGTCCAAGGCTATTTCAGGTGCTTTATGTACCTAAAAGATGCTTGTGCCACCTCCTCTACAGATAACAAGACTCAGCTCCAGAGGCATTTCCTCCATGATGGAAGAAAACGACTTGAAATAATACAATTTCTACTGTAATGCTCGCCGAGTCAGCCCTGAGTTACTGTCAGACAGCATTTTGAAATTCCATGGTGGCTAACACGCTGACACTCAACACACTTCAGGTGTTGGATAAATAAAGTCAATAGGTAAAACATAATTTTTCAACTGCTGCCAAGAGGAAAGTAATTGATGATAAAAGGTAAATATCAATGCCTTTTTGATTACCTGTTGTTTTAGATTACCTCAGCTTCTCTTCCTCATTATGCAGAAACTTAAGAGCTATGCGAAAGAGCCTCTTGGTATAAATTTCCTGCTTCCCACTTCCCCTCTTGTCACACTTCCGCACACCCTTTATCAGAAGCCCTGCTCTTGGGGAAGTCAGGAATTAGTTGCTTGACTTTCAGATTATTACAAGTGTGTTAAACAAATCATCAGTGAGAGGTGTACGTGTTGCAGGTGCCCACGTGAGAGCAAATCCACAAGCAGGCTGCTGGAAGAAATGGTGCGGATGTGCCCTCCCCGCCCTGCCCCTCCGGGAGACTCAACTTAGGGTGAAGGTGAATGGACTTGGCAAGAACACTGAGTATTCGGTCTCAGTACATTATCTCTAGGGTTTAGAGCCTCTATGTACCAGTGTTTACTTTGGGAAGTGGACCCACCAAGTTGAATGACAGTCTCTAAGGCCAGCTCCTGCACTTGGAGTAGAGAGGGAACAGGGTGCATAGGTAATGGGAGAGTTTAGTGTTAACAGGGGACTCTTATGGATGCATTCCGAGCAAGAATAGTCCTAGAAGGTGGCTCTCGGCAGCCCTCCAACACGCTGGACAGGACACACCCCTTGCCCTTTCCTAAATTCATTCATGGAGAGCCAGTTGGGCAGGGGGTAGAAGATCTGGAGCTACTTCTGCCATTTTTCTTCATAACTTTACAATTTACTTAAGTTTTGTTGATTTCTTAAGACATAGAAATCTTAATCTTATTCTTTCCCCTATCACATTAGTTTTAATACTGAAAATTTAAAAAGAAACTGAGTGTCATGGCTGCTCATCTGTGGATTAAGGCTCTTTGGTAAAACAAATGTAATTCATATGTGAGTGACCAAACATGACAGTAGTACACACAAGAAGGAAGGAAAAAGTAAGACTCCACACAGCGAGCTCAAAGTCTGTTTTCTCCCCACTCACCCTCCAGCCCTTTATGTGATTGAACATCCTAGGGCCCTTTGAAAATCCATTTGTGTTTTTTGTTGACTGCATCTCAGGTCTTGAAGACTCGCAGCCTGGTGAAGTATTGATTGCATTTAAGGGTCCATTACTTAGGTAAACCAAATAATGTAACTGATCATGGCCTTAATTGATCAAATCTCTCCCACAGTGTTGGAAAGATTGTAATCTAATTACTCGGGTTTCTGGTTTCTAAGGCCAAGGTTACATTTTGCTGAAACTTATCCTGCTTCTTGAAACACATGTAGAGCATGTGTTGTACATATATAAATTATGAGGTGCACGCACAAATCATGTCCACCTGTAAAACTCTCTGGGTTTTAATTTCAACTCTCCATACATGGCAGATAGGAAGTATGAGCCACATTAGTTTTTTCCTTTTAATTTTTTACAGTGTGGTGAAGGGTGGCAGGGAGACACTACTGCTTAATCAGGGTCACTGCTAGCCTCTCTTGTTTCTCCTGTCAAGCTTGGCCTCATCCTAATTCTTCTCTGGAGGTAGAAGGTCCACTTTCGGTTTCAGAACATGCCAGGGCAGTATGTGTGAAGACTGTTGTTAAAAACTGCTGAGCTGTTGATCTATTCATGGATCGGCAAGCCCAGCCTAAACTAGCCCTGAGTTAGTCTTACCAGCAGCCCTCTGCGCCTTCCTTAGAGTCATCACCTTGGCTCAGCTTGAGTATTCTAGATCATTCTGGAAACATTTCTTTCTTCCTTAGGAGTGGTCTACCCTGCAGGTTAAAATCCAGGGCTGGAGTGGGTGTGGGCAGATACTAAACAGAGTGGCTTGTTATCTACCATAACCAGCAGGATAACCATGTTCAAAGAAGACTGCCAAAATGACTGTTGGAATTGGAAGAAAAGGACCCTGCCATGAGCAAAAATCAGAAATTGAATGAAAAGATAATGTCCCCAGCATTCCTAAAAATGCTGCAATTACTGGAAAGCATGGTAGCAGCTCAGGGAGCAGCAGAGGGCGTGTTGTGCAGTCCATCTGTCTGGCTAGGGACAGGCTGGGGACAGGGACCCCGGGATGGTCTTCTGCAGTGGGACTGTTTCCTCGCTGGCTGTTCACCCACAGTTAAAGTGCAGCAGGCTCGGCCCCTGTCAGCATCACCTGCTGTACGGGAATCGATGAGGGTGGTCCAGCCTATCAGCATTTGTAGGAACAGCAGGGGGCTGCTTGGAGGCGAGTGGGAAACACTCTGCCCTTTAGGGTTCTTGGGAATTTCTTGTGGTTGAGCAAAATCCTCTACGTACCAGTGTTTACTTTATTAAGAAAGTGTGTTTATAAAAGTGTAGTGTCGTGGGACTTATGAAAAGTAGTATCTTAAAATTAAACAAAATATACTCTATAGATACATCTTTTCAAACAAAACCAAGTACTGGAATTCTCATCCAGGCTGATGGGGTGAATCTTTATGAGAAGTGTCTTGGCTGCTGTGTGGGTGGATCCTTTCTGGGGTCTAAAAACATAAGGTGACTATAATGTTTCACAGGAGCACTATGAAGAATATTCTTGACTTGGCTTCCCGCTCTGCCCGTTGGACTGCTTATATTTTCTCAATCTTCGATTGCAAGCTTTTAGAAAAGTTGAAACAGGTTGTAATGAACTTAAAAAAACTCTTTACCCCATTCATCAGCTATTTTGCTACACTTGCTTCATAGCTCTCCTTTGTTTTCTGAACAGTCAAAAGAATGTTGCAGATCATGACAATTCATCCCTAACCATTTCAGATGTATGTCCTGAGAATTAGTTTATTCTCTTGTTACGGGACGGGGAGTCAGCTCTAATTCCTGGCGACCTGTGAACAGGATCTGCGTGCAGTGTCCTGTCCTCAAGAGGCCTGCTCAACTTCTGTAGATCCATATCTATGGTTTCTTTGATGGAATCAGTCCATCTCATGTTTGGTCTTCCCCTTTTCCTGCTGCCTTCTACTTTTTCCAGAATTTTCCAGAGAACCCTGCCTTCTCATGATGTATCCAAAGTAGGACAGCTTCTGTTCTGTCATTTTTGCTTCCAGGAATGTTTCAATCTATTACCATTAAAACACCAAGAAAATTTAGCCTTCGTGTAATGTTATCTAGTATACAGTCCTTCCTCAAATTTCTCCAGTTGTCTCAGTAATTTTCCTTGTAGGTATTTTTTTCTTAAATCCAGGATCTAATCAAAGATCACATGTTGTATGTAGTTGTCACATCTCTTTAGTCTCTTTTTAATCTAGACTAGCCCTTCAGCTTTTCAAATTTTTTTGTGACATTGGTTGTTTTGAAAAGTCTGGGGTAGTTATTGTGGAATGTTCCGCAGTCGGTATCTAGTCAGCTGTTTTATAAGAATTGAGAATGCCTCCTAGGAACAGTTGCCTTCCCAAGGCAGCACCTCAGGGAGCACATAGATTTAGTCTGTCTCTGTCTGTACCGTTAGTGGTGGCACCGGATTTGGTCTTGTAGTTAAGGTGATGCCTAGCAGATTTTTCCAGTCCAAAGGCATTTTTCTCCTTTTGTGATTAAATGGCCTGTGAGGTGAGGTACTCTTTTGAGACCAGATGAATATCTCATTCTCCAGCAATCTTTCCTAGGAGTTTTAACATCTACTGATGTCAGCATCCTGAATCAATTACAGGCATGCCTCCTTTTATTGCTCCTTGCATTATTGAGCTTCACAGGTGTTGCATTTTTTGTGTTTTTTTTGTTTCATTGTCATCTTTTTTTGTTTTTGTTTTGTTTTGTTTTTGTTTTGTTTGTTTGTTTGTTTACAAACTGGAGGCAAAATCCTCCACTGGCAAAGAGATTACAACTTGCATATTTGTGACACTCGCCTTTTTGCAACACTCACTTTACTATGGTGATCTGGAACCGAACCCGCAATATCTATCAGGTATTCCCATATTGCATTGGTGGTTACTGTACCCTGATATTTGGAGGGGGGAATTGCCAGAGACATGACTCTAGGGAGAACAAGTCATGTTCTATTTTTAAAAAAGGAATTTGCTTTTTATATATTTAAAAGTTTTAAATGAAATTTGTGAATGTGACTATCAATAAATAAAAGTCTGTTCACTTTGAGTGCAAACTTAAAAATTTCAAGTTTATAGATTTTTAAACTTTGTACACCATATTTTAAAATTTGCATTAACAATTTTAAATTCTTGTTATTGATAATTATTGCAGTATTTGGAACAAAAGTGGGGAATGCTCAGATCATGACTGAAAAATCTCTATTTTGATGTCTCACTGTAGAAATATCAACCAAGGAATTTATGAAACTGAACGAATCTGTTGTATTTTTGAAGTAGTATTCATTTGAGAAATTGCTTGTGATAAATGGGTTTCACTAATTAAATCATACACTTCTATAGTACACTACATATAAAACTAGAGTAGGAAATAAAGATAATTAAAGTAAACATGCCCTTCTAATTAGTAATTGTTTCTGCTGTTATAAGCAAATTTCAGAGTCACAGAGAGCTGCTCCACTATAAACCTAATAATGAAGCTTGTGATAACAGGTGTAAATTAACACAATGGAAAACATTTACGCTGTAACATGCTAAATTAAAAATGACATTAACAAGTCTCATTTTCAAATTCTCTATAATTAACATTTGTTCAACCTGGAGATGAGTAAGTGCAGTACAATGGTAGACATCTTTATTTATAGCCTGTGATATTTGTCATGGCTTTATCTTTGTTAAATTGTAAATGACAAAGATGCATTTCTTCTTAAAAATATGTCATGTTTATGTATTCTTAGGCAGTTCTGACAAAGGGCAAAATGTGATGTTTACCGCTGTCATTACCATGGTTAACGTGCAGGTGCGTCAGCAGCACAGCTGTGGTTGGAGGATGCGACAGACATGAAGTACTGAGAGTGGGCAGGTACCGTGGTAATAATATCCACAACATGATAAAGTACTGGGGTTCCCTCGAGCGTATCCCCTCAGTGCACATATTGCTTCTAAGTGCTTTGAATTAATGTTTGTTTCTGTAAATAAATATTGTTGTAAAGGCTTTCTTTTATGGTGCTCGTTAATATAAGCGAGAATCCAGAGAACAGAGGAAACAGCTTTGCAGCTTAATTTGTCACAAAGAACGTGATGCTTTACCCCTTACAGGGAATTCCATCAGGACATTAATGATTCAAAAAAGAACTCAAGTGCTGTTGCACTGATAAACTTTGGATTAGAGGTTATAGTTAGACTTTTTTTTTTTTTAAACTCAAGATTTTAATCACTCTAACTGAATTTAAAAAGAAATTGTTAAGGCCATGTGCTATGAGCTATTTTTTTACTTTTTTGTTTTTCAATTTTCAGTTTATTTTATTTAGGTTATTCTTGAGTTTATCCTAGAGGGAGGGAATGGAAAGGCTTATCAGGACAGGGTCTGTGTTCCACCCTTGTTCGGCCTGGCACTTCGAAGCTACCTAGTAATTTTTGGAGAATTCTAAGACTCAGGCTTATTGGGGACATAGAGAAATACAGCAGCAACTGCTTTGCACTGTGGGCTCCCCTGGGTCTCCAGCCTGTAGGCTCACCCTGCAGATCTGCGACTTGTCAGCTTCCAGAATTGCGTGAGCCTGTTCCTTAGAACAAATCTCTTTACACACACACATCCTATTGGTTTTGTTTCTCTGGAGAAGCCTGACTTATACACCAACATAGCAGGATTGCAGAGTAGGTTAGAAATAATATTTATATATTTATATCTCCCAGAAAAGTAAATATTTCCTGGTACCTTTAAAGGGAAGACTTAAGGCAGTTCTTAGCAGACTCCCTGACACGTTGTGAGAACTCAATAATGATGGGTATTCTTAAGAAGTAAATTTGTCTGTAGTTGCTCGTCTATTTCCTGTGCTGCTCAGAAGCAGAGAGAACACGGGAAAATATGACTGCTGCTGGTGGGTAGTGACTGCTGACAGTCATCTGCTCCCTAGCTTATCACCTGCTTGTGATTCTGAGGTGATTTCACAGTCCTCTGGCTACCGCTGGCCACCTGAGTAAAGGAAAGACCTAATTCCTCCACTTCCTCTCATTCTCACCACCCCCATCCTCCTGCCATTGCTTATTCCTTCCCCTCCCCCTTCCTCTCCTTTCATGCCAGTGCTGTGACAGCCCTGAGGGTGGCTGATTCTGCCAGGGAGGTGCTCAGGAGCCTCAGGGCTAAGGAGCTGTCTCCCAAAGCAGATTGCCATCCTGTACTTGTCACGCCCAGGCCACCTAGTTCCTATCAGTTTCTCCAGGTCTGCAGCACTGCTAACGTGGTGTTGTGCCCTGCCAGACAGTGAGACGGCAGTGGGATGGAAAGGGTCGACGGGTTCTTGAATGGATAGTACTGTTTTCTTTTTCCTCTTTGGCACACCTGCAGATTACTTTTGAAGGGATATAAACATATCAACTTCCCTCAAACTCAGATATCAACTTCAGATAATCTCAGATATCAGCCAAAATCGAATGCCATGCAAACATCCACCGGCCAGTGAACCAGCAAAAGGCCGGCCAACCCAGAAAGAAAAAGTGAGATAGGCCTTGTTTCTGTTTATTGCTTAGGGAATTTACTCTCTTAGCTGCTGGCTATTGCATTGAGTCAGGAAAGTGAACTTATGTTGGTTGTTGAGAATGAAAAATATCTTGAAAAAAGACCCTGAAGTTCATTGCACTCTATAACTCATGCAGACTGATACAGTGGAGGAGAGACAAGGGGGTAATTCTGAATAAATTCAGTATTTTTGTCTGGAGATTTTTCTCTTTGTACCATCCTCAGTATTTGTGTCTTAGAGGACAGAGGCAAATGAAAAGAACTATTTTACTCAAAATATGGAATTATCTATGAATATATAGATACCGTTACTGCCAGGAAGTGAATGTTTATGAGCAGTCTTCCCCAAGAGAGCGTTCTGCCAGGTATGGAGGGAGGGAAGAAATGGAGGATGTGTCCCTACCCTCCAGGTTTTGACTCTGTCATCGATAAGGTGACAAGGAAGGGCATGCCAGGGACGCTGCCCACAGTCACAGCTTCCAAATGTGTTCCCTTCTGGCCCCGTGGCCGGATGGGAAGGAGCCTCGTGCCTTGAGATCTAATTATCAGAGCTGAGATGCTCAGGTGCAAGCCGCCTAATTATGAAAGCCCAGGGTGCACATGCTCTCAGGAGGTCCACCAGTGTTAAAGAGACTGAAAAAAATCATTTTGGCAGCAAATTTAAACTCGATGAACTCCATGAGGGGCTGCAAATGCAGAAATGCAGTCTGGGTTTTCTTTAAAAATAAAGACACGTGAAATCTCCACCACAACTACAGAAACCTTTGAATTCAATATTTCAAGCCAAATCATCATGCAGTTTTCACAGGACTGTGTGAAAAAGAATGTGCATGAATAAGGCCCTTTAAAAGCTCAGCAGAAGTTCACACACTTGATAGTTTGGTAGATGGCAGTAGTAAACACAATTGCTCTTTGTTGTGCATATCGGTTAAAAAAGGTTTTGTTTTCTAGTATCCTGCATCATGAAATTTTTTTCGAATACAGCTATTTTTCCCCTTTCATCTGTGTTCAATTTCTCTGAAAATAAAAATCTCAGGTGCAATGAAACTATTTTGCATCTCTTTCAATATCACATTCTCCCCATGTAATTGTGCAGAATTTATTGTTCATGGCCCCAGACCAAGTCCTTCCAATTTCTGTCCTTACAAACAGCAGAGCCTGCCTTTTGCACATGCTACCAAGCCTGGTAGTCACACAGTGTTGCTGTCAGAAGGAGAGGCTTGCTGAGGGGCCTGGGGACGTGCATTGCATACTGTGTCATCCCACCTGCCCTTCCCGTTTGGGGCTGAGGCCCCACATTTTTCCAAGCCAAATTGATATTCTTTTGAAAGAAGCATCTGGCTCTTTGGCAGCTCCACAGAAGTTATCTTGGTCGTTTGAGAGTTTCTCCTGCCTTTATCACATGGTTTAGGATATTGAAAGAGTTTCTGGCATTTTAATGTCCCAGTTTCTGGGCATGAGGAATGTGAAAAAGCTGAAGTCTGTTTGTACTTGCAAAGCCTCTTTGAAATTTGTGAGGCTGAAAATAATTTTTTCCCCACTTAAAAAAAATTTTCTGACTTGTGTCATACCTGCATTCATGGGTGATTTTTCTACTGCCTAATTTTAATATCTACATATCTGCTATTTATGCTGGAGAGAAACATCACTAGGGATTGCAGAGAAGGGGTCTTGAAAAATATTCACTGAGAAAACTAAAAAAACATTTGGAGTTTTCTTAGTTTAAATATTTCAAAACGCAGGGATATTTATTGAGTAGCTCTGATGTTCCAGGCAGTAGATGCCACATCAGACACCATGTGTGTTAGTCAGCTCTGGCTGCTATAACAAATCTACCATTGTCTGGGTGGCTTGAATGACAGCCATTTAATTATCAAAGTTCTGGAGGCTGGAAGTTCAAGATCAGGGTGTCAACAGATTTGGTTTCCAGCGATGTCTCTCTTCCTGGCTTGCAAAAAGCTGCCTTCTGGCTGTTCCCTCGCAATGGCAGAGAGAGAAGTTTGGTTTCTTTTCCTCTTCTTGTAAGGACACTAATGCCATCATAGGGTCACCATTCTAATGACCTCATCTAAACCTAACTAGCTTCCAAAGGCCCCACCTTCAGACATCGTCACATTGGGAGTTAGGACTTCAACATATAGAACTGCGGGAGACACAGATGTTCATTCCCCTGCACCCCATTGAGAAGTTCATCAAGTTCTTCATCATTAAACCTCGGAAGGCTCATAGCCCGGCCACTCACATTTACACATGGCCCTTCTTTATTAAACAATTTATCATGTGGAGTACATTCAGCTAATTTCGATTACTTAGTCATAATTTAGTATGCAACTCTGGATATTTTTTCTGTTTCTTGACTGCCATTTGTCCATTCGTTTCTCAGTAATTAGATAGCTTTAGGGATGTGGATCGCCATGTCTGTACCTTGCTCTGTCCATCTTCTAGCACACCGTTCATTTATGTAACAAACACCTACTATGGACCTACTGTGTGCCAGGCACAGTTCTGGACACTATAGTGAAAAGGAATAGCTTTCTTATTGGAGCTTACATTTGTGTGGGCCAGATAATCAACAAACAACAGATTTCAGATTGAAATACATTTGTGCTCAAGGGCAAGTAAAATAGGTGATGGGGCCATGACAGTCATTGTAGGTGGAGGATAACACTTAAGGTGGGTAGCCAGGGAAGCCCCACTGATGAGGTGACATTTGACCTGGGATCTGAGAGTTAGACACAGGAAGGTCTTGGGAAAAAGCTTTTCAGACAAACAGAGGAAACAGCAGGGACAAGGGCCTTTCTCCCAGCCCATTCACAGGACAAAGAAACAAGAAAGGCCAGTGCACCAGGCAGAATGAGCGATGTGGGGCAGGGCCGGGGGTGGAGAGGTACGGGATGGGGTGGGGATGCTGTGAGATGGGCTCAGACAGTAGGCATGACTAGAGCTTTGGAGGCGATGGAGAGGAATTTGGTGTTTGTTCCAAATGCATAGGAAAGCCATGGGAGTGTTTAAAGCAAGAGAAAAATCGAATTTTACCAACACTGCAGGCTTATTCAATAAATAGCATGGCGATAGTAGTGTTGAAAATCTGTATGTAATTGCATGTAATAATCGCGTGTGTACTTGCTATGATGTGAACATTCCTTCCATATGTTTGGTTGAAAGCTAAAAGAAATACTGTACGCAAAAGGAACAAATGAATTATGTATCTCTGTGTTTCTAAGAGTTTCGTATTCATCATTTAGAGAAGATCTATACATTTTTATCCTTGTATGGTCATAAATTGTTCACTGCAGTGGGACATGCCAATTTTAGCTAAGGTCACCTCTTAATTTTGATTGTATATCCCTTGTGGCTACATGTCAAAATATGACATATCAGCATAGGCTAACCTGGATTTAATGAATAGGAAATCATGGAATTTATATGATTTGGGGGCACACGGGGGCTTTTCTAATGCCAATTCCAAGGATAAGTGGCATGGAGGTTATTTGATTAATTGGACAAGCATAAACTCTGACTTCGCCTGCCTGCCTGTCATCTGAACGCAAAACATTGAAGACGAGTTGACTTAGCATTCCAGAATTAAAATCCTGACACTTCTTTTACTGTTAACAGAATATTTTGCTTAGCATTACACTGGCTTTTAGATAAGCATTGACAGTGCCCAGCATATATAATCCTTCCTTATGCATAAGGCATTTTCCAAGGTATATTTCAAAAAACACTTGGCTCCCTGAATTTCAGGTGTGATAGAAGCCATGCCTCTGCGATGAGGCCATTTCATAGTTTCTTTATGAACCTGTCTTCTGCTTTTATGGAACCAGAGAATACCATATACTCAGGAGGCTCTTATCGAACTTCTGTGCGGACATCAATCATGCAGGACTTTTACCCTCATGAGGTGATGCCTTTGCACGTGGTTTTAGCTCTGTATCGGTTTTGTTTCGGGGGACCCAGAGACCTGGGTTGGCTTGACTTTGAAGGTGAAGAGGGAGGCTGTAACCCTGATGGGGATTTGACTGGGCTGACTGTGAGCCCGAGTGACATGCTAAGCCACTGGGGCGGGCCCCTCAGCCTGAAGAGCTGGTGTTGAGTCTGTCTGCTCCTCACTTCCAGGGAGTAAAAGAAATAAAGACGTTGAGATGTTCATAACTGGCAGTCTAGACCCTTTTACCACCATTGAGAGGATCCACCACTAAAGCACACCTAACACATTCGACTTTAATTGGTATGTGTTTTTAAATTCTGAAAATTGATTGCTTTATAAGAAGTTCAGTAATAAAACTTAGTAGTAATTGAGCCAAATACTCAGCCCCTGGTAGAACCTGCCCTACAGATTTTAATGTTTTGTTATTCATACCAATTTTTCTGTCATCGCATAACTATATTTTATTGCTTTTTTACTTGAATACCGTTTTACAGTGCAGGAGCAATTTCTTAATTTTTTCAAAAATCCAGGAAGTATGTATAGTATCAGTGTGTTTACGCCCACCTTACAGAGAGGACACTGATAGTTTTTCTGAGGTAGGTGTTTGGCACGTTGTGGAACTGAGTCCTGGTCCAGACGCACAGACTTTAAGCTTTGTGCTTCTAGCCACACTCCATACTGCCTTTCAGTTTGCAGGGAGAAACTGCCAAAGTCAATGGAGTTGAAGTCTTTCCAGTTCAGGAGGGAGGCATAGGATAGTAAATATTAATCTAGAGTGTTTCAGGATTTCTTTTGCACTGGTTCATTAGGAAGTTCAAGGTGATCAAGAAGGATACATACAGCCCTCCTCAGGACTAGGGGCTATTTGCATTGAGATAGAATTTATCTCTTTTAGAGTTCATAGAATAGAACTTAAGGTTTTGTTCTTGCCCCATTTTGTTGAATTGAGGACACACAGAAAGATAGTTGGATTAGACAGGGTGGTAATAGAGGGAAAAGTTGAAAGAGATTTAAAACCTTTTTCTTACGCATCTGTATTTCTTATATTTAATGAAAACTCTCTTATCCTTTTTAAAAATCTTTATAAATCCTAATAAAAGAGAAAGCATAATGAGGTAAAGAAATTTGCTGTGGTATGTGACTGCAAGTAGGACAGGTCTGACTGAAAACATGTTCGAAAACATGTTCCCCACCAGAGTGAGGTTCCACCTGGTAGTCACAACAACTCATCCTCCTCCAAGTGTGCAGTCCAGTGGGTCCTCTTCTCTTGGGGTTGTGCCCCATCACTACTCGGTCTAACTTCTTAGCCAGTCAGCACTTCCTCAAGCCCCAAAACCATGTTTTCTAAGACTGCTTTCCCTTGTGATGGTTCATAAGAAAACCCTGTAATGAAAAGGCCAGTCCACAAGTATCAGGTGAGTGAGCAGGTGCTTCAGAGCCCTCGGTCTGCATTGCCTTTGCCGGCCAGGTGCCCTGGAGTTGGCAATGCTGGCAGCAGTTTTAGCTGCTGTCTCAACGTCTTGCTCTCATCTGGGCTTCCTGGTGCTCCTTTAATGTGATAACTGGGGCATCGTCTCTGCTCGTACTGCTGATGACTAGGAAAGTGGTCCGTTACTTGGTTTTCCCTCTACCCACACTGTCAAGAGGGTGGGCTTTGGGGCCATTCTGAGCTTTGGAAACTCAGCAGCATATACTAGGCGAAGTAGTAGAGTGATAGCCTCTTGGCTAGATTGGACTTTCTTGGAGCAAAGGAATGCTGTAATCACTGGGCAGGAAGCTCTCGCTTTGTGTGGAGGGCTGTGTTGGGGACTCAGGAGAGGTGGAATTCCAAGTAGTTTGTCATGTTTTCTTTCTTTAAGGAGATTACAGTCTAACAGGGGAGGCTGTAAGCAGTAATTATGGTACTTAATAATGTTGGGCAAACAAATGACTACAGATTTAGAAAGGTCCAGCAGAGAGTAAGGATCGAGGTATGTGGCAGGGGTTGAGGGGTCAACAGAGTGTGGTCAAGGGAAGCAGGCTTCCTGTGAAAGGGAACCGTAAACTTGATTGGATAGCTACCAGCTATTAAGAAGCCATTCTAGATTTTTGAGCAGGAAAGTAACATAATGAAGATGGTATTTCTTTTACTTAATTAAAAATGTAAGCACTTATAATTTTTTCTCTTAAGAGCAAAATAGATTCATTGCAGAAAAATTCAAAAGTACAAAAACTATAAAGAAGAAAATAAACATGTTGCATAGTCCCATGACTCAAGGAAATTAAATCCTTTGAATGCTTTGTTATATTTTGGTCTCTTCAGTGCATGTATATGTCACGGGTGAAACCATGGGGGGATTTTGGATTGGAGCCCAGCCTCTTTCCGCGCCAACTGCAAGCTGCATGATGTCTTTCAGTTGCTCTCTCCAATGTTTATAAAATATATGAGAAATAAAATCTAATCTCTCTTTGTATTATTAGTCCACAAAATGATTTAGATTGTTTACCCTTTTCTGGGTCTTCTGTAGAACACATTTGCTCAGTGCAGTCCCAGTCTTTTTGCTATGTACACGCTTAGACATTGTAGTTTGGGAGATTATTGATCTCTCTAGGTTGTTTTTCAATTTGAGGAAACTTTATATCAACGTGACTGTTGCTGGAAGGCTGGGATTCTGGAGAGAATGAGATAAGGGGCCAGGTGGTCTGTTTGGCTGAATTCTGTGGGCATAAAACCATACGATGCCCTGAGCATGGTGGAAAAGCAGGCAAGGCATATACACTCACTCAACCCAGGTGTCAGTGGATCCTCTGCTGTGTCCCATTTCCTCTGGAGGACCCCCCAGGGGCTACTGACCCTTCTGTCCTCGGTCTTGCACTTCCTTGCAGAAGAATGAGGCCTGTATTGTCTTTCCCTATTCCTCCTTTAAGAAATTTTCCCTTAGTGACTTGGTGAGGATTTTGGGAGGATGAAAAGAAGTAAAGCCAAGAGTTTGAAACATTGACTTTTAAAGTCTCTCTTTTACCCCTGCTATTTCAGAGTCTACAGAGACCCAGATCAAACAATTACAAAACAAAACCTACAAAGACACTCAAGGTTGAAGCTGAGATTACCATTGTTGACTTCTTACCAAGCTATAGCTATGAAATGCCTGATTTCATATTTTCCCCTTCTCCCCATATTGGAATCATACTCTGTATAGTTTTGAATCTTGCGTTTTCACTAATATTGTGAGCATTTATCATTAAATACAACTACATCTTCCTTGAAAAACACTCATAAAACTCACTTACATAAATATTCCATACTTGTTTAACCATCCTTCTATTGGACATTTCAATTTTTTTTTCTCTTAATATTCTAGTTGTTACATGAATATGTGCTATAGTGAACATTCTTGTCAGAATTCATCGCACAGATCATTGATAATGCCTTTAACAAATATACTTAAAAATGGAGTTCCTGGTTGGAGGATGTAAGGCTTTATATGGTTTTTGATATGTCGCCAGATTTCCCTTCAGAAAGATTTGACCTGTTTTGCTATCAGCAGGAGCATGTGAGACCTCCTGGTTTTCTATATAGTTGTCGGTATTGAGGATGATAGTTTTTAGTTGTTTGCCTGTTTGGTAGGGAAAAATGGTATTTCTTTATTGTTTGTTTTTTCTTTTTTTAATTACTGGTGATCTGAGCTGTTTTCATATTTGATTATTTTTATTCCCTCTCCCTTTTATTTTTATTTTTTGTGACCTACTGTTTATGTCCTAACTCATTTTTTTTTTAAATTTCAGTATAGTTGGTATATAATATTATATTAGTTACATTAGTTTTCGGTATATAATAGTGATTTGACATTTTTATACCTTATAATGTATAATACCCCACTAATTTTAGTTATCATCTGTCATCGTACAAACTTACCACAATATTATTGACTATACTCCCTTTCATCTTTTCACTCATTTCTCACTCCTTCCCTTCTGGTAACCATCCCTTTGAGCTCAGTCTCTATCAGTCTGTTTCTGTTTTATTTGTTTATTTTGTTTTGTTTGTTCATTTTTAGATTCCACATGTAAGTGAAGCCATATGGTATTTGTCTGTCTCTGCCTGACTTCCTAACTCACTATTAGCTGATTTTTAAAAATCATTTTCTTTATTTCTAAGAACTCTCTCTATATTAAGACTATCACCCCCTTTTTATGCATTTTATATTCTTCTCCCAGTTTATCTTTAACCTTTTAACTTTGTGAGAATTTTATGATGTATAGAAGTATATAATTTTTACATGGTCAAATCAGAATTTTTTGCATTCTCTCTCATTGCTTTAATGATTGGGAATGTTGGTTCCTTCCAAGATCACATAAATATTTGCCTATATTTTTTTCTTGTATTATTATTTAAACAATTATTCTTTAATCTGTCAGAATTTATTTTGAATACGTTATGAGATATGATAAGCCTTTGCCTTTCCCCCCACCCTCCAAATACTTTACCTACTATCCCCAAACTCCAAAGTGGATTTGTAATGACCTGAAATTAAATTTTTAAAAAGTTGGTATAACGTCCTAGGGCATTATGTGAGAGCAGTCCCAGGGATATTAAATAGAAGGAATCAGATGTGACAGGTGGACTGCAGGCTCTTCTAACCTAGGGCATTGTGAGGGTGGTGGTGCCGTCCATGTTAGTGGGAAATTCAGGAGCGGGGACCATTGTCAGGAAAGAGGTTGAAAATTTTTCTTTAGCGCTTTATTTTTTTAGAGCCTGGCACATACTTTCAGTTTTAATTAGAACCATGTCAGTGATCTCTCTTGGTGGATTGAACATCTTTCCATGTCATGAGGTGGATTGAGTGGTTCAAGGGACAGGGGAAAAACCTGGGCTTTTGAAGGCCGTGTTTCTTGAAGTACTCTCATTGCTACCAACATCCCCACTCCCATAATGCTTCTTTACTTAGAACTTATCTTTGTAACATACTTTATGGTTAACAGGTAGCTGTTTAAATAGCTATAACTAATATCTATTAGTTCACGTGGTTCTCACAACAGCCCATGTAGAAGGCATGCATGCACTGTTATGTCCTTGTTTTTGAAGATCTGGAAACTTGTATTGAAAAACAGGTGTCTAGGGTCGCACAAAATGTTTTCTTCTTCTTACATTGAACAGATGCTTGTCAGGGCCCACAGTATGCTGAGCAGCAGTAGGTACTGAGGTTGTGTAGATGGCAAGGGAGGTTCCTGCCTTTGCAGTGCTTAAGCAAAATGACGGGCAGAGCTGGAGGTGAAACCCAGACCCTGTGATGCCAAGTAGCGCCCTTCCCACTGCCTTATACTTTCCGGTTTATGCACCCGTAAACTTCTTGACTGAGACTGGTTGAAAAATGATTAGGTTGCTTCATTTATAGGAATGTGGTCATCTTTTGTTCACTGAAGAGTCATCATACTCTGCAGCAGTCATTTTATTTAATTGGTATGGCAGTTATGAATAAATATGATTTATTCATACTTGAGGGCTCCTTGCACACCGACGATATTCCTGGATAGGGAAAGAGGTCGATTCGTTCAGTGAAGGTTACGTTAGCATAGCCTGGTGCAGGTTGCTGATACTTGGGTGAAACATGCTTCCTAAGCACCCTTGTTTGACAGAGATGGTATAAAGAAAGATTGGCTCTTAGCCTAAGCATCCTAAAGGGTGTTTTACTTTGTACATACCTATGACTCCACAGGGACCTGAAGATTAAAATTTGAGTGGAGGAAGTTGGCCATAGTACTAGTGTAGAAAGCAGTAGTTGGCACAAGGGCACGTATGATTGATGATGGTATGGAGCAGTGCACTGCCTCGTTGGTGGCCTTGAGGATGCTCAGTTGGGGGACACGGTGATCACCAGGTGAATGGACAATAGGACAAGGAAGAATCCAACTCCTTTTCTTGATCAGATTTCACTTTTTAGAGTTAGGATTGGTTCTTAACAGTACTCATCTATTAAAATAAAAGGAAACTCGACACGAGGCAGTTAATGTGGATGACATTTAATACTTCATGCATGGTGAACTTGAGTGACCTTAACGGAATGAGGGAGCTTGGGTAATAATTAGATCAATGTGTCATGTTGCTTTCTTCCTTGGTTTCCAGTGTATACTTTTCTGGGACTATTATTGGCACTAGATCAAAAGCCAGACATCTATATTTCTTGGTTGTTTTGTAAAGTGTAATTTAGAGTCACTTAGTCTCTTCATTTTAAAGAGAAATGTTTTCTTCATTGATATCTGATATAAATGTGTCAACATTATCATCCCACTAGAAAGTTTAAAAAAACAAAAAGGAAAAAACAAAAACAAAAAACAAAACAAAACAAAAAGGAAAATTAGGTTTATGTGGACTTTCACTGTAAGGGGAAAAGCTAGTTATTCTAATGTTGTTTTATTTATTTTTATTTTTAAATTCTGAGTTGAAAAGGGATTGGGGTATTTAAACACCGAAGTTGGGAAGAAATCAGATCAACTGATTTTTGTCAGTTAGTTTTAATGTCTATATATTATTTTTGCATTTAAGTCTATATTCATATGTTTGTTAATTCTATTATGTGTATGTTAATTTTATTCTGTATATTTTATATGTAATGCCATTTTATATTTCCATTTCATCTTATATTATTATTCAGTGTACTTTTATGTGTTCCAACAAAATCATTGTTCTATATGTGTTTTCTGATTGACAAGTTGAGTAAAGAAATTGATTTTCTTTGGCATAAAAGTAAGTATAGAGTCACACAGGAAAACCTTTGGAAACCAAATAGAGCAGTCGCTCAGCCAGTGCTAATATTTCAGGTTTTCAAGCTGCTTGCATGACTAGAGTGATACCCAGTTTTAGAACAAGCATTTGATATTGATTTGCCCGTCTAAAGTAACAAGTTACTGCTTCACTTCTTACTGAGAATTAAATCAAAGTAATTCTGTGCTCTATATAATAGGTATCATGAGAATTCCCCTGCAAGATTTATGTGCTGCAATGTACCAAGGATAAATGTTGAAGAATCATAAGACTTTAGATAAAGATTGTGTATTATTGCTACATAATTTTATTATATAGTAAATCTTAACTTGATATACACAAAAAGCTTTTGCAGAGGTTCTTAAAAAGTTTAGGGGCACATTGCATTATAAGAATTTGCGTATTTTTTGTTTTTATTAATCTTGATGAATTCTTAGCCCATATGGCTTTTATTGTCCAATAAAAAAAATCACAAATGGGAAATACTGACTGGCTTGCAAAACATAGACCTTTTTGCAAATCAAAATTGATGATCATGCTAAGTTGGTATTAGAAATGAAAATTCTATTGTTTTCTCAAAATTAAAATGTGAAGTTATAATTAGGTGTTCTATATTTCATGTAAAAGTCAGACAGTTTTTTTTTTTTTTTGCATATTTTATATTTATTTCCAGAATTTGCCATCTGGTAGATAACTTGAGTTGATTTCAGAGAGTTGCAAGTAACTCAGATGTTCCAAATACAATTCATAATTCATGTATCTCATACTATGTGTGTGAGTGTATATTGTTGTAGCTCAGATATTTAAAATAAATACAGAGTTATTCTTTAATCTTTTTCTTCTGACCCCTCTTACTTCCCCAGGGCCATAGGATTTTTAGGGTCATATAGTTTTTTTTTTTCTTTTTACAATAAATAACGTTTATTTCTTGCTCATGCTGCACATTCAAAATGTATTAATGGGCATGGGGGCTCTTTGTGACATTGACCCTACTCAGGGACCCTAGGTGAAGGGAAGCACTATACTCTGGGATTTGGCAAGGGAAGAAATATGGGCATAACATATGCAAGGCAATGCATACTTGTCCTCAAAGAAGCTCTTAGGAGTTATGTGTGGAATTGTGTGGAAATTGGCAAGCTAATTCCAAAATATGTATAAAAAATACAAAGGGACAGGAATCCAGGACAATCTTGGAAAATAATAAGGTTGTGGGGTTGACTCTACTGGATATCAAGACTATATTGTAAAGCCATAGTAATTAAGACATGTACAGTTTGCATGGGGATAGGCAAATAGACAAATGGAATTGAAAAGAGAGTCCAGGAACAGAACCACATGAAAAAATAACAATCTTTTCAACTAATACTGCTGGGTCATTTGGCTCATCATATGGAAAAAAATAAACTGATCCCTACATTTATATCAAAATCAGTTTCGGATTTTTTTTCCTGAACTGAGATTGATTTCATGCATAGTATGAGGTCGTGGTCAAATTTAAGTTATTGAGTTGATCCAGATCATTGATGGAACATAGATTAGTGAACAAGTTTAATAGAACAGTGTTAGAATCTCAGAAATCTCTTTTGGGCATCCTTCCAATTATGATTCTTTCTCTTCTCTTCAGAGATAACCATTATCCTCAGTTCCAGCACTGTGGTTTGTGTTTACTTGTTTTTGTACATCGTACAGATAGAATTATATGGTACTCTTTTCCCTATTGCTTCTTTCACTCAGTATTCACGTTTGCGAAGGTTATTTGTGTTGCATGTAGCAGTAGTTCTTAAGGAGTGTGGAGTTATGCTTCACCTCCCCAAACATGGAGTATGCACATAAATTACTTGGAGTTATTCTGCATGGGAGATTTATCTGTTCTCTCCCATTTTTAATTTATTTTTTCATACCAGTACGGGCTCATGGATATTTCTTTTATATTTTGGGTTATAATCTGATGCTACTTTATTTTGTTGCTCAATTGCACCAGCTTTGGCCATCGAAAACCTTTTCAGCTGGCTCCTGTCTCCCTTTGACATGAGCCCGCCATTGTGGTGGTGCTGGTATTGTGCTTTGGGTGGATTCCCAGGACGAGATTAGGAAGGTAAAAGACTCATTTTAAAGGTTCTGAATATGTATTACAAAATGTGCAGTTGTTCTCAGGAACTCTGTCCTGATCTGCACTCCTTCCAGCCATGTGGGAGACTCCACTGTCACCCAGTTTTTATCAGGATTGAATATTAGTTTTCCAGCTCATATAAAATAAAACTTTTCCAACAAGATAGGTAAAAATGGTTTCTCTTTGATTTGGTTTGCATTTCTTTAATCATTAGTGAGAATGTGCAGTTTTCACATGTTTACCCTTCTTTCTTTGGTGAATTTAATATGCCTGAGAAAATAATTGACATGGATAGAAAATGGCATATTGGAGTTGTAGTTGTGAAATTACCAACATTTTTGTAGTATAAAGAGATGCTGTTAGTCACAGTCTTTATGATTAAGAAAATGTAATATACCTTATATTAATATTAAGGGATGGTTTTACACTTACTGATGATATTATCCTACTCTGTAAGACTTGTAAATACTCTTCAGAGACAACTGCTTAAAATATTAGTATTTGGAATAGGAAATGTATATTATAATCTGAAGAACAATTTTTTAATCTAAAATTCCAATTTAATTATTTACTCACTTGAAAAGGAATAATAAATATAATAAATAGTATTTCTCAAACAGCGAGTAGAGTTTGACTAGACAAGGAGACAGTTTTACACAAAAACTTGGGTACTGATGAAATTAGAAGGTAGGAGGATGGAGGTGGGGTGCACAAGGGAGTAGAATAGACAGTTAATAACTCTGTAGCCATGAGAGTAGACCTCAGAGTTCCAGGAGGGCCTTGGCAGTTCAGTAAACCCTTTCTGAGTTTAACTGGTAGTACACTATAAAGTCAAAGTTCCAAATACTTCTGTACCCAGGTTTACAGTCTTACAATTTTGTATCTCTTAGAATAAGCAGACAAGCTGAGCCCATAAACAGAAGTTCCCAACTTGGTATCAGAAAGAGTCTGAGACCCAGATTATACCAGAGTGGATGCTATTAGATGCTGTCAGGATGAATACAGTGTCATTTTTGTGTGTGTGTGTGTGTGTGTGTGCCTAAATACAGGGGCTCTACTGAGATTCAGAAAGTCCTTGCTCAATGTGGAGTTTGGTTGGGTTAAGGTCTGTAGGTTAACTTTGTGGAAAGAGTGAGAGTGAGAGTGTGGAAAGGGGGAAAGGGAGTGGAGAAAACAGGCCTGGCTTGGTAGGAGAGCCAGACATAATCCTGTACTACATTTACTAACCCTTGCCTTACATTTTGCATGTTTACAGGTAGTTCTAAAGGGGAAGAATGAATAAAAACTTTACACTGTCAACGTTTTGAAAATAAATGCTTCATATTTAAAAAGTAATGTGTGCTTGTAAAACATCCAAGCAAGACAGGAATATAAATTCCTTTCTGCCCCTGGCTGCCATCATTTACCTCAGAGACAACTATTTTTAAGTTTTCATATATCTCAAAACATACATGTTATTTTATGTAAAAGAGACTGTATCATCCATGCTGTCCTGTAGCTTCTTGTCTGTGCGTCATATGTATGTGCTGGGCATTCTCCTTGTCGCTGCATTTAGGTCCAAGCCCCCATTTTCGGCAAGGTATGCAGCACTGTAATTTGTTAACCAGTCTTCTAAGTATGATATCTAATTGGTTTTAAATTTGTTTAATTTTATAATTTAAATAAGACACATGAATGGCATATACCTATATAAGAAATCCCTAGGTCAATGTCAGTTTGTACGATCAGCCTGCTCAGGCCACCTATCTGCGATGGGTAAGGAGTTGTATTTCTTTCTGCATGATAGGTATTTAGTTACCTTCCATCCAGGTGATTAATAATATTTCACCTTGGCTGAGCATTTTAACCTTTTCTATAACTTCTGCATTCACTGATCAGTCAGTGTATGGATTGGTTTTGCAACCCTGATTGAGATGAGGTCCTGAGGCTTGGAATGGTTCTTACCTGTCTGTGGCTGGGCCGTGCCTGGGTCTCCCCATTCCTGGCCCAGTGTTAGTATCTTTGAAGGTCCTTGGAAGTTATGGGCCTGCTGGTAGGAAATATTCTTCTTGTCCAGTGGGAGGATTTGCTGTGTCTTTCTTCTTTTGTAATTCCAACTTGACCTTGAATCATGCGCTGCTTATGCAGGAAAGCTTCAAGTTCAGTAATTTTCTGGTATGCTTCCCACTGAGATATGCTAGTATCTTCTGTTAATGCAGATAGACTTTTATTTGCAAAAAGACAACATGACATTTCCATGTCTCTCTGTGTAAATCATTAAAAAAATTATTTGGTAAAACCTAGTTTTATCAACTCCTTGAGACTGCTTCTTTCAGAATGTACCTGAAAGATCTTTATATATCAGAGCATGTGTTTTCCTGTCCTGAGATGACCAGACAAATCTACTCAAAGTATTCCTTTTCCTTACTGGCTCTTCAGTGAAAAGAGGGAGTTGATGATTCATGCATACATCCATCTATCTGTTCATTCAATAAACAATAACTTAGTGCCTATTGTGAGCCAGGCAATGTTCTTAGCTAATTTTGAGAGGTGTGGACTCTAAAGTCTGGTGAAGGAGAAACCCCTAAAGTCCCAGAAAGCTGGGAAATCAAGATGGAAACCCAGAGAATGGAATCCTCGTGCTAACTCAGCAGAAGGCTACTTGCTTTGGAATAGGCAGAGATCAAAGACAAAGAGAGATGTTATATTATGGCACTTATTGCCCGACCCTACGTACCCTGGATTACCCAACTCTTTGTTCTGTGCGCAGCATTTGATAAAGAAGAGCCTTCCTTATAGGCTTTCTTCACATTAATAAATTTATCTTAATACCACAGACATTGGGTTTACTCTGTTGCGTATGGGTGTAAATGGGAAACATAAAAAGACAGAAAGAGTTAAGGAATAGGGGAAGAGAAGAAAAAAGGCGAAGAGAGAGTGAAGACATTTTAAGATGACATGAAGCAAATATGTTGTTAGAGTGAACTTAGTATCCTCTTTACATTTCCTAAAGTATTGTGATAATTATCATCATATGTAGGCAGCCCTATAATATATGATATTCCCAATGTTCTAGGGGTAAAATAAAATATTTTTATGATAGATTACATGTCTAATTAAAATTGGGACTTGTGAGTGATACATCAGCCATAGAAAGACCCATTGTGTCAGAACACACTGTATTATATGGATATTTAGAATTAATCATCTTTACTGTCATTATACAGAATGAATTATAGAACTGTAGAGTTCAAATAATTCATAATTCTTAACATCTTTCTCTAAGTTAGGCTTAGTTGACTACAGAGTTCTCACCATGGGAAGTTAGAAGAATGTCCACAAGCACCTCTGTGCCAGGGTGCACGTTTTTGTGTCCAGCTGGCTCTTTGTATATAGCAAATGTTAATTTAGCACTTTTTGATAAAAATATATTACTTAAAAAATTGTTTTTAATATTCAGAACTGTGGAGCTTTGAATTAGAATTCTGATTCTAACAGTTATTATTGAGGAAAATCACTTAAATTTTCTAAGCCCCACTTTTTCATTGATGAAAGGCCCTTGGAAAATGAGCAGAAGAATGTTTATGGCACACAGATTTTGTTTCATTTTTATGTTTACATGTTCATGTATTAAAAGTTTGTGTTTCGTGTATGTAAGGGCTATATAACAGGTTTTTATAAGAGGGATAAATAAGATATAAAACTTTTTTTCCAAACTCTTCAGCACCAGAGAGTTTCCCAATATTACTGTTATTATGATTCTCATATTCGCTCTGTAACCATAAAGGACATTGTAGGATCCAGGATCGAGTAGATTTTTGTTCTGTTTGTTCAAATTGTGGTATGTGTGTAAGCTAAATTTTGAAAAGGAAGGAAAAAAAAGTTAAACAATCATTTGTTTAAAAAGCGTATATTTTTAAAGTTTCTTTTTTTTCAGTGCCCACCTGTGCTAGGCAATATTCTTGGTGCCGGGAATACAGTTATCTTTCAGATGATGAGGATTTTTAGTGTCTTCTTTCTTTTCTCCTGCCCTCCTTATCCACTCCCAGCTAAGCTAATCAGCTGCCCTGTGCTAAGACACGTCATTCTTATCTCCAAACAGGGTCTCTTTCCTTCTTGATGAGTTCATTTCCATTGTAATAGTTTCCATCTGTGTTGTCTACATGGCAGACTCTCATGGTTGGCCTGATTAGACATCAGAAAGCATATAAATCCCTTGAATCCTACTTTCCCAAAAAGTTAGCTCTGTTTTTGTTCTTTCTAGCCTGGGGCTAGTTCTGTACCTCACAGGTAAATTATTTTGGTTCCACACATGGCGGTGGCCCAAGTGGACTCTTCTCTCAGAAATCCCTTTTCAACCAGATAGTGCTTTTTTCACTAGTGCTTCTGGGAGGAAAGAAGTGAAGGAGTTGGATGCAGAAAGAGCAGGGGCCATTCTTTACTGGCTAACGTTTGTGGCCTCAGGGTTTCTGTGCCCAGGAGCCTGACCCAGCTGATGTTAGGAAGTCACATGAGAGGACTCAGCCTTCCTTCTGCCTGCCGACTTAAGGCACCATGACCCTGAGCTGATGCGTTGCATGATCAAGGTCAAGGCAGAGGCATATTCTAAAATAGGACCCTTCTTGTATATGGCTTGAAAATTCCTAGGAGCTAAAGTTTAGAAACTGATGCAGTAAAGTGAAAATGAAATTTACCTGAGCGTTGGGTGGAGGAAAAGTAATTTATTGGCTTGAACGCAAAAAGCTCTGGGAGTCAGCCTCCTTCTCATTGGGACTGTGGGTTGATGCTGGCTCTGTACTTCTGCTAGCAGAGCCTTCTTTGAAACAGCATAGTAGGGACTGTGCAGGTGGGTCGCCTTGGGTTAAGTGACTGCTTTTGTGAGGCTCCACTGCATCTTTACATTGTACCAAGGAAATGATGGTAAATCAGAGTAATTGCTTCATCCCAAGGCTCTTTTATATCGTAAAGGGGAAAAGTGCCATTAAGAAACTCAAATTAAGTTCTGTGGTTGATACTGTATGAAAGTCGCTTTGAAAGCTGCTTGTCATGCAGCCTGGTGGTTTATTTATCATGAAACAATTCCGTTAGAACAGGACACCTGTTCTCATGGCACCAACACTTAGGGTCCCTTGGGAAAAGTGTTTAACCCTTGGATGTGCAAAGCTGCCAGTAAAGAACCGAAAAGCGTCCAGTGCTATATTGCAGCAGCGGCTTGTCTGTGCTAACTCTAAGATGTACTCACTGTGGTATCCCATAATCCTTAAGGAACTCCCTGTACAGAACCCAGAGACTGGAGTGTTAGTTAATTACTAGTGCTGACTCATTGAATCACTTATCCCAGTTATATTGTATAGGTTTTAGAAGAATTTTTCATGTATATCAATCAAGGCAGCTTAGAAGAATGAGCTGAAATTGTTGGGATCTGAAAATTCACACCCTTCTGGCTGGCATTCACTAATGGGATGGGGCTCTCATTTGTCAAAGCCTGTCTTTGAGCATGTTCCCTGGGGAGCCAGCAGAGCAGAGTCTAAGTGTTCAGCCTCTGGTGCCAGACTGCCCGTGTTCAGACCCCAGTATTGCCGCTCACTGGCTGTGAGACTTGGACAGTTAGTTAACCACATTGGTAGATGGGGATAATGTCTCTGGGGTTTCAAAGACTAGTACATGAAATAATGCATGTAAAGTGCTCTGCGCAGTGGCTACATGTAGTAATAAAGAGGAGTTATTGTTACTAGAAAATTTAATATGGGTCTGGGAAGAGGGCCTAGGTCATCCCCAAAGGCTGTTTTTCTTTGGAATATCTGTGGGTTAAAGTTGTCAATGGGCGTTTGTTACTTCGTGACAGACACCTTTCTGTTTCCTAGTGTCACAAAAGCTGTGGTACAGGAGACTTGATTATGGCACAGAGCACCCTCGATCCTATTCCCATACTGGTAGAACAGATCAGCAGCCCTAGCGCCGAAATCTGTAAGTGCTCTCAGTTTCAAGATTGAATTAAGATTGTGATAACCTTTGTGGTCAGAGACAAACAAGTAAGGTTGCAGTGACCTTTTTGAGGTGTCAATGGTAGAAATAACACTGGGGGTCACACTTAGAAAGCTGCTGGTGAGCCAGTGATGTAATGTTGCTGGGGGAGAATAGAGTGAACAGGCATGGCAGCCAGAATTCCATGACTCAAAAAGAAAATCCTGATATGAGTGAGCAGGGGCATAGTAACATGCTTTAGTATTTAAGGGTTGGTTATATGCACTGTTGAGCATTTCTCATTCCTAATCAGGTCTTTAAGCACTGCCAAGCTCACCGTTACTCTCACCGCCAGCATCACCACCATCACCCTCACCATCCATACCACCATCCTCCTCATCATCTTCATCACCACCACCAACCACCCCCCTCCCCATAGCCACCACTGTCACCCTCACCATATCTTCATGACCAGCATAACCACCCTGACCACCACCCTATCACAATTACCACCACCACAACCACTGCCACCGCTATCATCCTCGTCAACTTTTTCACCATGATAGCGCTCACCAACAACCTTGTCACCATCACCACTGTAACCACTACTATCATCATCACCCTCGCCATCTTCACCACAGCCACCACCCTTATCACCACCATCACCACCTTCATCACCATCTCCACCCCCACTACTCTCACCACCACCAGCACCATGACTACAACAGTACAGGCCATGAGGGACTCCAGTTGGGGGGATCCTTGCCTCTTTACCAAGCTCCAGTTCTGGCCCTGCTTCTCTTTGCCTGACTTGCTTCTGTCACCTGCTCACTCCCTTCCATCTTTCAGCCCACCAGCTCTGTACACTGAGGAGGCAAGTATAGTTCAGCAGCCTTGCTTTTCTGACTTAAGTAAGGATTGCTGATTTTTTTTTATTGTTTGCTTTATAAATAACAATGGATGTTAATTAGTTTGACTCATTAAATTGAAAGCAATTGTTATAATTTCGCAGTGTTTGATTAAGTTTCTTTAATTACATGTAGTTGCTGATGTTGCTGCTCGGAAGAGCAGGAGAGTTTTTGGGAAACATTCTTCTCCCCTCCACTTCGTCCCTTCTCTTTCTGTCTGCCATTGTGGCCACCACCCCACACCCCAGGGGCAGGTTAGCATGTGGTACCAGGGCCATGAATGTGCCATGACAGAAAAGACTGTCTATTCTATGAGCAAGCCGTTCAAGGCCAGGCCTGATGCAAACCTGCTTTCAGGAAGGGATCAGATAAACTTATGTAGGATGAGGTAGTGACGACAGCTTAGCAGTGGAGCAAACCGAAGAAATGGAACTTTAAATGTGAAATTCCAGCTGGTTTAAAGAAGTAAGATGGTATGGGGAGAACAAGGGTCACCTCCTCTGAATACTGTCAAAGGCCATTTAATAGTAATCTGTGTATCTTGTACTTTTAAGCCTTTCTTTTTCCCTTCCCTCTCTTCCGCCTGCCCAGCTCAAAGGTTATCTCTTTCAAGAAGCAATCCTGATTCCCTGTGCCCCCTTCCACAGGGCCCTGACCACACAATGCCAACGTTTTCTGCTTCAGATGGCTCCCTTCCTCCTCCTCCACTTCTCCCTTGTCTCCTACACTGTCAGCTTCTTAGCAGCAAGAAAGGCCAGTCACAGCCCTAATTGTGTCCCCAGCATCTAACACTGTGACATTCAGGAAATGCTTTTAGACTAAAATGAATTGTATTTCTATAATTCAATATTTTTAAAACATGGAAAACAGATCATATTGAATTTCTGTAATTCAGTAATTTTAAAACATGGATAACATTCTTCAAAACAGGTGAAAAGTTGTTCATTCTTTTCTCCTTGATTTCTCTTGTTCCCAGACTCGAACCCTGGAGACACACCACTAGGTAGGATAATGGTACCAGTCTGTGGCCTGTTAGGAACTGGGCTGCATAGCAGTAGGTGACCGGCAGGTAAGCGAGCAAAGCAGCATCTGTATTTGCAGCCGCTCCCCAGTGCCAGCATCACCGCCTCAGCTCTGCCTCAAATCATGAGGAGTTAGATTCTCATAGGAGTACTGGTCCCTGGTGCCAAAAAGATTGGGATCCGCTGCCTTAGGAGATACCTCAATTTATAGATTAAAAACAAATAAATGGGAAATGATAGAAAGGCTTTATACATTTTTTCAATGGCTATTGTTTTTAATTCTGAAAATCAACGGCTTTTAAAAGGAGTGGATTACAATGCTCCGTTTCCTGAACTGTTAAACATCTGCAATAAAGAATAAATAATATTGATGCAGTTGGCTGCCTCCATTTTCCTAAGAAATAAATAAATACCTTTAATGACATACATTTGAGAAGGGCGATTCATGTAATTCTCAACAGAAATCAGGAACAACTCTACAGACTATAGAAATTTTACCATCTGCTAATAACAAAGAAACATAGCTCGTAACACAAGGCTCTCACTGAGTCTGATGTGTGTATTTGCCAGGATCTGGAAATCTCTACAGCTTCAGTTACCAGCCCCAGGGGAACTGACCTGACTGTTAGCCTGTGATGGGGAAGGTTCCTTTGCTTCTAAAGCCAATGGCATGATCCTCACATTGCTTGAATGGCAGAGGAGGGAAGAGGGCCGAGTTTTACCAGTGACACTCAAGAGAAAGGCACTCTCCAGGGGTGTGGAGACCTGCACAGATTTCACTTGTAATTAGTGGGACGGCGGACTCGCTGTCAAGAAGATACTGTCTTTATGAGTCAAAACATTTAGAGTTGGTAGAAGAGATCAAAACTCAGATGGTTAGGGAGAGATGGGGGATAGCAAGTTCAGACTTTCTCTTCCAATGACATTTGCTTTATGCGGGTGACATTTTAACTCCCTAGACCTGATGTGACGTGTGGGGGTTGTGGTTCCAGTTAAGGGTGTAAGGAGTGGGTGGGTTGCCATTTGGAGGAGCTGCATGCTCAGTGGAGACCAGAGGGCTGCCCACCATGGAAGGAGGAGGAAAACTGCTGGGAAGGAAAGTGTCGAAGGGAGATAATTGTCATTTTTGGTCGTTTCGGTTTCATCTGATGGTGCAGAGGGTACTGTGTGGCATGGACCTCATGGTGGTTCTATAAAAGATATCTAGTGCATTTCTCGTGGTCAGTTATGTATACATGGCCCCAGGGATGTTAGAACCCTTCTTGGTGTTAGGCACCATCAACTGGATGTGCAGGCAGGACCTCCTTAGAGAGCTTTAGCTGGCAGTGGTCTGCATGTTGGGATGCTTCCGGTTATCTTCAAGCCTAAAGGGATTGGGGAATGAGACAGGGTTAGTTAGGGAAGAATAGCTTCCTCCTCGCCTCCAATCTCCATATTCAGAAGTGGTCCTTAGCCTGTCCCTGGAAATGCAGCTAGTTGACATCTGCCTGCGTGACTTCGACATTTGTCTTGATGCCTTTGCCTTAAACACCTAACCCCATTGCAACATGGGTGGGGTTCATAAGTGTCTTTTCGCTGCTATACTTCACATTATCCTTCCTTTTTTGCCCTGCCTCCTGTTTGCACCTTGGTGCCCTTGTACCCTTTCCCCCAGGCCTTTGGGAAGAAAGTGGACAAGGTCACCTTCACTGAGATTCAAGGGATGAGTGAGTTCACCATGTTTTCCCTTTTTGTGGTGTCTGCGTTTCTTACAGGGGTGAAGACATCTTAAACCAGAGGAATGACTCTCTAGTGCTGGAGTTTCAGTCATCAGCCAGCCGATGTAGGAGGTATGATTTCGGGCATGGGGGCCTTCTCGGAAGCCCGAAATCACCCTAAATGACCACCTGCCTGCTCCGTGCTACATGAGGCCACTTCGTGCATCATGCCAGTATTGTGTGTTTGGGTGGCTTGACCTGGCTCAGGGCGGCAAGACATTTGTTGAAGTCGCTGTACCTGGGGTTGCCCACAGTAGTTGCCTCACAAGTGGCTGTGTGTGCAGGAGAAAGGAAGAAGTGCAATGCATGCCACACAAGCTTTTTTTTTTTTGACTGCAAGTGCTGGTATTGGTCCAAAAGTTAGCGAGTTTGCAATGAAGCTAGACCTTGCCTCTTGGTCACAGTTCACTTCATGTCCATTCAAGCATGAGTCATGTGTCCGTAGAGAAGTCTCCATTTGAAAGCCATGGAATGTTTGTGAAAGCTGGGGTTTCATATTGTGAATGTCACAAGCAGGGTAGGACAGTCACACTCTCTTCTTTGAACTAGAAGCCTGCTTCTGTGACTAAGAGTGTCATTTCTACTCTGTGCCTCCTTTATGTCAGCTGCCGTCACCTCAGCCACCCCTCAGGGTACTCAGTGATCACGATGTTGGAGCTGTGAGCCCCTCAGTTGGTAAGGCTGTGGCTGCAGCCACCCTTTACATGAGGTCCCTGGTTGGACTCTCAAATCTAATAACTTGGGTAATGTGCTGAGGATGGATTAAAACTCTAATAGGCTGCATGTTTGCGTAGTTTGACATTCCCTGCTCTTCATTTTATATGCGGTGTCTCACTGCCTTGCCAGAAGCACAGTTAGCATTGCCCGTTAGTGAATTTAAAGTATATTCTGGCCACATGGGCAGAGCTAGGTGGATAAGCAGTATTTATCTTATGACTATTTTATTTGTGTCCTCTATAGCTATATAACACAAATATCCTCTCTTTTACTGAAGACAGCAATTTAGCTAAAAAACAAGACAAAAAACCTTCCTATTTTCATAAGTTTCTTTGAATTGACAAATCCTTTCATTATTAATAACCTTTAGCAGCAACACAGGGGATTTGGGCACCAGAAGCCATTCTGAAGCCCCTTCATGGACCATCTGCACATTTAGACCTCACGATAGCACCACGTAATGAGGTAATGAGGTGTTCTGTAATGAGGACACTGGGTGCCAAGAGAGCATGTGGTTTGCCATCATCACGTAACTGGTTAGGGGAGAACCACAGGTAGTAGGTAGTCGTCTCGGCACCCAGCTCGGGCATCTGCCCACTGGACCAAGTGGGAGCCTTATGCAGAGAGCCTAATGAAGAGAGGCCGCTTGGACAAATGCTTCTGCTTGGAAATGAAGATGGTGCTCATTTTGAGGGATGTGTCAGTTCTTTACAATTGGTAGTCTTAGTTCTGTGTTTACACTGAGGCCAGGTTTCTTTATCTAGTGAGCTGTCAAAAAACAAGTGTATTTCCTTCCTTCGCTAAACGGGTCACTTCCTTATGATTAGTTGAATTAAGCCCTTTATTTTCTCCTTATTAGGGGGAAAGAACACTATTTCTTCCTCAGTCCTCCCAGTTATCTGGTGTCTGGTCACTTAATAATTGTATTTTAGAACAGACGTTAATTTTCTTCAGCAAAGAGGCTGGGTTCCTTGACGACACACTGTAGTTCAATTTCGGCTCCCCTTCCATTGCCTGCACCCCTTCCTGCTGATGCATGTTTCCTGGTTAGGAAGAGTGACAGTGTCAGATATATCAGAAGGAAGAATTGATTCAGTCCCCGTGTGATGGCTTGACTGATTAACGGAGATCAGAAGAAGGCTCATAACTGTGAAAGCCACAGCAGCATGGAGTTTTAACAGCTCTTTGGGGTCTAGTTAATGAAAGAATCACTACGGAAACACAGCCATGCAAAAAAAAAAAAATGCCAAGAGCATTCCCATGTAACATTTGGAAACTATGTCATGGGAGGAAATATGCTCATAATTTCTATTTACACATCGCAGTAATTACCATCTGCCTGAAGATTACTTTCAGTCTTCCCCTGTCAAAGTTGCTTAGATATTTCCTCTTTCACATATCAGGCAGAGAGGTCTAGTACTGGTCAGAACTTGTCCTCAGGAATTTTTTCCTCCTGGAGAATGTCATTATCGGATACCCGAGACCATGCTGCTTGATTAGACTGGCTTTAATCTGATCTGTGTTCTTGTCATCATCACCATTTGTCCACGAACTAGACTTTTGCACTTGAGTGAGTGTCAGATTGGGCATTAGACTTTAATTTTTGTGTGTATGGTTGTTCTCTTTTCTCTCTCCTGATGCAGTGTCTATGAACCAGATAGAAATGTGTTACGGAGGAAAGAACGAGAAAGAAGAAATCAGGAAACTCAGCAGGATGATGGCACATTTAATTCCAGTTATTCCCTCTTCAGTGAACCCTACAAGGTAGATGGTTTTCCGTTGTTCATTTCCACCCTCACTCCTCTGTACCTCTGATCCCTGGGATGGCAATCTTGACCAGAAATGTTGGCCAACCATAATTCAGTTAGCCCAAGGAAGACAGCCCAGCCACTGAGAAAGGGGTCTTCGCCTGTAAAACTTGGCCACTCCCTCAGTAAAGTGTAACTCTTGTTTAATATTGAGATCTGCTTGCTGTGATTTTTATCAAGAATATAGACTTCATCTCTACATTGATTTTCAAAGTCAATGACATTTGCTATGTTTTCTAAGGTGTTAGGAAACAAACACTATTGAAAGAGGTTGGGTTACATATTGTCACACATGGATCATGCTAGTATCAGGGTGCCTGGGAGGGCTCATAAGAAAGAAACTGCTGGATTGTTTCTCATTTATACCAAAGGCCCGAGATACAACCCCTGTCCCAAAATGAAATATCTTCCTAGATGTCACTAGTATCTTAGGCTGCGTGGAGCTGTGTGGATAGTTCGGGCTCATAGCTTCTTGCACATTAGCCCCATGTTCAGCGTAAGCTTCATTCTGACTTTTCTTGACTGTCACTCTGGATTTCTAACAAGAATATTTAACGTATTTAGAAATTGAGAGCAGAAAAATTTGAGCCAAATCTGAATTTTCAAGAAAAGCTTCCAGTGGGACTGCAAAAAAGAAAGGAAAACCTCATTATGTCTGGATTGTTTTGTGAAGTTGCGACAGTACATTTTCTGGTCCTCAGCTACCACACAACCCCAAGCGTTGTGCCTTCTTTGTTGACTCTAAGGCCCTTCTCAGCTTCCTGGGTCCAGTGCGAGGCAGAGTGCTGACAGATGTCTTCAGAGGTGACGATTTTGAGTTTGGCTCTCTGCTCTCATTATGCATATGTGGCGGCCCTGGCTCTGTGGTCAGTGCCAGCACCTCCCCACCACCCCCCATGTTTCCTTTGTCTCTAACAACAGGGTGTGTTTTCTTTCTCCAGACTAACAAGGGGGATGAGCTCTCCAACCGGATCCAGAACACTTTAGGCAATTATGATGAAATGAAAGACTTTTTAACTGATAGATCCAATCAGAGTCATCTCGTTGGTGTTCCCAAACCGGGGCTCCCTCAGGCCGCTGTGAACAAGCTTGATGAGCATTTTGTTGCAGATTCACGAGCCCAGCCCCAGCCCTCGTCTGTCTGCAGCACTGCACCCTCCACACCAGCAGCCGTCCCCGTGCCGCAGAGTAAGAGGGGCACCATGGGCTGGCAGAAGGCTGGGCACCCGCCTCCTGATGGCCAGCAGAGAACAAGTAAGCGCGGACACAGCTTGATTGATTTGAACAGATCTGCTCACCCTAAGAACCTTAGCAAAACACCTGATCGCTGTACGTCGAGCCCTTTGTCCTCACCTTCCTCCTCTTCTTCTTCCCACTCAGCACAGCAGGGCTCTCTCAGGACCTTGCTCGGCGATGGTGTTGGCAGACAGCAACCACGGGCCAAACAAGTGTGCAACGTAGAGGTGGGTCTTCAGACCCAGGAAAGGCCCCCTGCAATGGCAGCCAAGCACAGTGGCAGTGGACACTGTGTTCAGAACTTTCCTCCATCCCTGGCTTCAAAACCCAGCCTGGTCCAGCAGAAGCCGACCGCATACGTGCGGCCAATGGATGGCCAGGATCAGGCTCCTGATCAGTCTCCGAAGCTTAAGTCATCCACAGAAGCCAACGTGCACTGCACATCGTACAGAGGGGTCCCGGCCACCAAGCCAGAGTCGGCCAGAGCAAAGGGCAAGCTTCCCAAGTTCAGCGTCCCCAAACAGGTGGAGGTGAGTGATTCTTCCCTCTTTACTACTTACCTGCGTCTGAGTGGCGCTGAGTGAACCCCCGCCCCCCGCAGTTGTGAGTTCAGTCCCCATGTCTCTTTATTTCACTGTGTGACTAACTTCCATGTGGTGAGATTTGTCGCCAGTAGTAGGGGAGGATGTCCACATACATAATGCTTTCTTGAAAATCTCAGATTCATTAGAATCAGAATGTTTTAAGTACCAACAAATGCAGTTGTGTGTCTGTCTCTGTTAGTTCAGGAAGGGATGTCTCCTTCGATATAGTTCAAGGGTTATTTTGTGAACAAGCCAGTTTTGGTGGATATATCAGTTACTAGAAATAAAAGTACTTCCAAAGCTATAATTTTTAGTATGTAAAAAGATTAATTTTCATGTAAAATATTTCAGAAATTTAACATTTTGGTCAGTTTTGAAATGTTTCAGGACAGACTTCACAAAGTTATCCTCAGAATTATTTTTAAAGTGATTGTTAAATGATTCAGTGCTGATTATGGTGAATATTCACATATCTCAGGTGTCCCATCCATATCATAATATTTAAGATCCAAGTTCATTGATGTTAATCAAGTCAGGACTCTGTGTCCTGTCAAAACCATTTTAGGTTATATGAAGAGAGTGAAATCTTTCTGTTCACAGCCTCCAGGTTTGCATTTTGATTTTATTTGAAAGTGTTTATTCAAATGTGTAGAAGGGAAGTTTGGAATATTAGAATCTAAAACAAGCAAATCACATAATCACAGATGTAGCAAAGAGTGCATGACTAGTCGCTTGAACAGAAATCTGGATTGAAAACGAAGTTTTGTTTTAGAGAAGCACATCTCATACTGTATTCCAAATTGATGACAGTCATCGAGAGCACACGAAGAAGTGATATGACTACACGTTTTTGTTTTGCTGGGGAGCGGTGTAGTAACTGCAGTAAAATGTGAGTTCTAGAACACTGTACTTAAGGACTGTCCAGGTGTGTTTTTTCTTTTTGACAAGTTCTTTTTTAAAGATGGAGTGACATTGTGACCAAAATATTGTTTGTTTCTGAATTCGATTGAATAACCAAATGAAACAAATGATTTGACATTTCCTCTGGCATGTCTCACAAGGCTGAGCTGAACCATTTCTGAACTGTCATCTCAGAAAGCACCATGCGCCAGTTGGGAGATAAACATATTACCCTAAGAGAAGATAGTGTGTGCATTTTTTTTTTTTTTTTTTACTTTGAGTTGTTTACAAAGGTTCTAATGAGGAAATTAGTAACGTGTACACCAGTAACTTCTTTTGATTTTTCATTTATGATGGATCCCAGAAAGTGTTCATTAGGAATTAAGAGAAGCAAAAACATAACTCTGTAAGCATTTATGTTTTTTAGAAGTTTGTAGGAAATGCAGATAGGCACCACCTTACAAAACCGATTCATCAAGCTCTTTGATTTTTGTTATTGTTATCAGATGCCCTGTAATGGCAAATAAAGGGTGGCTTAGCCTTGAACGGATGTGACTGCAACCATCAGGAATTCCTTTATAATTTAATCCCAATTGATTCCTTGTTGAGATGATTTTTATGTACCAAAGAAACTTCAAGTTTATTCTGTAATAGTTTATTTATTCCGGAACCCAATGAGTTGTTAAAGCTCTGGTTAAAAGCCAGGTTTTGGTCACCGGTCCAGCCTTATGCAAGTCACTATATAGTTTTCATTGGGCTTTTGGGTATGTCACCAATAATATGGACACTTTCAGGATGCCCTTCCAGGACCCCGAATTGGGAATGGCACTGGACTAGTGATTGGTAATCATAGAAAGACAGAAATGCCTGAGGTAGAGAGTCATGCTGGCAGAAATTAGAGCTTTTATACAGGAAGTGTTTCACTCCCCTCACATGTGATGATGTTGAACTAGCCAGCCTGCCCTCTTCCCAACTTTCAGTACTGAGCACTTCAAAGAGGGCAGTCGTGCATTGACAGAAAAGAGGTAAGAAGCATTGTTCATAGGACAGAGTTATAGTTGGTGGATTTTTTTTTTTTTTTTTTTTTTTTGCGGAGAGGGGATAAACAGCCTTTGTTTTAGCAAAAAGCTTTGCATATTGTAGAAAATAGGTAATTCAAATCTTGTAACATGGCTACGTTTCATCAGTCCACTGTCATCATAAGGAAAGGACTCTGCCCCGGTTAGTATCAGGGTAGTATCTATAAGTTGCATTTCCCATCTTTCAAATTCAAAGGGGTCTTTTGTTTGTTGGTTTTTTACATTACTCCAAGAGATTAAGAAATTCCCTTGGCAGGGATAGTATTCAGTATTTATAGGGCAATTTTATAAAATTAAGATTCATAACATAGAAACTGAGGAATTTTATCGAATAATCAGATTTTACTTTAAGGGAATATTTGCTTTTATTTTTTGCACAGAACAATTCAGTGTGGAAAACAATTTAAAAGATGTTAATTAATGGCTGGCTGTACTTGTTCACACAGATACCACCAGTATGAAAATGTCCTATCAGTTGTAATGACTGATTTCTGGGGAGGTGAGGAATGCGTTTTTTAGGGAAACTGACAGGAAATGATCTAAAGGAAACTTGCATCTTTTGACCATCTCTTTCAAGATGTTAGCTGTAGAGCAAGACTTCTGACAATGTGAAGAACTTGGGGGCTAAAAAAAAGTGTGAGATAAAAATGACATGAAAACAAAGAAGGTGCAAATATAGCTGTATGGCTTTGGTAGGTACATCACTTATGAGACAATCAAATCAATGACCAGGTGTAATGTGATGGGAGAAATTGAAAGAAATATCTTAAGACGTGATCTTTGCCCCCAACAAATTTACATGAATAAATTAGATGCCAGCACGTAGCTTTTACTTTGCAATTTTTGTTACTTTCAGTCCAAACTAAATTTAAAAGTGTCCTTCCAGCACTCACCCTGATAATCCTTATAGTAGAAAAATATTGTTATTTTTAAAAATTGAGAATTTATGGATAGCTTTTGCCTGATTTTATACTTTATATAAAGTCTTCATTCTTTCCTTTACAATATCTTCACTCTACCTGCTGCCATGGCAAATTATTTGTTATAATGCTTTAGTCTTCAATAATAGGTAATTAGTGTAGAAAAATTCAATGCAATTTGATGTCAAAGTTAAAGACCTCAAGGGAGTTCCTTAATTGATACACACCTGCCTCTCGGCTGGTTTTCCCAGCTCAGTTTTGTATTTAATGAAAAACATATTTTTGTTGTTGTAGCTGAGTCTCTTACTCTTGACACCACCCCTCATTAAGTGAGCCTTCCCTGGAGGGTCACTTGGAAGGGTGACTACTGTTTGGTGAGCAAGGGACTTAATGAATGACTGAAGCATGCATTCTAGAATGTTCTAGGGGAGGGTACACTAAACCTTATTTCCAGTTGAAGTGAATTAATTTTTGTTTCACACACACATAGACATATAATTAATGTTTTTCCCTTAACATGTAATTCAAAATTCAGATGTTGAGAACTCTTTACCTGAAGGGCCAGATATAAGTTTTTTAGAACCTGAAATTTATACCATCTTAAGGGTCCTCTTTAGGAACAAAGGAACAGAAAAACATCTTACACTTGAGATGTTTACAAAAACAGACAATAACACATGGCTAGGGCTCCTCCTGGAGCCCTGGGGGACTGCTGCCTTGGAGGCCCTGAAGCTTGCGTGTCATTAGCATCATGGTGTCTTTATCTTTGGCTCATGGAATAATAGTTATTATTAAAATGATAATTTTAGATTTGAAAAGAGTGCTTTATATTAGTCTCAACTTGGTAGAATTTAAAAATAATATCTAATTCTAGGTGATACAGGCAAGGCAAAAATGGGACCATACTATGAAAAAGCCTAATATTCAGTGCCATTGGGTTTCACAGGTTCTGAAATAGTTTGTTTGGCAGTTATAGCTTCAGCAGGTGGTATTCCAAAATATATACAGTTTAGTTTCTGTTTCCTGTTAATTTAATAAATAGCAGTGATTTAAAACTGCTCTTGCAGAGGTCTCTGATGGCTGAAAATGGAATGCATTTGAGAAGAGAGGAAACCATTGGCAGCTGCACTTAGCTTAGTCACTGATAAGGAAAAAGACACCTAAACTGAAAGTCGATGCATAGACTGTATGTTAGGAGTGTTATTTGTGGTTGACAATTCATCCACAAGAACAGAGTCACCATTTTTGGTTGCTCAGAAGTTTATGTGTTAAAATAAGTAATAAAATGGCTTAAGGTATATTGATTAATCATAGCATTGTCACAATGGGCATTTTAAAATCACTGTTTATACCACAAATAAGAGTAGGAAGATAAAGTACTGTGAGTCTACAAAATAGCTTCCTCGAAAAGCAATTAACTGATATATTTTTTTAAAAGTTCATGGAAGATAAATGGTTTAGGCTTCCTATTTCCTGTCACTCTTGGTTACCTTTGTATGAAAATGGGATTTCTTTCAAATTAAAGTCGGCACCAGTCTGCCGGAAGAAAAAGGCATCTGCAAAGCAGTGTGTACGTTGTATACTTACTCCAGTCTGAAACTCTTAGTTACATTTGAGATGTATAATGTTTTCAAATCCAAGTACGCTATCCGATTGCTCATCGATGCACCGAGGACGTGTGGCCAGCCTGGGTCTTGGTTCACAACTGTCGTGGACTATTCCCACCCCCACCCCTCCCTGCCATCCTCTTCCAGCCCCTGCAGAGGAGGCCACGTGCAGGAGGTGTGGCTTCGTTAACAACATCATGGCGTGCCCCTGCCCTCAGAATGCGCATCCTCCTTGTTCTTCCACGCAGACTGAGGAGCATTAACACGCAGCACTTCGATCTCGTGCTGGATGAAATCACTCATTTTCCACACTGTAGAAGGTCTCGCGAAGGCAGGCGCGTGGAAATGTTTCTATACTTTTTGGTTCTTTGATGTTTGGCCAGTGGGGCCCTGAAGGCAAAGCACTTCCTCACTTAAAAAATAACATTGAAAAATGTGATGAGTGTGTATAGGACGTGTCCTGTCGCATGGAGGTGCTGGTGCCCGGTTCCAACCCTTTGTCTTGAGGCTCCTTTCAGGTCACTTAAAACACAGCATTTCCTGGCTGTGCGGTGGGGGCGGCCCCAGAGCTGGAGCCATCACCGGCAGGCCCTGGCCAGGGGGTGCTGTCCGCAAACCCCACTTGGCTTCCCACCGTGTGTCTTCTCTGTTCTCATAAAGCTTCCTCTCCCGGAAAGCATCTGGATAGAGTATGGGCTGTTTTCCTTAAACTGCAGGCTTATGTGTTGACTCTATCCCTGGGCTCGTCAAGACTCCTCTGTATTTGGAGCCACTTGGAAAGATGTGTGATCAAGCAGCGCTCCCACCCTGGAAAAATGTCGTATACAGCCCAGAGAGAAAAGCTGCTTCCTTTGTTCATCGGTCTTTGGAAATCAGAAATCTGTGCAAGCTGCAGACATTCAGGGGAGATGTTGGGCACAGTGGCAAGATCCTGGCCCTGCAGACCAGCAAGGTCTGGGTTCAAATCCTTGCTCTGCCACTTGTGACCCATGTGACTGTGAGCAAGTCATTTGACTTTGCCAAGCCTCAGTTTCCTCATGTGTGAAGGGGAGAAATTGATAACACTTGGTTTGGCAGAGTTATCAGAAGGAGGAGTAGTTTAGATAAAGTATGTAACACACTCAGTGCAGTGATGACAGAGTAAACATTTGGTAAATATTGGGAATACCTCTGAAATAACAGCAAACAAAATATGAAAATGAGGATATTATTGGAGGGGTGTGCGTGCATGTGTGTGTGAGAGAGAAGGACAGAGACAGGTGGGAGGAGAAAGGAAAATGAAATTCTGAAAGTTATTTCATTTTTATTTGTTAGAAATTACTGAATTCTGAAGATGAAGATGATCTTGGATTAATAGACAAAGCTTGGGTGACAGAATTCTCCCCTGGTGAATGCTTGGTCCCTTTTGATGTTTTATTGCCAAGACTGGGATAGAAATGTCTCTTGCATTCTGTGTACTTGGCTTTTCTGAGCTATTATTATCTATTGGGAGCATAGCACTCTTGAACTTTATTTCCAGTTAAGTGAATCACGGAATCAACAAGATTTAGGCCGAGGAAAAATGTTAGAAATTTCAGGTAGTAGGTAATGAGACTCACTGATTGAACAGAGCTCTTTGAAGGCGCAGAGTATTAAATAGCACGTTTAATTGAGCTAAGCCTTGGAGTCACTTACTCACGTGATCAACCAGCGTGAGCAATACCTTTCTAGTAGATGAAAGGGGACGTTCCCTGCTGCTGAGGGTCCATCTCTTTGCCACAGACGGGCCAACTTTGGAGCAGAATGAGAAAGGTGATTGTTGGAGCTAGATCGTCTGAGTTTGACTCTCACTCCATTTGCTCAGTGTCTTTGTCTGGGACAGGGAATCATGGTTATACATTTATTAGTTTGCTGGGCTGCTGCAACAAAGTAGCACAAATAGGTTGGCTTAGAATAACCTGAATTATTTGTCTCACAGTGTCAGAGGCTGGAAGTCCAAAATCAAGGTGCGGGCAGTGTTGGTTCCTTCTGAGGGCTTGAGGGACACTGTGCCGGGTCTTTCCTTGGCTTGTGATGGCCCTCTCTCCCTGTGTCTTCACATTGTCTGCCCCCTATGTGCGTGTCTGTCCAAACTTCCCCTTTCTTCTTGGCCTTCAATTACACTAGATTAGAGCTCACCCTAAATACCTTACTTTAACTTGATTACCTTTGTAAAGACCCTACTTCTTCGAAAGTTTTAAATTGCAAGGGACACAATTCAATGTGATAGTACCTATCAATAGCATTTTTATGACTACTTAACTAGTTAATGTTCATGCAGTGCTTAAAATAGTGACTGGCTCATAGTAAGCACTCAGTGAAATCAACAATAACAACTCATAGTGATTATTATAATTACTTTTAGTAGTTCCAGTGCACTCAACCCTAGATGGTTTGAGAGCTCCGGAATCCGGAGATTGAGGTGAAGTGGGTGAATTTCACTAAAATACAAGCTCCTTAAAAGCAAAGATTTTTGTTTTGTTTTTACTGCTTAGTTTACTTGAAGCATCCCTAACTATGCGGGCATGTAGTTGGTACTCCAATGGTACTAGTTGAATTAGTTAATTAACTTAAGGATATGAGTGAAGGGGGTCTCTCCCTCCAGTAACTGACCTCCTCTTGTTGGGGCCTCAGTAATTTCTGCCAAAGCTTTTATGGGAAGAGAGGAGCTGAACGCTCCCAAGACAGAATTTATAGCTGCTGTTACAGGGAGAAATGGGAACCATATTTACTGAAGTACGTAAACACAGCCCACGTGAAATAAACCGTATTGCTGTGTGCTGACCTCAGGAACAAAAGCTGAAGCAGTCAGTGGCTATGCCAGAATGTTGTGTGCTCTGCCTCGTTTTCCTTGCTCTCTTTTGTTTGGTTTTCATGAGCAGAAGCCCTGGCTTGGGGACAGTGTGTGTCGTGTGCTGAGTCCATGCTGCAGGCAGATGCTTGTGTTCTCTGCATAATATGAGCTGTAGCAAAAGGAGGCAGGAACAAGGAGGGGGATGGGGGATATTAGGGGAGGGCCCCAAATTTCATACTTTCTGCCATATGAATTACATTTTGATGGACTTAAAATAGCCCAGAATGCATGGAGTTCTTAGAGGTATCCCTTAATTCCAGAGGGTACTGAATTTCAGGATGTTCCTTGGGCCTTTTTTTCTCCATGGCATTGTATTTGCTTCATTGATCCTATGTCTGTGACAATATCTATTTCACTTATTCATGGTAATGCATTGTTTCATAATCTGTGCAAACAATCCACGTATTTATCCAGAGCTTTGTTTATTTGTTGTCTTGCACACACATCCTTCGAAAATCTTGCTGGTTACATAGCATTGGGGTCCACAAAGTCCTAGACGTGACTTTAATATGCAGGAAGTGGTTGACCCCTTATCTGTGTGACAGAAAGATAAATGGTGGAAAATAGGAAAATAAATGCATTCAGCTATTTTTACAAGATCTGAAAACTAATAACAAAGATTAGCTACTCTCCTCCCCAAATTCTTAGACACCTAGAAAATCTTACAGGGAGCATCGGTGATGGGATGTTTTCCTACTCTCTGTGACATCTGAGTCAGGTCTCATCCTGTCTGTCCTCTAGCCCCACAGCTAAGAGGGAACTTATGGCCTCCCAGGTGGCCTTCTGCCTTCAGGCTGCTCTCACCCATCCTTAGGCCCACCTACAAATACACCTTTCTGTAACTTAAACTTCTTAGCTTTAGTTGTGCCCTCTGGGATTTTAAATTGTTGACGCTTTCAGTTTTTTTTTATCATTATTCCTGTAGGTTAGATCCCCACTGTGTCTCTCATGCAGAGTCCTGCCACCCTTTTCCAGATGGGCATTGAGGTACATTCAAGATGGGTTTTCAGAATAGCCTTCTTTGCTTCATCATAGCCATCTAAATCACTCCTTTACCATCTGATTTTTACCCTTTTATAATTTGTGATAATATAATGGAAAAAGGAAAAAGCAGAGGAGGTTGGGGATGCACCCTGAATTGGGGGGTAGGGAGCCAATTATAATATTGAAAAGGGGGAGGGGTGTAATCCTCATTGAGAAAGTGAGATTTGAGACACAAAGAAGTTAGGCAGGAAGGTGTGTGGAAGAAAAGTGTCAGAGAGGATTTCTAGAGTGAAGACCTAGCTGGAACGTGCCTCCTCACCCTGCAACAGCAAGAAGGCTGTGTGTCGCAGTAGGTGCACAAGGGGAGGGCAGAGGAGAGGAGCCCACCTTGTGTAAGGCCTGTGGGCCACAGTCAAGACTTTGGCTTTGCTACGAGTGACAGTGGGGAGCCACTGATGGAGTTTGAGCAGAAAGAGCCATGATGTGATTTAGGCAGTAAAAGGATCAGTTTGGCTGTCGTGTTGAGGGTAATCTCTAATGGGGCAGGGACAGAAACAGAGTGTCGGCTGGCAGATTACTGCCCTAATCTCGTGATTAGGACAGGTTGCAGCAGAGGTGATGAGGAGCTTAGATTCTAGATATATTTTTAAGGAGTGCCAGTAATGGTTGCTGACAGCTTGGATGACAGATAGAGACCAACTGAGGAAAGATCTTTGACCTGAGCGACTGAAAGAATGTGCTCTCATCTGAGATGGGAAAAGCTATATGTGAAGCAAGTTTTTGAGGGGAGGAGCAGGAGTTCATTTGTGCTTCTTGAGTTTGAGGCATCAGGTGGACACCCAGGTGGAGATGATAAGTAGGCACAGAAATTGGAGCCACAGTCTGGAGTTTGGTGGAGAAGGAAACCTGTATATGGTTTGCTGGAGATACAGATTTGCGAGCTGTCAGCATTTGTGTGCTGGATGCGGTGCCCCAGAGAGTAAGGATGGTTCAAGAAGGCACGTGAACCCTCGTGTCCCCACAGCAAGGGGTTAGTGGGAAGAGGAGGAGCCAGCAAAGGATGCAGAAAAGGGATCAGGAGATAGGAAGAAAGAAAACAGTATAGTGTCTAGAACCTTCAAGGAAGAGAGGTATCAAGAAGGGAAGGGAGTTATCGCTGGTGTCCATTCTGCCGATTTTGGATTTAGGAGCATGAAAGTCACCAGGTACCTTGAGAGTTTTGGGGGCCAAAGCCTGTTTGAGTTTAAGAGAGAATCAGGAAGAGGAATTAGAGACATCATATTTAGGCAACACTTTCTAGAAGTATGTCTGCATTGTAAAAATTTGAATAAAATTAAGGCAAAAAATTACCTGTAATTCTGCAATTTGGAAATAATCACAGTTAAGATTTTGGTATAGATCCTTCTGTTTTCGTTTTTGTTTTTTTCTATATGTATACCTTCTTTATTGAATTGGGATGAAGCTATTATATATGGTTATTTTCCCATTTATTTTCTTACATACCAAAATCACTTTACCATGTCATTGAACAATTTTTGGCAACATTCAACATATGGCCTTTGTATCTCATTTAGTTGTGAAACTTACTGGTTTTATCCTATGGTGATACCATAATTTCTTTACATAATATTTCATTGAGCATTTAAGCTGTTATCTGTTTTTTCACTATTATAAATTATTCTGCAGTGAATAAACTTAGAAGTAAGTTTCATGTAGATATTTTCCAAAGAAAAACTCTTAGACATTTAACTTATTATTCAAAAATGGAAAGGTTTTCATACATACTCTTGTGAATTTTGTTCATGTCCTTTACTCATTTTTCTGTTGGAAGTGTTTGTACTTTTTCATACTGAGTTTTGAGTTCTTTAAGTATTAAGGAAATTGAGCTTTCCTAAATATAAGTAATTCTCCCAGTTTGTTGATTAACTTTTGATCTCTTCCTTTGTAATATAGTTAAAAAGTCTATTTCTATAGATACAATAAAGAGTTAAATCTATAATATGAAACCTTTCAGGAAGTAGATGAAAAGTTATCTATCTGGAATTTATTTTGATATAAGGTAAGTGTTTAGTTATTTATTTTTTCAAATAATCAAATTCCAGCATAACCGATTAATTAGTCCATCTTTATAATTTCAGTAAGAAAAAAGATAAATACTCCATCTTTATGGAATTGTGATGTAGCTATAAGTAGGGGTACTATAATACAGTTTCTTGTGAAACTGGAAATCTTAAGTCAAAATGCTCACTCTTTCTTCAAGACCTAGCATGAGTCCTGCCGCTTCCACAGGCAGCTCCAACCTCTGAGGAGCGAGCACCCTTTCCTCTGTATCCCTGTTGTATCAGAGTCTGTTCTGTTACCATCTATTATTGCTTACTTTATTTGTGTCTGTCTAATCTTGCAAACATTGTAAGCATCTTGAAGACAGGGTCCTCTTCCCATTTATCTTTGCACCGTTTCTGGGTCCTATTAGATCAGTACTGAATTATTTTCTTTCTGAGGTCTGGACATTGAATTTCTGCTCCTGAAAAATAGAGAGGCAAACCTGCTTTTACTGGTTTAAATAATATTAGGTAAATCAATGACAAAAATAAAGACTAAAGACCACAATGAAGTGCAAGCAGAGCATAGAATCTGACCCCGCCCTCATCCCCAGCTACTTCCAGACTTCTAGGTATTTCCTAAGCGTGCCATTTCCTTCTACACTTTTCTCTCTTTGCTTATGCTTGGTTTATTATCTTTTCCTAGATTGCCTGCCAAATTCTCCCTTCAAGGCCAGTTCCTCTGATTAAAAAATAATAAATACTTGGAAGTTAGAAAGTCACATTTAGAATTGATTGTTGTTAATATATTGGCATATTTGCTTTCCATCTTATTCTTGATAGTTTTCTGTTTAATTACTCATTGTTTTTATTAACAAATTCTATGCTTATTTAAATAATTAAAATAAAAAAATGAAATTGAAAAATCAACTCGCATCCCACCATCCAGAAAAAAAAATCACTAACATGAGATGAACTTTATTCCAGATAACATTCTCTCTTTCTTCAGGTGTCTCTGTCTGTCTGTCTGTCTGTCTGTCTCTCTCTGTCTCTGTCTCTCTGTCTCTCTCTCTATATTGTTCTGTCTCTGTCTCTATTTCTTTAGTTTAATCAAATTTGGATCCTCTCTTGAACTTTGATATATATTCTAAAATGCCCGTCTTGTTATGTCTTACAGATGGTTTGCTCTTTCCAATTGCATACCTAAAGAATTATTTCTTTAAATTTCTGCAGCTTAACCAAAATATGTGCCAGTATTGAGCATTCCCTAAAGCATGGAGTGTTCTTTCAATCTTTCAGGATTAGTTCATTCTTCTAGTTCTGGGGATTTTTTTTATATTAAGTGTTTGCAAATGTGGTTTGCACATCCTGTTTTTAACTTGCCTCTTAAAGTACTTACCCTTATGTTGAATCATCTTTGTCTTTCTCTCATATCTATTAGTTCCTTTCTAATTGCTTTGATCTATATTTTTTCACCTGCACTCATCACTGTTTTCCTAAGCCATTTCTATGTCAGTAAGTCAGTTTTTGTTGTCTATTCTGTTTTCTGCTGCCTCTCATTTTTTGCATTAGCTCTATCCCATGATCATACAGTTTTGTTAAAAAAATTTTGCACCCAATGATTACTTGTCACTCTTTTCTAAGAATTTACAATATTCTAATTCTCATTTCTATTCTATTAATTATAAGATTAGTTCGTCATAATTCAAGGTTTCATTTTTCATGAATAAGTTAGAAATCAAATTTTCCTATACGTACACTATTAAATTTTGCTCCTTTTTTTAAACTATCATTTTCCAGTACCAAAACACTCAGCAAAATAAGCATCTCTATTAGATATTAATTAGAGCTTGGTGCCACTTCATGTGATGGATTTCAAAATCAGTGGCTTAAAAACAAGGCAAAAGTTTCCTTTTTTTTTTCCATTGTATATCTGAGGTACTTAACTGAGGTGTGCAACTTCTGTCCTATAGCATCCTAACATGGATGCAGGCTCCTTTTCCCCTGTTGTTCTACCACCTATAGGAGATTTATGCTTGTCCACATGATTCCAGATGGCCCAGGTTCCTTTCCAGCCCTCAGGGAGAGAGGGAAGAGGGAAGGGGCAGGGGAGGGCATATCCACCCTTTAAAGATTTAACTTGGAAGGAGCACAGACCACTTTGTCACATATCCCATTGACCAGAATTAGTCACCTTCAAAGAAGGGCGAGAAATACATCCATCCATTATGCTGGGTCACCATGGGTCCAAATAAAATTTTTTTATTATTATGGAAGAAGACTTGAGTAGATATTGTGGAAAAACAATCAGCCTCTGCCCTATCTATAGTAGCTGCTACTTTATATCAGTGGTTGTATGTTAAAGGGTTTATCTCATGATTTTCGTGAGCCTTCAAAAGAAGGAATCATTTTCCCCAACCTCATTTCCCCAGTGCCTGAGTCCAACATATAATAGATGTTAATATTTTCTTTGTTGAATTGTTGTTTTGCATTAAAATGACACAGTCTGTATAATTTTTTGAATTTCTGAAAGAATGGGGTGTATAAATTCATGAAGTATTTTAGAACATTCTGTAGATTTCTGAGAAAAAGAAAAAGGCTTCCTATTATATTCTAGTTTGATAATTATCCCTGAAATAAATGATAGCTACAAAGTATGTGAATTTGATGGAAGTCACTATAAATATAGCGATTACTAGAGGCTTCTTTTACTCGATATGAAAATGACTTAGGATAATAAGTGGATTCCTATCTAAATTCATGAGTTCTCTTATGACATTTGGGTTAAGCCTGAAATGGATTAATCTTTTTCTGATAAAGTTTCTTAAGCTGTGATTTCTCTGGTGACCACGTTTAATTAGATATTAAGTAAACTGCTTATCTTTATACCAACAGGTTTTATGACTACATTTTTTTCCTGAGCTGTGTTTCACAGATTAAGTTGCTAGCAGAAGTAAAAAAAAAAAAAAAAATTAGTAAACTATATATCCTTAGATTATAAATTAAAAACATGCCCACTTTTTAAATGAAAAATAAATAAGCTTAAATGTAAAGGACAGAGATAGGTAAGGTAGTATAAATATATACACATTCTAGTGAAAAGAAATACATTTTGCTTTTCCAAGTACTATTTTTTTCCCCTAGAAGTTGGGTATGCTTTTTTTAAGTGGAAAAATTCTATTTAATCTGAAAAGGCTGAAATGTTTTATGATAAGGTTCTGAAGGTTTTAATTAAAAAATTGAGTTTTCTTTTTTTAAAATACTGTATATCACAGTAAGATTGTCCAACTCCAATATGATGATGTTCTGATGTCTCCCCCGGCCTCCCCGCCCCCTGATGCTGGAATGGCCACATAAATGTGGAACACCAAAGATTGATTTAATTTTCTCTTCCAGTCCTCTGGAACCACAGAGACTGGTCTGGAAACCCCAGACAACCTTTCGTACAGACCAGAGTGAGAGAGTTTCTGAGTTGCCAACAGTATTAAGATGCAATATGGAAGGAAGATTAGCAGTGGTCAGATTTCCTAAAGGCATAAACTTTGTAACGGTTTGATTTTTCTTAGTTCCATTTGATTTCCCTGAGCAGAGCAGTTATTTAGAAGAGACTCTTACTCCCTGGAAGTCTCCTTAGTTCCATCAAACTGGAAGTAAAATGATTTTTACCTTTCTCTCTTAATCCCTTTTCCTCCCCACATGAACTTCAAGTGAAGAACAGGTAGAGGTGGGTGAACCGAGTAACCTCTCTGGGAGGAAAAGTGTCTCACCTTTTCTCACCTGGTTCTGTAAAGCCTTTAGTTGGTTGGGGTTCATCTATGTGCTGGGTCTGAGTTTCTGGCATGTGTCACAGACCATGTTTCTAGCATGTGTCACAGTGTGGTATTTTTGGGGCCTTGGTGCTTAAACAACATCCAAGCTGCGGTCTTCTTTTTCCAGCTGTTTTCTGGGTGGTTTCATTTTAACGGTTTAGACCCACATTGACATGGCAACACATACCATTTTCTCACTGGGACTTGACGTCCTGGAATCGTCTTGACTTTGTCTGTAACCACACCATATCTGTTGATCGATCTTTTCAAAAGTCTCATAGTCTTCCAAATCATAGTGCTACCTTTTTATTTAACTATTTCACTTTCATATTAGCTTTTCTGGCTTTTGAATGTTCATCTCGTCAATTTCTCTTTAACTCTGGACGACATTATCTAATTAATCACCCCAAAGATCCAGTTTTATCACCAGCTAAAAGCATTGGTAAATTCCCTATTCTGCGCAGGATACAGAACAAGCATTCTATGGACAAATATAAGTTGTTCAAAGATAATTCAATTTCACAATTCCTTTCTTTTTAAAAAAATTAATCGTGGTAAAAAAAAACAGCATAAAATTGACCATCTTAACTATTTTTAAGTGTACAATTCAGTAATGTTAAGTATATTCATGTTGTTGTGCAACAATATTTCATAATTCTTGAGGGTTTTATTACCTCCTCATTGAAGAGAATTGTGAATCCTGTTACATCTAACACAGGTTTTTAAGTATTTTATACTACAGAACTTCATACCAGTCCATTGAAAGCATTATGTGCAGATAAGTGGTGGCTGCTGGAATATTTTGTGCCCACTGTAACTGTGCTGCTCTGTCTTCCGTTTCCTAGTATCTCCAGCGTGAGTAAAGATGGTGCCTCACTCATGTTAGATACTTGGTACTGTTGTTGACTGGCTATGATGGATGATAAGACCATTGTTGATGTAGGATATTGCTTTTCCTGACCACCTTTCAAATCATAATCATAATTGCATGATGTTCCAATGAAACAATTCAACTACATCAAGAAAAAAATAGCTAATATTGTTAACACTCTCATACCAGAGCAATTAAAATTAAAAAGAGGATATGTGAAAGCAGCAAAATGCTTTTCTAATATCTGTTAATGATCTTATTCAAGTGAATTATTTGATTTTATGTGCATTTTCAAATGCCTTAGAAGTAAAATGAAAGAGAGCATCCTATTTTGAACTAATTTTCAACCTTCTAATTTCATATGATTAAAATTCACAAATGGACTTTGCAGGCTTCTTTCCAAACCTAAGACCCTGATTCTTCTTTTTTCAGTTTTTAAATAATCATTGGGCCAGTTGCAAGCAAGACTGGCTAGCTATAAGTCTTTGGTCAATTTTCTTAATTGCTCTGGCTTTCAGGTGTATGCAATTTTCCTTATTCTGTTCTAAACATATTTTGATTTCTTTACGTGATGTACCAATGACCAAAGTAGAAATATAATGTAGAACAATGTCGGGCTCAGCACTATGTTCTGTTCTTAGTACTGTAAAAGAGACTAATAAAATCTTGGTATTGCAATTTAAAAAAACCTTAAGATTACAAGATAAAAAAAAAAAGTCGCATGTCCATAAACCTGAGAAATTACTTTTATATTTTATGCATTGAAATGTTGGAATTCTGGATCCTGTGCTCTTTTTTGCCCTACACTTTTTCGGGAAGGGGGTGCTTTATCCATTGCGATTTTATATACTATCTATATGATTACAGTATGTTCTCCAGTCCTAACCTTCCCTCTAAGCTGTGAAGCCATATTTCTAAGTGCTTTCTTGATGTGCCTGCATAGATGCTTTTGTAGACACCCCATACTTCCTTTTTGCAGAGGGCTTCTCCCCTAAAATTCTGCATGTTGGTTATAGGAGGGCCTTCACTGAACCTCTAAGCTAGACCCTTGGAGTCATTCTCATTTGCTGTACTCCCAGCGTTCCACTTCTACTCCACCATTAATTCCTTTTAATCTTAGATCTAAGAAAGTCATGAGTGGGATCCCTCATCCATTTGTTTTGTCACCTTTTGGCTTCTTGCCATTAATCTCAACATCCACATCACTAGCAGACATGCACTGCTAAAAATATTTTTTTTTCCTAAGAAGAGGAAATGAAAAGGAACAACTAAATCTGATCATGTTAAATTCTTGCTCTAGCAGCTCCCTTTGTCACCCCACTTTCCCAGGAGTGTCTCCCATGTGTATTGTGTAGAGCATCAATTTTGAGGGATGTCAGCTTACTTGATCAGAAAACATTTTTTGCAAGCAACTCATAGAATTAGTATTCTGAGAAACATGCTAGAAAATACTAACCTAGAAGAAAACAAATCTAGATATGTAGGCCCAGCATATAGAACCTTACAGTCTTACACCAACTCGCCCCTCTAGCTTTAGCTTCACAGTACCAAGCCAGGTACAGTGCACTTTGGCCACTTAGAACTAGATTGTTGTCCCCCTAACACACCATGTACTTTCATGCCTCTATGCTTTATGATCAACTTCTCCATACCAGGAATCTTCTGTATTCACTCACCTTCATCCCATCAAGGCAACTGTCACTAAACCTTCTTTATCATCTCTGTGAAACCTCTACTCATGCAATGAGTTGCTTTCTGGGTTCCTTCACAGCACTTCTTATCCCCCATCTATTATTTATCCATCCATCCATCCATCCATCCATCCATCCTTCCTTCCTTCCTTCCTTCCTTCCTTCCTTCCTTCCTTCCTTCCTTCCTTCCTTCCTCATCCATCCATCCATCCATCCAACCTTCCAAGCTATTAATCCATTTATCCATCCTTCCATCCGTCCATCCTTCCATCTGTCCGTCCATCACCACCTGCCTATCCGTCCATCTTATTATATTTTCATTAGATTCACATAGCTGTCTCCTTTAACAGTCTGTGAGCTCCTACTCAGGCTGACACCCTGTCTTATTCACCTTCATATCCTTGGCACTGAGTACAATGCTTAACCATGCAGGTGCTTTACAAATCAATGTCAAATTAAATTAAAAAGCTTTAAAATCACATAGCAGTTCTTTTCACAAAGGATTCATAGTGTTTTATAAGCAAGTGTCATCCTAGGCTGGAGATGGAGGAAGTAATGTATTTTATTATACTCTGTCAGAATTCTGGCTGGACATTAAATTCTTAAATACCAGAGAATATTTTTAGAAAAAGTATGGGTAGTACAAAGTAAGCTCATGGATAAGCTTCATTCGGGATAGCAAATGATCAGTAGAAAAGTGTCAACGCTCTGAGTGAATAGGAATTGGAAATCATATAATTTCATTAAGGATACAGATCTATTGTCCTTAAATGCTAGCTACAAAGGAGTTCTTTAAAACAAATATCCATAGTCTGGCATAAGCAAAAGTCCAGAGTAACATTGCTTATTCCAGCTAAAGTTGGGAATAAATTACAATTAGATGAGCCCTGCACTGTCCTAGGTCCTCAGCTTGATCTCGGAGTGACATTAATGGAAATGTCTGTGGATGAATTTAAACTAACGTCAGCCTAATACACCAGCTCCAAGTGTGTGTGTCTGTTTGTATCAGTGCGTATGAAAGCAAAACCTCATGTTAAGCTATTTCAGTTCACTTCAACAAACACCACTCTATGGAGAGGTCCATTGTGGTAGGTACCAGTTCTCCTGGACTTTCACTTATAAATGTGGACACCACGTAGATTAATGTAAAAACAGTGGATAAAGTTTTCCATATGCTTTTCTTTTAGGTTTAATGGTTTAACATTGATTACTATGTAGGATCAAGCTATCAGAAGAGAATTCAGCCTTTGCAACAGTGTTGAAACAGATGAACAGACATAAAGAGAGAGGTCAGAGAGACCCTCCTCTTAGGGTAAAGAAAGTCCCTTTATGCCTTTGACCCCAGTTCATATATTGATGGTCACCATTTGAGAAGTGCAGCTGTGAAGCCACTTAAAGTAAAGCATGTGTGATTATGTTTGTAATGATCAGCCTTTTTGTCTCCCACAGAACTAACAGGGATGAAAGTGTGTGGAAAACACCACCTTCATCATCATTAGTAAGTTTACTTTTCCAAGTACTCTAATGGCTTAATGCTTGCTTACAGCAAGATCTCTACTTCTGAAACTGTGATTCTAAATGAAAACCCCACCACTATTTAACCTACCCGTCAAACATTACTGAACTCCACATTGAATATCTTGGTGGTGGTAGTGCTTTCAATCAAGTTTAATATTCACTCTTAGAAAATATCAGATCAACTTGAGTAGGCATTATCTTGTATTTTTTATCTTTGCATTAGCTTATTTACATCTGTGGCTTTCTATGAGGATTATCATTCCTTAGGCAAAACAGTGTAATGTATCATTTAAAAAATGCACTTAGAACCACATTTTACTGAAAATTATGTGTTTAGAATTACTTCTTTCCTTTATAGTAGTGAAAATGAGCTACACAATAAAAATTTATTTTTATTTATATTTTTTGGGAGGATAATGAATTTCACGTATTAGACAAGAAACTATCCTTGTCTAATTTAAGCTTAAACATTTGGCTTGTTATTCAAAGAGTAAAACTTATGACTTGTTATTAAAGATTGTTAATAAAAACACTGTTGTAACAGTGTCAGGAAGTTGTGAACACTGGATGGTTGGTTGAGTCATATGCAGAAGGTGTGGCTAAAATTGGTGAGAACATGCTTATGGTTGACATTGAAAGTCATGAAGTTCAGTGCATGCATTGCCTGTCTTTTTAATGTATTTTTTTAACTTTCTGTGGAAGTACAATTTATATATGGAAAAGTGATCCTTGAAGACAGTTTACATATTGAACACATCTGCATGACCATCACCCCGATTAAGAAATGGAGCATTACCGGACCCCAAGAAGCCGTCTTGGGCCCCCTCCCAGTAACTACTTCACCTACCCTAGGGTGGCCACCAGCCTGACTTCCAACATAAATTGCTCTTGCCTGTTTCTGTACTTTATATTATTGGCTTCTTGTTTAGCATCATTTTGGTGAGATTCATCCATGTCATGTGAATTGTTGATTGCACTTTCTCATTGCAGTAGAGTGGCATTCCATTAATTTGTCCCCACCTATTCATTTTTATTATAATTTTATCATTCATTAATTTTATTTCTCTGATATTACTGCCCACCAATTTACCTTCAAAAAGGTCAAATGCTATTCCTTTTCCTGAATGTGCCATGCAATCTTTTTAAAACATAGATAAATGAGGCAGCAATAAATTTAGCAAATTTTATGGGTAAAAGAAACTGGTGGCACATTTTCATTATTTGAAAAGAGGTCATGTCCATAGCAATCCATTGCAATTCTGAATACGTAAAAAGAAAGCAAATCTGGTAGAATGCCAAAATATAGTTGTAAGATGATGACAGAAATACAGTTGTACTTAAGGTTTGGACATTGCCTTATACTTTATCATTGACTGGATGATATTTTTAAGAGACTGTATTAGAGCAAAAAAGGTAAATTTGGTTTGGTTACCCAGTACAAAATTTCCAGCATGTAAATGCCTCACATCTGTGTATTTGTTTTGCTGCAGACATAACCAGCAAGAGTTTAGTGATGAAATCTGTTCTTAATTATGGGAGCAGCTGTTGGAGTGCTAGCCATTTTTTTCCCTCCTCATGTGAAGTTGCCTGGTTTACTTATTTTTGCCGGCATTTTTCAGGGTTGCTAGTGCAGAAAGGGCCCCTTTGTGAGAGGTTGCAATTTGTTTTCTGTATGAGAGCCAGTGCAAATGGACTAAATCTGCACAGCAGGGTGGTTTTGTCTGTCCTCCTAGCACAGTGCAAACTGCCCTACCTCGGCTCAGCACCAGGGACCTGTAAAATCACCCAACAAATGAGGAGGCTATTACATGTGCTGGCAAGAATCTCAGGCAGGAAGCAGGACATATGAATTAACTGGGTCCTTCTGATGGGTGGCAGAGTGGACCGATACAGAACTGGAACAGATGATATTACCGTACTATTTTGTTTTCATTCTTGTGAATTTATTAACATACCTCTTCCCATTTCTATTTAGTTATTTTTACATCTATGGGGCTGTCACATATTATCATGTCGTTCACCAACACAAAGCAGAAACACGTTCAGATAATCTTTTAGGTGATTTCTTAAATAGTCTTAGTGCTCAGCCCAAGGCTTTCACAAAAGGGGCCTAAATTTTAATTTCTCCAGGTATTTCATAGCATACCAAAATAAGGACTTCGGATGAAACTGAGGATCTTTCATTATTAAAATTTTCAACTCAGGACTAAATTTAGAAGCTTCATAGACCCCTTTCTATACAGAAATCAATGATTTGTTTAGTTGGGAGTGATTGATGCCTGTTTATCAGTCTTAGATGCATCACGCTCCCTGTCATTTTACCTCTAGCCATAATCGCCTAAACACTTGAAGCTCGACATTTTAAATGTTAAAGACAACTTAACACTACCTTGTAAAATTGAAAATAAAAGTCAACAACAAAAATGCAAAAACCAAGCTTGCTCTTAAGTTAGGAGGAAAACACTTTTACAGTATTTTGTTTTATGTAAAAAAAGAAATAACTTTTCTTTCTCATGTTTGAAAAACAGGATTTCATAAGCTCTGTGAAGTGGATTTCTTCTAAATTAGTGAAATTAAAACTAATGTTTAATTTTTCTGCTCTGCAGGCACTTTCTAGAGCCATGTAGGACTGTTGCAAAACCTTTGGAGTACTCAGTTCTCTAAACCTTCTGAAAACTGCTTGCCTGGCAGCATTTTTCTCTTTCTTATTTTAATTAAATGCAGACCAACCAGAACAATTATATGAGTAATTCAGCCCATTAAAGCCTCTTTTACACAAAGAATTCAGGGAATAGTGAGTTTTTCTCACCTGAATTGTCCAGATAATTATGTTTGTGCCTCTGGCCCTTCCCAAGTCAGTAGATTAAAAGACGCTGGTCCTACTTTCTGCTCTTCAGCCTTTCCCAAGGGGGCAAGCCACCCCAAACATTGGCAGGCCAAAGCTGCCTGCTTAGCAGAGATTTTGTCATGTATTTGATGTGGATAAGTTCATAGCATTAGCAGTAATAGCAATAACAAGGACATTTAAAAGTAATTCACAAATGATCCACAAAAAATGAATTGTATCATCTTGGATTAAGGAAAAAAGATGACCATTATTCTTTATATGAATTATTGAGAAATCGTAAACCATTCAAGGCAGAATGGAGAAAGCGGGCCAGAGAAAGAGTAGACTTCACTGGGTTCTGCCCCCTGTGCTGCGGGGGTAGATGGTGACTAAAGGAGAACTGAGTTAATCTCACACTGTACCAGGATCTTCTGGGTCGTAAAGCAGAACTTAAATTTTATTTAATATATTTCTAATCTCTTACGGCTGAGTTCACACATGAGTGATTCTTTAAGGGGCTGAGACTTTTGTCTATTAACAATATGTAGATTATCCCACAAATGCCTGGTTATGTACTTGAAATATGAATTAGTACTTATACCTTATGACAGAGATTATGTCCTATCCCTCAGGACAGATTACCTGTATGTGACAATAACCTGAGTAATCGTAGATGTGTGAATGTTTTCAGTTTCATCCCCTATTGAAACTCCTCCCCCCCACCATCTTTAATTAGGAAGTTATTTTTCCTGTCCTTTCTGAATTTCTGTATTATTTTTCATCTTAGTTCTCTTCTTGATTGCCTGGTCTTCAGTTTCATTTTGAGTTAAATGTTCCATGTTTAACATTTTCTGCAGATTTCTAGTAAATTTAATACCCTGGACCCACAGCGTGAGGAAAGTTGGAACAGCAGACCTGCACAGCCATTAGGGGTGTTGCCGGTGCCTCCTGTGCCAGTTTGAGACTCAAGAAGTCAGGCAACACAGTGAGTGTGGCTGCTCAAGCTGGGTTGCATTTCTCTGTTCTGTTTGCGTTCCTCGGGTTTGATCACCTTAGAATTCCAGTCCGAATTCTGGAGGACAGAATGGTCCCAGGCTGCTGTTGCCTCCTTGTGTGTGGCCGCTCTGGCTTAAGGAAGAGCCTTAGGTGGGTTTAGTACCTTTGGAACATTGCCTGGGCCCTGACATCATTAATATAAAAAAAAAAAAGGTGGAAATTACTGGTGCTTTTTGTCTTCCAATAGTTGTCAGCCAAAGGCTCTCTTTTTCAAAACATTCTGGTGATTGTATATATTAGGTAGTTAGCAGTAGTCGTTGGACAAGTTTAGAACATAAAATATGTCCGATTGTTGTAAATGAAGCGATTTCCAGTGACAGTTTGAAGTTTATATGAGTAATGACACAGATATCAATTCCTATTCATTTGAGTTTTTAAAACACGATCCCAGATTTAAAGGCAGACTGGGGAAAAAATCTGTTAACATCCTTAGATGAAAAGGACTATTAAATATCAATTAGAAAAAAAAAACAGCACTCTAAAAGAAAAACGAGTTAAGGTCCTGAGCAGACAGTTCACAAAAGAAGATATTCAGCTAACCTCCCCGCCGCCCCCCCCAAAAAGGAAAAATGATGAACATAAAGACACGCAAATGGAAATAGCAGTGTCATTTGTTACCTATCAAGTTGGCAAAAGTTTGAAAACTGAGAACTGGAGAGCAGACATTCTCAGGGGGTCCTTATAGAATTGTAGGATCATTTAAAGTGTTAGCTTTCTGTAGAGCAATTTGGACTATGGATGAAGAAATTTAACATATTATCTGCAGGAATGTGTATCATAGTTTCATTGAACACATCGAGGAACTAGAAAAAAATCCTTTGTTCTACATGACATTAAAATATGATTTTGAAGAGGACCTGACGTCATGAGAAAGTGTTCATGATGTTACCTGAAAAATAAGTGTATGGAACAGTATATAAAAGGGTGATCGCAGTTTTATAAACATACAGGCTCTCACCAGAGATTATTCTGATTGGTGGCATTACAAATTATTGTAATTTTTTACTCTTTTTCAGTTTGTACCTTACAATGAACATAAATTACTTTTACAATCAGAAACAACTCATGTAAATTAAAAATAACTGTGATTTCAAGTTTCCTTAGATTGACTATAAAACATGTTATGCCAATAAATATTTTGGTTAAATAAAACAGTGAGTGAAAGACACATTTTTTTTTTTAATAGAATCAGTCTGCATGAGAGAAAATTGATACTGATAATAGCTGTCCAGGGAGTACTAAACAAGAGGAAGATACCTGGCTCCATGCTTTAGGTCAACAAACCTGGCATTAATGGAATCAGGGAGAGAAAAGCTATCACCACAAATCAGATCCTTTCAGAGAATGTGTCTGTCTGTTAGTCCTTTGAAATCTAAAAATTGCCACACGTTAAGAAAGAGAAATCATTGCCTTTCTTAGTGTCCTTCCCGTATAGTTGCTGAGTTGTGCCCTGTCTCTGATGGTCACCTCATGCACATTTGTGCCAGTGTTGTTCTGTCTGCAGTTAGAGGAAAGAAAACATTGACGTTGTGTCTGTTAGGGCTTGTCTTGTGTCTTCTGTCCTGGCACAAGGGCCAAGTATGCTGGACAGCCCTCAAGGCTACAGTGAGATTGTGGAACAGCGGGCGGGGCGGGGCGGAGCAGGGGTGAGGCAAGCAGCACAGTGTTTATTTCTGTAAGTGGTGTTATTGCCATGAATATGAAACTCAAAATCCACTGTTAAGTCAAGCAGTAGCTGAGGTTGATGAGCATGCTATAACAATAAACCCAAGGCCATTGTCATGAGGTTTTACATTTAAAAAAAATTGGCCAGAAAGTTATATTTAATTAAGGGCCCATGATTATGGTAAGAAGCTTGCTTGACAACCACAGGTGGTGAGCAGTGGAGACGGTAAGATACTCAGCAGTGTTCGCTTATCTTCATTGCTGGCACTTTATGGAATTCAAGTTCTTAGTAATACTCATATGAGTTTAGAGGGTAGATTTGCAGTGGGAAAGAAAGTGTTTAACGTACAGAGAGTGGAATTAGGGAATGATTTTTTGTTAAAGGTGTAAAGAATAAAATAAAGAAAAGGAAACCTTAAATACAAGAATTTTTTTCTCCCTATGGACTCTGAATCGTCCCCTTTCATCCTTTATGAGGCTTCTCCCTCAATCTAAATATTCTCATGAAGCCTTAGATCCAAAGCTGCTCTGAGCCTGCAATCAGCCACCTTAGTCCTTTTATCCTAAGACCATGAGAGTCACAGAAAACTTCTTACTAAAACGAGCTGGTTCTCAGGCACGGTCTTTTCCTTTGAGAAAATGCTGTCCAATTCAGTATTAATGTGCATTCGACACCGATGGTGTGCAAGGCCCTGCAGGGTCTCCCGGTGATTCGAAGACTGACTCAGTCCCAGTCCTTGTCTCTGGGGAGACCAGTGGGGAAGACAAATTTGTGTATTCATAGAATATTTCCTATTTATACCTTTTCAGGTTTTGGACAGACAGGTCATATTCCCTCCCTGTGTTCATCTCTTCTAGTTGCAGAGTCCTTGGCCACATAAGTTGTCCATCTCTTCCGTGCCGTGTCAGTCACACATGGGGCACTGTGGCTTCGGCCAGGAGGAGGATGACTGTCCTTATTTTCATGATGATGTCTGGCATTTCTGCTTGTCGTGTCGGCTGTGGGGCTGTGTTCTCGGGGAGAAGTCAATCATGACTCCCACTCTCACGTTGTTCTCATTGATGCTCTAAGTTTTTCATTAACCAATAAGTAATTTTGACATTGGCAATATCTGTAAGAGTATAATGTGAGCATTCTCTAAGTATTTTTTCCATATTGAGCTTATTATCCTCTTTTGGTTTCTGCTCAGTTTTTAGCGTTGTAATAGGCACCCACACAAATATACATGTTTTTCCCTATTCAAATTTTCCTATGGATCAGAGTTCTGTGAGCAGTCTTCACTCGTAAAGTTTACTGAGACATATTTTTCAGATTATTTTGTTTCTAAAAAAGGAGAGATGGCACTGGTCTTTAAAGAATTCTGCTCCAGAACCTCAGAGGGAATGTGCATTGCAGCTGTCTTTAAACCTTACAGCCCAGGTGAATATCCTGCATTTAGATCTTTGAGTGAAGTTTTACAGACTGGTGTGAAGTGGACACATGTGGCTGAGAGGAAGAGGTGAGGTCAGCTGAGTACTGTCTCTCTCTTGTTCCATCTCTCACTCTATCTTGCTCCAGCTCTCTTTCTCAATTTTCTCAATTGCCTGCCTGCCCACTCTCCCCTTCCTCTCTCCTTCTCTCTTCCTCTCTCTCTCCCTTCCTCCCTCCCTCTCTCCCTCTCTTTCCCCCTCCCTTTCTCTTCCCCCATATTCTCTCTCTCTCTCTCTCTCTCTCTCTCTCTCTCTCTCTCTCTCTCTCTCTCTCTCTCTCTCTCTCATCTAGAGCAGGATAGCTTTGGGATGGGCTGCTGGGCTGCTGGGCTGCTGGGCTGCTGGGAGGTAATTTCTCCTCCCATGGGAGCCTCTGCAGGAGGTGGGAGGAGATCACTGGGAGTCGTGACAGGGGTGTAAGGGTTGACTAGATTTTTCCACGACCCTAAACAACTCAACGTCTCTTGAACCTATGTTGGCAGGACAAGCTGCAGGTGAGGGGAACTGAGCTTCTCTAAGGTTCCCCGTCACGATCCACACAGACTTCTGAGGCTGTTCTGCAGGTCTAAGGCTGTAGACAGCTCCTCTGCTCTAGTCAGGGCAGGATTGCTCAGCAAAAAGGAAAAAGGAAGGCAAAGCAGCCCAGTCTTATGGGTAATTGTTCTGCAAGCAGAGCTGGGCTATTCCCTTTGATCAAGAGAAGGAAAAAAGTGTGCTGCACAGTTAAGTATGACTTAAAAAAACAAAAACAAAAACGCATTCATGTAATTTCCACTATAACAGCTGAGATCTACTTTTGTGTTTCTTGAAAACTTAGAAGCTCTAAAGGATAGGTGGGGGCTGGGGTGGGATTTGGGGAGCAGAGCTCTCCTCCCTGTGAATTCCTATCCCACCTCAGACTGGAGCAGGACTTCAGTGACAGAGTGGCAGTGGAGGCTGGTGGAGAGATGGGGAGTGTGTGAGGTTTGTTGACTGGCTGTGCCCAACTCCTGTTAGAGGTGACTCTGGACTTCTGGTCTAGTGTTCGAAATCTGATATGCCAGTCACAGCCCTAGACTTACAGTTCAAAAAGGGACCACTGGCAGTAAAATCCATCCCCCCGACTTCAGGTAGGAGGACCATGTCTAAACTATCTCAGACATTAAAAATCCATCCTATTTGTGAAGTCTCGGGAAACGATCTCTGAATCTCTCTAATATTATGAACACTTCATGTCAGGAAATTTAGCTTAAGAGCAGACTCAGATTCCTCATGCTTTAGTTCAAAGACCATTTCCTTTGGCTGTCTTCCTTTCTCTGTATTTGAAAACCAATATTAAATTGGCTTTCAGCTTTCTTTTTTTCCCAGGTGGAATAATTTCACTTCCAGTCACTTCAATTTAGAAGAAAAAGTTTGCTAGGAAAATTCAAATCAAGTAAATATAAGCCCCCTTTTTAAGGGAAAAGAAATAGGAGCAAGAGAGGGGAAAAATGGTTTCTCTGCTAACAGTGTCCCATCTGAAGTTCAGGCTACCCGAGATGAGGTAAAAGTTTTATGTTAAACTTTCATCGCTGCAGAATTAATCGGTCGCTACCCATTCCCCCTCCAGCGAGAGCCAGAGATTACTTTACTTTGTGGATCTTGTGGGTTTTCTTTGTGCATTTAAAAGCAGATCTGTGAATTAAAGAGATTTAGGAGCAACTGAGAGAAACAAGATTGTGGAGTAAGGATTCTTTGCTTTTGCTAAAGTCTCTGCTTTCTCTGGAACAGAAGTTCTTAATCTTTAGGGAGAATCATAGACCTATTAGAAAATCTGATAAAAGCTGAGAACCCTTTCCTAGAAAAATATGTATATGTATATACAGGAACTAGTCTATACAATGTCATTGAGTCCCTGGACCTCAGGTTCTAATACCCAAACCTAAAGTTGGCTGCATTTTAATCAGAGGTAAAAATGAGCCATTTTGCATAAAACTCTTAATTTATGACCAGAAAGAAAAAAAGTTACTTTTTTCTTTTTGTAGAAGAGTAAAACACGTTCCTATTGAGGTATAGTTCTCTGTGACATAATTGGATATTTAATTTAGTTTAAATTGAAAATGCTTTTTTATTTCTGAAGTGTTCCCATCAGAAATCCATAGTATCTAATGAAATTTAATTTTAAATGTGATTCGGTGTCACTCTCCTCCTTACAATGCGGTGAGCCATGTCGGGAAACTCAGCCACCAGGGTGGTGGCTTCTTCTCCCGCCTCTGCCACTGGCAGGTTGTATGGACCTGGGTACCTCTGTCACCTTCTTGGGCCTTCCTGTCTGTAAAATGCTGCATTCAGACTCTGTTTTTTGAGCTTTATTTTTCTGTATTTTAATTTTCCATCTCTATGACTGCTTTTCCAGAGTTTATTGAGATGTTTGCACAGCACTTTTATAATCTTGTAGGGCAGCTCGGAAGAAAGTGAGTGGAAGAAAGGTGTGATGAGATGTTGGTACAGAGGGCTCTGGCCACAGTCACTCATCAGAGCACATGTGCCATTTATCCCACCTCAGCCAGCTGGGTTCCAGATATTGTATAGCAAAATGGAAACTCAAATGGCTCCTCTCTCCCAGCCCACGTACACACTTTAAGGATATAGGAGGTATGGGACCTGAGATTTCCTAAACAATTTTCTTCAGTTCAGTCCCACTACACTAACAAAATGCCATGGTAAATGACCTGATTCATAGATATTAATTTATACACATATTTCCATGATCAATGTTGGCGCCATAGATTTGGAATAAAAAGACTTTCCTCGTGTGTCATTATTAGTATTTCAAAAGCAGTTATATCTTATCCAAGTAAAATTGTTCAGTCCAGATAGTTGGATGATTTGGATGGATTGTTGAGTGTTTCTGCTTTGTGTGATATTTAAGAATACCCAACTCTACTCCACTTCATTAAGGTTAAAATGAGAGATCAATGATTTGGTGCATGTGAATGGATTCCAGCTTCAAGTCAGATGCGTATTGCCTCTTAGCCTAATAGCGTTCAAGAGAATAGGCCCAAAGAGCTTGGTGAAATGCAAAGTCACGTTTACTTCAGAATAAGAGTAGGTAAATCTGGTTCCCAGGTTAAGGATGCCTTCTTGTTCAGCAGATTTCTCGGTTGGCTCACATCCTTCTGGTCCTTTTAAAAATTCCAAATCAAGTGGAAAAATCTTAACATTCCATTAGTGGCTGAAGCTGTGCATTATGGGAAATACATTATTGATGATCACTACCTGGATTGTACCCTGATGGCATATTTCCTTTGTATCACCGCACCACTGCAGGGTTGCATGTTGATACATTTCCTGCACCATCCTTGGCCCTGGGAGAGTTTGTGACATGTATCACAACTTGGATAGATGGTGTATGTGTCGTCTCCATTGGTACCAAAGGGTGGACTGGGGAGAAGGGATTCAAACAGATCTCACTAATTAGCTGTTGGTTTCTGCAGTATAGTGATGAATGTCAGCTTTTTTATACTCAACTGCTGAACTGAATCTGCACATGTGAAAGAGATCTTTCACTGTCGCAGGAGCAGCAGTAGAAAATCATTTCCGTTTTCCATTGGTCAGAGAGACAGAAGGCGGTCAGACTGGGAAGAGACAGGTTCAGATAGACGTAGAAGGGCCCCGGTGGTGGGACTGCAGGTTCTGTTTGGATCATGGCAACGATTGCTCATGCTTTTTGGTGTGCCTTTCATCACTGCAATTAGCTTCTTGTCTGTGAGTGTTTGAATACAGAATCTGTGGTTGTCACACAGTCAGTGTCAGAGTTGCTCAACGCTGTGCTCACTTGTGTGCTTGAGTGCATGTATTGATGAGCACACAGGTGTTAAATTAGATTGGTTTCTATCCATTGTATGAAGTCGCCGGGCACCAACTAATCCTCCTCTTGTGAGGTTTCTGAAGTCTGGGTTATAGGAAAATGAGGAATAATCAGATAGTTTCAATCAAGTAGGAATTATAAAGAGTCACTTAATTAAAAAATTTTTCATCACATTTCACCTAAGGGAAAAAAAATTAAACAACCTTTGGTAGAAAATAGACATTTAGATAAGATGTATATATTTTCCATAACAATGCACTTGACTTTCATTTACCTCTATTGTATTAACATAATTTGTACATACTCAATATCTAAACTCCCTTACTCTCCAGCTCAGAAAATCACAGGTGAAATTGTTCTTCAGGAGTTATGTTTAAATGCAAATTAGAAAGACAGTTTCAGAAATTCATGAGCAGTTCTGCTCCTTGGGGCGTCTCTTGGCTCAAGACAGAGCTCTTATTACTGAAATGGCTCATTAAGTAGCCTTCTTCCAGAACAGGGCCCCTCTGCAGGCACCCTGCCCCAGTGCAGGCCACAGCAAAGGGCCCACTTACAGGCAGGCAAACTAATTAAAGTGAGAGCTACAGAGACAAAATGGAAATAGAAGACCTGTACCTGTAGCAATAATTTTCCATTAAAGGTCTCATTTAAAAACAAAAAACAAAAAACCAGAAGATGCTACCGAGAAAGGGGGAAACACTAAGAATCAGAATTAGGCCATTAGGGCTCATGCAGTGCAGTTTTGTGTACCCAGGTCAAAGTGTGGAGAATTATTTCAGTGGACCTGAATGTGTGATGTGGCACATATTTGGGGTATCAAACTTAGGATAAATTTGAGTCCATTTGTAAGTGATTTTTTTCCTCTTCTGTGCATAAAATTAAATAAAATATAACCATTTGCCTTAGGTGTCATTCCGAATCTATGGGAAAACCCAGGAAGTATTCTGAATCGGTGTAGGTGGTGGGAAAGTGGAGCCATCTCTTTCTTACCTACTTCCATTTTCCACCTTGTTTAAAACAGTTTCAGCAGAAGTCTTCAAGACCCATGCTTTCCCTGTTCATATGAAACCTTAACAAAGAAATGTTTTTCTAGCAAGTGTGTAGACTGCTTTCTAACTGTTTCTGTGCCATAATAACGAAACAAAGGAGCTGAGTTAGTGAGAAGTAAGTGCTTCTAGTAAATGCTAAGAACAGCTTTATCTACAGTGAACACTCAACATAGAGTAGTTAAAGGTCATGTGAATCTAAGAGTTTGGAAATTGTACAAACTATCAAGAAAAAAATTAAAGGTATCATGTGTTGTTTTAGGGTCCATTTCTGATCAGATCAGGTGTGTCAAAAAGCATCCTGTTTCACAGAATAAAATCACCTGAGAGCTTTGTGTGTTCATACATACTTAACCATTCATAGGTGTTGAGGCATTTCTTTATTATGATGGTGCCAGGTTTAACAAAGGAATAAAGAAGCAAATGCAATATTTCTATTGAGCAGAAGTGGTGGCAGATCTGTAGCTGAAAGGTGGCTTCCACCTCCGGAGTCAGGTGAGGAGTGGTGAGAAGGAGTTTGGGACATATCCTTGACACTTTCTGGTTTTTTACGGACTCCGCTTAGAGTCCTGACACCCTGCAGTCATTCTCTGTCCTTTCTAGCCTGTTATAAATTCTTCATATCATTAATCTCTGTCTGCAATTACCTTATTCATTTTCTGGTTTATTATGCCTCCTCAACATAATAAGGATGGTGTCTGTCTTATTTGCTGCTGTATCCTGGGTGCCTACAGCAGTGCCGTTCATGCAGCTAAGGGCTAGTAACTTTTGTTGAGTGAATGAAAATGGCATCCACAATAAGAAGCAAGGTAGTATGGATATTCCATGAAACTCTGCATGGTGTCACTGTTTATCTTTATCTGTTCTACACCCCATCCCCCACCCACGATTTCTATAAAATTAAAGGAAATGACATTGCTTGAGGCTTACCTGAATCGTGAGTCAACCAACTATTGCAGCTCTGGGTGTAAATAATTTTCTTGGACTTGCTTCTGTCCAGATATTCTTGTGAAGAGCTGTTGTGTCCTCCCTGTGGCCTCTAGGATCTGAGGATAGATAGATTGTTTTGTCTCTACAGTGCACAGACATGTCAAATTCTCTCATTTCTTGTTCATGATTTAGACAGTGGAAATCAAATTAGTTCCCCATCCCGCCCCCCCCCCCCACTATATCTGGGCCTCAAGATATGTTTCCAGATCAATAAGACTGAGCCGAAACCTCCAAGTAATACATTGACTTCTGTTGCTCATTTTTTGATTTGGCCATAGGCCTGACTTCTCAAAGTAGGGCTAGATGATGAGTTATTATTTAAACCAAAATGGACTTCAAGTTATATTTTATGATTATATTACCCTGCTTAGGCTTTTCAGTACAAAATGGATCAAACACTACAAGCTCAGTCAACAGTGGATTACACAATGTGAATTACACAAAGTAAATTTAAGGCATGTTTTTTAATATATATGTTTTCAAGGAGCTTTCGGTCTTGAGGGGAGTCACGACATTTACATTTAGGAGTAGTGAGTTGTGGTTTTGGGTTAGTTGGAGATAATTCCAACTGGAGAGAAAGGTTAGATTGTGGAGGGATTGGAAGTCAGCCAGAAGAGCTTGCGTGTTTTCCTGGATACAGTGGGGACCACAGCAGTTTAGGAAACAGGACAAAATGTTGTGGAAGTTAAATCTTAGACAAATTGTTCTGGGCTAGAGGCATGGATTGAGGAGGGAGACGTTGGAAATGTCTGAATGAGGACATCGTTGCAAGAAGCGAGCTGTAGTAGATGAAGGCCTGGGCTGCAAGAGTGCAGAAGAATGGACAAGAACAGAAAGAATGAACCTGTGCAACATCTCAGAGCCAAGCTGTAGGACCTGGAGATGTACCATCTGCTGAGATGAGGGGAGAACAAATTGGAGAAGACGTTAATCCTGTGACTTAGTAATAGAATGGGCTGTTTAGAGTCATGTGGATGGTGGGAGCATTGATATGACAATACGTTAGGTCTTTATAGCATTCTATAGATGTGAAAAAACACTTGATTCTTACAGCAACCCTCTGGACCAGGCAGGAAAGGTATTTGACTCTCAGAAAGCTTAGAAAATGAAAGTGTGTGGCTAATAAAAGTAGAGAAGACGGCATATAGCATAAGTTCTTTGGGACTTAATCTAGAAGGTGATAAATTCTCATCTGAATATGCTGAATTCGAGTTGATGGTAGAAAATCCAAGTGGAATGCTGAGGAAGCATTGAAGATATAAAGTAGGTGCTTGAGACAGAAGTCCTAGGTATGCTAATTAAACCAATAATCAAAGCTCTTTGGGAAGGAGATGTAGAGCAAGGAGATAGGAGGCCAAGGACTTGGCCTAGGAGACCCTGTGTCACTAGGGCAGCAGAAGACTCCAGCAGGGAATAGTTGCAGGAGCAAGAGGGCAGAGTTATGCAGTGTCTGGAAAGCAGAGAGAGGGACACATGCATCACTAAACGGGGCACGTGGCAGGACAGTCTGCGGTTGTGTGACGGGGAAGGGAAGGATAGGTTGGCAGGAGAGAGTCAAGGTGACAGACAGGAAAGAGAAGGGGTGTGCTCTGGGTCCAAGTGGATGTGCTCTGGGTCCCAGGGTGACGCTGAAGAGAAAGGGGCACTTCTTCCTTCAGTACTGTGAGAGGATGACTGCATTTTGTTGTCACATATAGAGCAAATGCCCCCAAGAAAAACCATGGAGCACATCTTTTCACTTTTACCATTTTTTCCTCCTTTTCAACCCTTATCAGAAAATGTCTTTACTTCTCACAGAGAGGATGTACCATTTGTACTCCATTACGTGATACTGTGTTTCTTCTCAGTCCAAAGAACAGTAGGAAAACTGAGACTGAGGTAGATGATAGCTTGTATATTACATATGTTTCTTTGTAGTGAAATGTTACATAAATGTTTGCTGCTTTTGTGATAATTCTGTGCAAAATTTCAAAGGTTCTAATTTTAAAAGATGATAATTCGATATTTAGGCTTAGAAATACTAAAATGATTTGATTTGGTAGATATTTGTTAATTTTTAAATGTGGATCTGTATGATCTGATAGAAAATGTACGGTTTTCAGGTTAGTAACTTTCTGTTAATAAAACATAGCCTGTCTTCATAGATAAGGGGGTTTGAGCTACCTGCATATGAGGTGGGGTTGTACAGGCATGGGTCATCGCCACCAGTCAGCACACTTCATTTAGATACCAAGGTCACCAGTCACCAAGAGAGAAAGTGAGTGTCAGCGTCATCTCCAAAGGGGTAGAAGGGGGTACAGGGCCCTGCAGCCTGACATCCACAGGGAGGGTGGAATGCGGGGCGCTGACTGCACACCTGAGCAGAGCACCTCAGTCCTGTCCTTGCCCTCATGCCCTAGCACAAAGGGGACAGAAACCAAACACTGCTCCCACGCTCCAGTCCTTCTCTGGGTGTTAGGAAGACAGCCTACGTGCAGGGCAGAAAGCAGTTGAGTCTGGCCAACGCCAGAGCCTGTGTTCTTTCTGCTGTCCCCTCCATCTGGCTTCCTTTTCATTTCATCTGAGCTATGACCGCAGGTCTATGTTCCTCTCTTGTTGCTAAATGCTGGTACATAATCGAGGGGACATGGCTTCCAGCTGCCTTAGGGAGCAGGGAGCAAAGAGATAGAGGGAAGAAAAGGCTGAAAAAAGAGCAGAGGGAAAATTGTACAAAGCCTCCATCTAGCCAGAAGCGGCTGTGGCTTCCCGTAGGTATTTGATGACAAACCAGACCTCCTCTAGGCCCCTTATCTCCTTGCTCTTGCTTCCTGTTTAGCCCTTACTCACAGACATGGTTAGCATTCCTGCTCCTGGTTCCCTGATGTTACCACACACTGGATTCCTCCAGGGAGTGGAAACCATCCCGACTGCAAGCTGTACCAAACCAGAAACGTCAACTAAATTATCGTTAATGAAATCATTTTCTTTTTTAATCATAGAGTCAACCAAAGGGAAAAAAAGATTTGCTTTAATTGCAGGCACTTGGAACACCCAGCCTGGGGTTAAATATCCTTTCATCTTGCATGATTGTGACAGACAGAGTAGGCGTTCTTAGCTCTGCTAATGCTTATGGTTTGGGGATAATTAAATTGGGTTAGGGAGGCAACATGAAGAAACTAGGTGGTTGAAAGGAAAATAGAATCCCCATCAGTTAAGGGCAGAAAGAGGTTTTAAAAACTGATGGAAATGAAGCTGATGGAAATTGCTTACCAAGTTTGGCACATGTGAGACACAGAAGCATAGGGCTGGAAGAACAAATAGTGATGCAGACAGAGGTTGTGTAGGCATCGAGGAAATAACAATTTATTCTTACTGGGGGGATTGAGAAAGGGACTTCTCAGCTGAGTGGGCCTTGAGGGGAGGGATGTTTGAGGATAAGGGAATACAAGGGAAAGTTGGAGGTGGAAATGTGTAGGTATGTGTTATTGTGTCCAGGAAACACAGATGATCTTCTGTGTTTTGGACTTTTTTGGTTAAAAAATGGCAAGATTATTAAAGCAGAATTCACTGTGACAGGCTGTATTTTAAGGGCTAGAATCCTGTGGCTGTGAGAGGGATAGATCGTGTAATCAGACAGAAGCCAGGGGGACCAGTTAGGACCCTGCGGCAGCAGCCCAGGCACACACTGGTGATGAGAAAAGGTACCCAGACCGGTGCCCAGGCTGGTCTGAGCCAGCTCCAGCACACCACTGGGTCCAGTGGGTTGTGAACAAACATGCTGGGTCCAGTTTTGAATGGCTTGAATTTAATGCATCGCTGGAACATCCATGTGGAAAGAGTCTAACAGGCACTGGGAACTTATTTACAGCTGGAACTCAGGAGGGAGGGCAGGGGCTAGGAGCCATCAGCATTAGAAGAGAGAAGGTGGCGAGGACTGGGACGCAGACGGAATTTACAGAAGTGGGCTTAGAATGGAACCTTGGAAAATACCTGTGTAAGGGGCGAGCTGTGGAAAATAAAAGCAAAGCGAAGAACTGAGGAAGAGAAAGCAGTAGGAAGGGTGAGGTGAGACTTGGAGAAGGCGGGATGGCAGGATCTAAGACAGCAGAGTTCAAGCGGCAGAGTGGTGTCGCCGGGAGAGTAGGATGTTTTGGCTCCCAATTTATGAACATAACATTTTAATCAGAATTGGCCCAGCATGAATTAATTTTCATGAAGTTCCTGAGGGAACATCATTAAGCCAATTTAATTCCTTCCCGTAATCAATTTTCCATAGAGTGATGTTAATCTGTTTCCAATTTTTCCCGTTTTCATATTCATCTTAATTAAGTTATTTAAATCAGGATCAATTGTTTTCCTCATAAATATCATGATAAAGATTGAATTTATCAATAATTTAAAAAAATTATTGAATTACTGATTATTGGTACTGATTATATCCTCTGACATTCGTTTTCTTTTGAGGCCATCATTTCTGGGTCCAGTTTCCCTGAGTCTTTCTTTTTTTTTTTTTAATTATTAACTATAGATGATCCTTTCGGCACTATTTCATCTGTATAAATTTTAGTCTGTGGCCATTATAGCCATGCTAGTTTTACTTGTTTGTAACTACGAAACCACTAAGTCCATCTGCGTTAGTTTCTTTTTCCTGACATCTCACTTGAGCACAGAGCTTTAAGAGGCAAGATGGGAATCCTAATGGAGGAAGATGAAGTGATTTGGAAAGGTCCTTCTCTAGTCTCACATGTCATAAACTCAACAGAGTCAGTTAATAAAAGTCTTAAAGTCAGGTATTGGGAGAAGGTAGTTTCATTTCCTCAATTATAATAATAATTTTAAAATCGCGAATTTTCATAGTGCTTCAAAGTATGCACAAACACCATATTATTTCATTTGCTAGTCAACATAATAATAAAGATCTCACGTATATTTCTATTTGTTCTGTGGCAATTATGTTAATATAGTCCAAGAATTTGAAAGCACCATATCTGATTTGGTAATGTTGGCAGCAGACTGATCGGTAGGTTCAAAAAGCCCCCACGGGATCCACTTGTGGTCGGTGCCATTTCAGTAAATTTGCCATAGCACATAGGCTGGACTTTGGGCTCAGAAAACTGATTTTACCTCCAAACTCTTAAGACTAGACTCATGTAATCTGAACTAAGAAGCCTGATGTGTGAAACTAGAATGCCTATTTATTCATTTAAGCAGAGAAAGGGCTACAAGTGTAGGGAACGATACAGTATTGAGATCTGACTGGCTTAGAGGAAAAAAAGCAAAAGGTAGACATGTATGCAACAATAGTATCCAGCTAGTTGTCATGAGATCCAGGTTTAACATGGATTGTTAAACGTTTTGTTGTAGCTACCACATACCCTGGGAGGGAGAGCAGGACTGGAGTATTAGAAGTCCAGTAAGTGCAATTCGATGCTTTCGTCTCAACAGTGCAAATGCATTGGGAACAGATTTGTCTAAGACCTCTTTCCTGGAAAGGGCTAGGATGGATACTTTCCTCAGTCTCTCGCTCTCTCCTCTCCCTCTTCTTTTGATAGGTAACTTCAGTCAGATTGCAGTTTAGTCTTCCAGATCTAGCATTTATATCAATGGAAATTTATTTTTATATTTCATCTTTCATTCATTTGTGTCATTCATAAAGTTGAAATCTCAGAGAATAATTTCAAACTCTCATTTTGGGGAAGGCTAACTAACCCCCAACAACTAACAACCATGACACTCTCAGTTTTCCATAACATCAGATCTTAAAGATTAATTACTGAGTTGAATTACATTCAGCACCCACAAGTGTTTTAATTACCGAGATCATTGCAGACTCATGTGCAGCTGTAAGCAATAAGAGATCCTGTGTACCCTTTACCTGTGGTCACATCTTTCAGTGCTGTGGTACAATATCACAGTCAGGACAGCTGACATTGGTACAACCAGGATCGAGAGATCTCCATCATCACCAGGACCCCTCATGTATCCCGTGCATCCAAGAAATAAACTTTACTGGCCTTGGTGAATAATTCTTTTTATATGCTACTAGATTGGATTTGCTAATATTTTATTAAATATTTTTGCATTGAATATTTGAGGCATTTTCTCTTTTCTAATGTAGGCTTTTGGTGCTGTAAATTTCCCTCTCAGCACTGCTTTTTTGCTGCATGCCACATATTTTTATATATTGTGTGGTCATATTTATTCCATTCTTTGGATTTTTATTTCCTTTGAGATATCTTCTTTGAATCATAGAGTGTTTAGAAGTGTGTTGTTTAGTTTCCAAGGATTTTAAGATTGTCCTCTTGTCTTTCTGTTATTGATTTCCAGTACGATTCCATTATGTTCTATGTGTGGTTTCAGTTCTTTTAAATTTGTTGAAGTTTGTTTTATGGCACAGGACATGCTCTATCTTGATGAATGTTCCATGAGCACTTGAAAAAAATGTGTATTCTGTTATTGTTGAGTGGAGTTTTCTATATATATCAATTAGATTCTCTTCATTAAATGTGTTGTTCGGATCTCCTGTATCTTGATTTTCTGACTAGTAGTTCTGTCTGTTGATGGAAAGGAGGTGTTTTAAGTCCCCAGCTATAATTATGGATTCATCTAGTTCTCATTTCAGCTCTATCAGTTTTTGTTTCAGGCATTTTGAGGCATTTTGTGGTTGTTTGGTATATATACTTTTAGGATCGTTAGGCCTCCTCAGTAGATTAATGTTTTATAATTATGTAATATTTCTCTTTGTCCTTTGTATTTTTCTTATGTCTGAAGTCTATTTCACCTGACAGTAATATAACCATTTCTGCCTTTTTTTTTGGTAGAAGTTGGCACTATATATCTTTTCCCATCTTTTTATTTCAGTCTACCCTTGGAGTGTCTTGTAGACAGGACACCGTTGGTTCACGTTATTTTATCCACTCTGACAGTCTGCCTTTTAAGTGGTTCACATAGACAATTTACATTTTAGGTGATTATTGACATGCTTGGACCTCAGTCTTGCATTTTCTGATTCATTTTCTGATTTATTTTCACTGTTTCTCATTCCTGTTTCTTCTTAATTTTCACATAATCCGTGGATTATGCGAGCATTTTTTAAATGATTCTGTGTTGATTTGTTTATAGTTTTTTTAAAAAGTATATCTCTGTATAGTTTTCTTAGTGATAATCCTAGGTATTAGAATACACATAAGAAACTTATCGTCTCTTGATATCAATGGTTTTCCACCTTGCTGCCATTTGGGTATCTTTACCCACCCCTCGTTTTAAATATAATTATCTCGGGTGTTCCCTGTACATACATTGCTTACCACCTCAGAGGGTGTAATGATTTTTCACCTGTTCTGATATTCTTTTTTCCTGAAGTTCCAAACTTTTCTCTGTTGCTTCCTTCTCGCTTTAGAGATCTCCCTTCAACCACTTTTTAATGGTAGGTTTGCCAGCATGAGTCATCTTCACAGGTTTTCCTTCATTGGAGGGTGTTTTTCTTTCACTCTTCATTTCTGAAGGATATTGTTGCCAGATGGAGAATTCATAGTTCACAGTCTTTTTCTGTCAGTATTTGAAAAATGTTGTACCATTTTCTCATGGCCACCGTGGTTTCAGATGAGAAATCTACTTTCATATAAATTGTTATTCCCTCTTTTCTTTCTGGCTCCTTTCAAGTTTTTTCTTTTTCTTTAGTTTTTATAAATTTCATCATGATGTGTCTTGATGTGGATTTCTTTGAGTTTATCTTATTTGACATTCACTCAGTTTCTTGAATCCATGAGTTTATGTCTTTCACCAAATTTAAGAAGTTTTCAGACGTTATGTTTTAATACTCTTTCATCTGTGCTCTTCTTTTTCTTCTGGCAATCTGATGATAAAATATATTAGATTTTTTATTGTCTCAAAGGCCTCTGAGGCTCTGTTTTATTTAACTTTTTTTTCAGCCCATTTCCTCTGTTTTGAATTGAGTAAATTCTGTTGATGTCTTCAAGGTCACCCACTCTGTCCTTTGTTATTCCCACTTTGTTATTGAGCCTATTCCATGAGTTTATATCCATTATAATATCTTTTATTATACAATTTCAATTTTGTTTATTTTTATAACAATTTTTTTGCTGAGATTTTTGGTTTTTCATTTGTTTTGTGATATTTTATTGTTGATAAGATTGTTGAAACAGTTTCATGATAACTGCTTTAAAGTCCTAGTTAGATAATTCTACTATCTGATCATCTCAGTGTTGGCATCAGTTTACTGTGTTTTTTCACTCGACTTGTGACTTTCCTGGTTCTTAATATGATGGGTGATTTTTAAAAAATTTCTCTTGGACATTCTGGCTGTTAAGCCTCTCTTCTTAAGTTTAGCACAGAGGCTGCTTTCGTGGGCTGTGGTTACAGTGGCATTTAATATTTAGAGCCATTATAATGCTATTTTGGTCTGCCTGGTTTATCTTGTGTCCTGGTGCTGCTTGAAGATAAGGAAGGAGTTTCTGCAGGCTGGCTCCCCTGATGCTTCTAGGTCAGGGAAGGGAGTATGTGGCTCATGGAAGGACATGGGTGAAGAATGCTTTCTGGTAGTGCTTTTGTGAAGGGATGCACTTTGCTTGGTGTGTCTGGGTTGAGAAGGGCAATCTCATGCCTGGCGGGGTAGGAGAACATCTCTCCTGGCTAGTTTTTGCTAGTGGGGTATCTGATTCATCCCTCTTACCAGTTCTGCCTCACCTGGTGGTGTTGGCAGGACTCTAAGTCAGGTCGCAGAAGGAATGAGCATACCTGGGCTGCCTTCTGTTGCTGTGAGGCGTGGGTTGGGAAATGCCAGGACCAGCACACCTTCTATTGGGCAGGGTGGTCTTCAGGTGCCTGTCAACTCTGAAGACCTCTGGATCCAAGGTCCCTAGCCAACTCACCTTTCAAACATCTCCTCCAGTTGCTCCTTGGTTAGTTCTAGGGTTCGTTGTTGTGCTTAGAGGGAGGGACAGGGAGAAATGAGTCAGTACCACCTCATCTAGACCCGACATCCATAGGTCAGTCCACAGATATTTTGAGATCCAGTTTGTATAGTCTGTGGAAAACACAGAGACACATAATCTACAGAACCTTTGTGTGTCATGTGGACTGGCCAGTTGGGAACAAAGAGCTATAGAAAATGGCAAAAGTGAAACCGCAGATGTCTCCAGGCAAAATGTGATTAATTGCCAACTGAGTGACGTGGGCAAGAAACACTGGGGACTCAGAGGAAGGAAAGATCAATGCATCTCCTAGCCTGACCTGAGTAATTAATCACTACAGTTTTTAAATGGTCTTGACACCCATAGGATATGCTCTTCAGATTAAAGAGGCTTCTAGCTGGTAATATGGAACTGACAGCTAGAAGGTAACTTCTTAAAACAAGTCACCTTCCCCCAAGTCAGCTATGCCCTGCTTCGCCGTGTACTGGGAGAGTGGGAAGCAGGGTGGTGAGATATCAGGGGAGTGGGGGAAATTTGAGGATGATGGCTTTTAAAATGACTAAAACCCTAAAGGCAGTGACTGATATGCTGGAAAAGTGTCTGGCTGGCTCAGTGCAATTTCTAGTTTTTAGAAAGAGGTAGTAAGCCCACCATGTGGAAGGGCATGTGACAGTAGGGAAAGCCAGAAGCACAGGGCTGTGCGGAAGTATGTCATAGGCTTGGCTGCTCTATCAAGACAGCTCAACAGGAAACAGCATGGTGTGATAGTGCCTGGCAAAAGGTAGAGGCTAGGTCCTGAAGTGGCCTATCACAGTGCTCAGACAGGGACTGCGGGCCCGCCTCTGACTTGTGTAAACCTGGTCCACTTGGGGACTTTCACGTACGTGCCCCTTCCCCAGCTGTTCCAATCACCTGGTTCTGTGTGGAGTGTCCCTGTACTAGATGGTATGTGGTGCCAAGGAGGGCAGAGGGGGAGGGGAGGCAGAAATAAAAAATGCAACATACATAGCAAGATTGATTTTTTTTTTTTTGACAAAAGGTTTGTAATATGAAGCATAGCACTTGATAGAAGGGAAGATGTTTCAGGGTTATTATAAGGATAATAGCATTTAGTGCTACTGTTATTAAAACGCAACATACTAGCAAGATATCTCTGAGTTAATCTATATGGTGCTAGTGTTTTGTTTTGTTTTTAGTAAACAAAAAAGAATTGTAAATAGTGATATTAAATTAAACATCAGAAAGACCACTTTCTTTTAAAAGCTAAGAAAATGTGAAGTTATTTGACCAGGAATTTCTAATTGTGTTTAAAAATCACAGTACAGAAATCTGTATTATTATTATTATTATTATTATTATTATTAATTATTATAGAAATTGTTATTTTGTCATTCAAACACCGGTAAAAATTTAAAGATGAATGCTGTGAGAATGGTTGCATTCATGTTAATAAGCCTAGTGTCCATCAAAGAAAGAAAGGGTTTACCTCTTTTGTGTCAGTCCATTAAAATCATGACTAATACTAAGCAAACAAGCAACAAAACACATACTTTTATTTTGGCTTACTCTATATAAGTTGAAAATCTGTTTATTCAACAAGAAAACATTTATTGATCACAAACTATGTGCAGGTACTGTTCTAGGGACTGAGAATGGAATAGTGAACCAAACGCACAAAAACCTGTGCTCGTTTGTTCCATCTAAGACACTATCAAAATGTCTGTGCTTGGGCTGTGTATGATGGGTGTGGGAGGGACAAGCCATAAACTGCTGGGTGTCAAGAGGAAGCCGATAGGGGTTTACCTTGGGGCACGAATTGTAAGCATGCATTTAACAAAAGTAGACTGTGTTTACAAATGGATAGAAAGAAATATATGACTGATTTTAGGAGGAAAAATGCTCATAATCTCATATGTACTTAAGGCTACACATGATTTTTTAAAATATAAATTCATTTGTTTGTTCAATTCGATGGCACATTATTGAGTTTACAAGGTGCTGGACTAAACAGTATTACTTGGAACCGAGTGATTGTGAGGAAAAATTTTTGTACTTCCTTTTCCTACCTCTAAAATGAGAACATTATAATAATGTGATAAACTTTCTCTTTAAATAAAAATATGCTTTGGAAATGTGAATTTCACATCTCTACCAATCTTCCATTACTTTCCTCCTCATACTGTATTTTCCAGGCAAAACTAGACTTTCCTCCAACTTCACACATACTATTTCCCACTTCTAACCCTTTGTTCATTCTATTCCTGATAATATCTTTATTTCTTCCTTTCTCCTAAAAAAATCTTTGGCTATAGAAACTTTATCCCACACCCCCATCCCCACAGAATGTCCTTTCATGAAGCACAAACTTTGCCATCAGCCCCCACAGCACCTTCCTGGTGCCCCCTCTGCCCACCTGTGTTAGCGGTTAATCCCCAGCCACCCCTGCCTGCTAGATGGCACACTCCTTGAGGACAGGGACCGTCCTACCGATCTTACTGTGTCCTTCCAGGGAGGCTGCTCAGTAAATATTTATCAAATTGTATTTATAATGAATCTTCAAGTGATTTGAAGATAACTCTTTCCCCTACCCCTCAGTTTCCCAGGCTGCATGTCTGCAGTTCCCCTAAGACTCAGCATGTCCAAAGCCTTTTTTGTCTTCCTGTTTGCCTGTGTTTGGACATTGTCCCCCTTACAACATGTCCAGAATTGAAAACACTATTCTTCTAGGGGCCCAGTATAGCACAACGACCAATTTCCTCATTCTAGGAGGAAAAACTACCCTCTCCCCCCCCGACACACACATCTGAGAGTCACCTTGTTTTAATGATCACCGAGAAGTTAAGTCAGCCAAGAATTCTCTGAGCACATAGTGAGCCTGGGTCACACTGCCAGGCCTGGTGGCTGAGCCAGCCTTGGTGCCTGCTTCTGGCATCCTACTAAATCTACCTTTGAAAGACTCACCTGTCTTTCTTGCTTTAGATACTGAGAATACATCCAACAAAACAAACAGCTTTTCGATTCTAGACACCAGTGGGTCTTCCTCTGAAGAATATTTGATGTGTAGACTTTATCATCCCCGAATCCTGAGAGCTGGTTTCCTTTTTGCCTGCTGCATACACTTTATCTGAAAAGTCTGTCTGTAACTGGGATGGTCCTGTTAACACTTCACGCCAGCTTGGGGCACAGCACTGCCTTTGAACACCTTATGGAGGCCAACAGCCAGAAAGCTGGTGTTTTGTGACTCCATGCTGTATCTTTTTCACTCTACAAAGAAATAAACCTACTTACTTCCCTTTACTCCTCTTCCCTCCTTCTGCATATCACTGACATACGTGAATGAATTTTCTGATTCGATAGGCTGTGGAGGTAAATTTAAGTGAAATATCACATTGGGTTATTGTCTCTTGATTTTAATCTATTTTTATATGCAATCCTAAGGTGTTAAGCATTATTCCCTTTCCTGTAAAGGAGTGATAAATTTTTAAAAATAACTCTGGAATGCCCTTTCAAATCTTTAGGGGTCAACATTTAATTAAATACAGGTACCTCACTTTTAATTATGATAGGTGTGCACCTAATGATGTGGGGATGGACACACACACACACACACACACACACACACACACACACACAAAACCTGTGACTGTGACAGGGCCCTTGCAGTGCATGCATTAGAGACCCTTTACGGATTTCATGGGCAGGAGAACACATATTGTCTCTTTATCCCAAGGCTCTGGCCTGGGGTTTGGTATTTATTGAATAACACTCTCAACTGTGTCTGCTGAACCTTTAATAAATTGTGATATTTGTGGGTAGGTGCTTATTATTTGGTTTTCTACTTAACCTTCTCATATAATGTGATTCTTATGGCATGGAGCTCACATTTCCTCTTCAGTTGAAGGCAACAGTGGTGAATTAGCATATAATGAGTTCCACCTTCCCTATTCCATTTTCTGTGCCTCTCTCAGAAACTCCTTGCCAAAACTGCCTGGCACCAGGTACAATCTATTTCCTGTTGTTCAGTGATCTGAAATGTCCTGTCATGAATAGAGATGGGCGATGAGCATGTGGGCCTTTGAAATTTCTTTAGTGGCATAATTTTGAGTGGTCAAAATTAGGCATATTTAAGGAATGTTGCCAAATAATTTTAGTTTCTTTTAATATAAAATCCAGCCTTTTCAGACAAGGGATGACTCTTGTATTCATTTGAAATCAGGTCCAATAACCATAACTTTTTGTATAAACTAGATGTCAGGCCTTTTGCCAATCAGCTTAAGCTAAGTTATGCTGCAGTGACAAACAGCCCCTGATTTAGTGGCTTTCATTAGAGTGGTTTACATGACATGTCTCTCACAGTTGCATTTCACTTCTGCTTCAGGAAATAGTTATTCTGGGACTCAGGCGTAATTCTCACATCCGTAACAGAGTGTCTGTGCTTGTGAGCAGTGTCTCCCCTTCACTCCTGGTCTCCCCCTCCTTGCTGCTCTCCTCTCAGTAGGCACACATCAGTCAATTCTTCCTTTAATTTTCTATCCCTGTAATATTATCGTCACTTGTACTGAAAGTGTCTTTAGACTAAAACATCTTCTGAATTAAAGGCATCTTTTGTGGACAAAAAGAAAGTAAATGAGGAAGAAACATTAAATACAATCGGATTGGATTTTTAAAGGCTGTTCTACATATACACACACGTTTCTCAAATTTACTGCTTTTATTTTACCTATTGCTGTACCTAAACACACTTATTTTGACTAAAACCATTTTCAAGTGGATAAAAAATTTATCAGTATAAAAAGATTTGAAATCCACCTCCTCCCACCTCCCCAACCCTGTATCAGTGTAGAGAAGTTTATGTTTACAGCTTCCTACATGTAGAGAATTCTCTGGACTCTCTGAATATGCTGTAAAAAGGCCAAAAGGAGAAATTTTTATACCCTTTTAAAACCTTAATGCTTCCTATAAGGACATTGAGTGGCTTTATGGAATGGCGTCCTACTTCCTTAAATGGGGAGACAAACTGGAATAAAAAATTTGGCATGATAATGCCGAATATAATATTCTGCAGAATATTATTTTTGCATTAAAATAAATTTTTTTCTTCGTATTAAACTGTGCTTGGCCTTGGCTATGAGAGCATTAGATATTTCTAATAGGAGAAAAAGTCTGTCCTGTGGGCACCAGAAATATGACATGTGCAGCAGAGTCCTAATTCTTAAAATTCATTTTTATTTGTTTATAATACATATCTTTGAGTTTATAGCAATGTTTCCTATAAAGATGTTAAACAATCATGAGAATTTTTTGGAGGCAATTCTCAGTCAAAATATCTTGAGTTCACAGTAGTAAAGCATCACAGAAGAAACTTAACAGTTTTCTATAAATTTAATTGCCACCTTGATGTAATTATGTCTAGAGGACAGAATACTGTATATATTTTATTATCCATCAGTTTTTTTTTAATAGGAGTGCTGTGCTTTGTACAAGTCAATTATTTTTGATAGTTTCTATAATTAATGTTTAATTATATTTTATTATCCTCATTTTACGACATCACCTTGGTGATAATCAAAGCATTTCTAAACACTGTACTTCCATAGAGTGTTTTATATGTGCATACTATTGCCTTGTTAAAATTTCTGCAGTCTCAGGATACATATGTATACATATATATGTGTGTGTGTATATATGTATATATACATATATATGTGTGTGTGTGTGTGTGTGTGTGTGTGTGTCATTGTGTATTAGAAAAATTCATTAAATCTATCTTCATCATGCATCTTTTGGTCTCTCATTTTCACATAATTGTCCAGCCTATTTTTCACAACTGGCCTTTTCTCTCCTGTTCTATTATAAAACACAGCCCCAAAAAGGATATTACAATATAACTTTCTTAGTTCATTTGCTAGCTGCATCAGTACACGATGAAATAATAAATTTTGATGAATTTGAGACGTTACAGCTATTATTGATCCTCAGTCTTCTAAGGCCTATAATTTGGCCTTAGAAAGATTTAAAATTAACCAGAGTGACTTTTATTTAAATGGCACATTCTCTTCTAGGTATTTACAAATTGAATTTATGGTCATTTTTATAAAGGAGAGAAGAGAAATGAACAGTCTTGAGTATCCGTGTGAATCTGTTTTAGATGCGTGCCCAAATATGTGTTCACTCCAAAACCTTTGTGAGTTGGGAAGCACTGTCTCCATGTTTTACAGTGGAGGGAACACACGTGTAAAGATGTTAAATACCCAGTGTAGAGTCGTGCAGCTGCCTAGGGTGCAGGCGGCTTTGGATGTCTGTCCTGCTTCCCCCTACCCAAGTCATTCAGCCTGTGAATGTGAAGGGCCTTTGAAGTTCTTGTCATGCAGTCCCCTTCTGGAGTCAGGGCTCAGGAATTGCATATTATCTCTGCGTTCCAAGGCTCTAGTATGGAGCCTGGGTTAACAGCACTTCATGATACTTGCCATCTTCAATAAGGACTGACTTCCCTAGTGCTTCCTGGGTACTCAGGCACTGTTTTAAGCACTTTCTACATATTATCTCTCTCAGTACTCTTACTGACTCTGTAGAGTGCAGCACTGATATCAGCCTCATTTTACTGGTAAGGAAACTGAAGCACAAAGAGGTCATAGAACTCACCCAATGTCACATAGTAAGGTACAGAACCAGATTGGCACCTGCTTTCAACACGCACATTTTTAACCACCAGAGCACATTTGCCTTGAAGGGTCCGTCCTTTGAATTAGGCACAGAGGGGCTCTGGCAAAGGGAAGAATGTCGCATGAGAGGTATTCTGCACTCAGACCCCCTTTTCAAGTCATAAATAGTCTAGTTCAGGTAAGTTTTTTGTACTAAGGAGCTATTTTCTCAATAAAGCTTAGAGATAATAATAAAACACAGGGCTGGAAAATCATGGGAAGAGGAAGGGCAAGACATTGGAAGGCAAGTCAGGACGAGCATTTTCTGGTGGGGCAAGGGATAGAGGGAATTAAGTGAGGGTTTGGGTGCTTGGAAAGCAAAGGGCTTTTCTGAAGTGGAGGAAGGGAAACTGAACCCAACTGGTACCTCTTATTTTCTAAAGGAGGCAATTTAGCACCTCACTTTATATCCTCCAAACAGTCACATTTAAGACAATTTAGTCAGTGCCAGGACTGTGGAGAAAATCAAGCTGTTACAAGAAAGCAATATTTACTAATGAACTGACCATTTGTAAAATTAACCCCCACACAAACATCTTTCCTATCCTAACCTGGCATCTGTCTATTTGTTTCTCACTAAGAAGTTGTAAACACCTGACACTAAATTGCAAATACAATGCATTTTAGAGATGTGACATGCTAATAGTAACAAGATGAGGGGTTTCATGATGTTGGAGAACTGCTGGCATCATAGGCAGAGCCTTTGGCAGATGCGTGTTTGGAAGAGTTAGACAAGTTAGTAATTAAAGAAAAATCAATTAGGATGGTGGCACAGTAGGTATTTTTAAAAAGAAACAAAATCCTTGGAAGAATCAGGCACTCTCAATTATTTTTGTAAAAGTAATCCTCTTTATGGATCAAAAATCAGAAGGATGTTCTCAAGGGCAATCAGACAATTTTTGTCAGAAAAAATATTTTGAAGACTAATTATGACTTGATTCATTCTTTGCTTAAGATTGAATGTGTGGTTACAATTAGAACACACAAAAAATGTTAAGTTATAAAATAAATTCTCTTAGTTTTTAGACTAAATAAAAGTTTATTTCACTATTTAGTGTAGAACTTTAGTCTCTATTTTTTATAGCTTCCTCTTACCTAGTCCCTTTTTGGCACCAAATCATTTTCATCATTATTAGTAGTAATGAATTACAATGATCACTCATTCAAAGAACAAACATTGTCTCCTATGCCGTAGGCACTGAGGTATGGAATACAGTGACTTTATATCTCTTTTACCCAACAGAATATTCAGATTCATCACATAGTTCCATTTTTTCTCTCCTGGAATCTTGGTCATGTGTTCACCCATATACCCACTTTCCTTTAACTTGTTTCCTTCTTATTTTTGTCAGGTCAAAAAACAAAAACAAAATCCCTAGAAACCCAACCATAAAATGCAGAAATATTTGGCTACATGAGGAGTATAGAGATAATCCATTTACTCTTACTGTGATGTTACATTTAGTGTTACTGCATGATTGATCATGTAATTATTTGTCCAAACTGAACTGATACAGTTGTACATGTAATTAAGATTTAACTATATAATCATTTTGTTAGTAATGCTTTGTCTCTCTGATAAAGCAAATTGCTCTTAGAAATTTGATTTTTAAAATTTCTTCATAATGGCTAGGGAAAAAATATAAGAAACAGTGTTTTTAAAGCACTTGAGAAGAGTGAAAAATATCATTTCATGGCTATTGTATGGAAAGACAGTTTATGCCATTATTTGATGTTTGAAACATTACGTTAAGAGCTGTAGAAGACATCTATAGATGCGTGTGAGTGTTTTAGGACGTTCATACATTGGATGGAGTTCACATACTTCCCCCAAAGTTTATCTTTTCTCTTGCCTTTAGGGGAACTAAAAGGAAACAAGTATTTTACTTAAGAAGACGGAAACAGTTATATAAATAAAAGGATTTAGATGTATGAATGCTGGCAGCTTATCTCCTAAATGGACGGGTTAAATACTTTTACATGCATTATTTCATTTAATTCTTGACGGTCCCGTTAGCTTGGTACTGTTATTTTTCCATTTTTACAGATCTTCATCTGAAGCCTGAGTAATCTGACTTGCTCAGGGTCGCCTTGGAAGTGGCAGAGCCAGGACTGAAAGCCAGAGTAGTTCTGAGCACCAGGTCCATGGCCTGGCCCCCAGCATGCTGCCATAGCCTGGTCTCCTAAGTGAAATAAAACTCTGCGAGATACCAAACCTGTTTCCTGAAACTGGAACAAATAGGAGCTTATTTAAAAATGTTATTGGTAACTTAAACAAAGGCCCTCTGTTACATCTCTACTTTCATTTTTCAACATAAGTTTTGTTTGGAGGAATTACAGTTGATCCTTGAACTATGCGGGAGTTGGGGGTGCTGACCGCCCAGGCAGTTGAAATCCACATGTAACTTTTGACCCCCAAAGACATAACTACTAACAGCCTGCTGTTGACCAGAAGCCTTACTGATAAAATAAACCACCATTAACATACATTTTATATGTTATATGTATTATATTCTGTATTCTTAGAATGAGGTGAGCTAGAGAAAAGAAAATGATACTAAGAAAATCATAACAAAGTGAAAATATTCAGGCACATGGATGGACCTCGAGATAATCATGCTAAGTGAAATAAGCCAGATAGAAAAAGTTGAAAACCACATGATATCACTTATATGTGGGATATAAACCTAAAAGCAACAAATGAACAAGACAACAAACAGAGACTCATGAACATGGACAATGGACTAGTGGTTACTAGAGGGTTGGGAGGAGGAGGGAGGTGGATGAGGTGAAAGTGATCAAATACGTGGTGACAGAAACAAATCTAACTATGGGAGGAGAACACACAGTGCAATATATATGCTTTACTATTAAGTTGTACACCTGAAACTTACTGGATTTCATTAACCAATGTCACCAAAAAAATTAATTAATTAATTTTTAACAAAAGAAATACATTTATAGTGCTGTACTGTATTCACTGACACTGTAAGTTTACATTGTCTATTTATAAGATGAATTGTCTGTCAGTACCTACAACAATATTGTCTTATATGATACAAAACACTGCAGATGCTGAACAAATTACTAACTCTAGACATCAGAATGAAAGATGATGTAAAAAAAGAAATTCATACTTATTTACAGATATAACGATCCATGCATTGACAACGAAGAAGCAGCAGTATAATTGCTTTACGGCAGCTTAGTGTAACTGACATGATGGCTTCATGGTAGTAAGGAAACCTCTAGAAAATTTTTCGATATATTTATTGAAAAAAATTCACATGTACATGGACCTGTGCAGTTCAAACCCACCTTAAAGGGTCAACTGTAAATTGAGTGTCCATCCAAAGGTTTCCCACTCTTTTCTTTCCCGCTGTTCATATTACTGTAGTTGAAGATTAGTAGTTGTTATGAGCTGGCAGTAAGGAAAACAAGATTTTTGTTTTCTGTTTGGGGTGTGTGTGTGTGCACGCGTGCATGTCGATGCCATGGTTTCAACTCTCAGATGTTTTCCCATGTGGACTGCTAGTTGAGATGGGAGGAGGCCACACATGCCAGGAGCTCTCCCATGGACTTCCGGGGGCAGAGTTCTCAGGAATTTCATTCCTTCTCGGGATTAGGCAGGGAGCTCCATGTGGCTAGCAGGAGAACTCAGAGAAGGCAGTTTGGAGAAGGGGGAGAATGTGTCTTTTCAGTGAGGCCAGGCTGTCTGTCTTGCCTTTTCATGTTCATCTTCCTTCTTCCTTTGAGTTTTTCTGTTCCAAACGAAATAGGATAGAACAGTAAAGGAATTAATTGTATTTGTAAATAAAGCCAGGCAAGGCCCTCAGACTGTGCTTGGAAGCTGAAATGTGTCATGGGGCAGATAGATGGGACCTGGGACAGCAAGGGGAGTTGTTGCAGGATTTGCAAAGTGTGAGGTTCTCCATGGCCTGGAGTTTCCTAAAGGGGCAAGTTATGCAGGCAGAGTAGTCAGGCCCTCAAGGAAGGAGGTGGACATAGGCAGTCACGACCAGTGCCTAACCTCACACAGAGAACTGGGGACCTGTACAGTACAGTCTCATTAGTGCAGATCAGTGTTGGGAACAAAAGTCAACCACCCTGAATGAGCGTCCCCTAAGTTATAGAGGTCTAGAAAAGGGATTTGGTTTTATTGCTCTTAAATACAGGTATCGAGACCGCCCTTGCTTAAAAGAATTCAGCCACTTACTCTGCACAGCCACAATCGTGATACCTGATCTTGGCTGCTAAGTCTCCATTCTTTCTTCCAAGGTTTATCCTTCACCAACCGCTTTGTTTAGTCCATGCACTGGTGAAGGTGAATGTCAGTGTTTCCTGTGCACCCTAGTACCATGCTTTCCACCCCACCTCTACTGAGCTGATTTCCAACCCTCCCATCCCCACACACCCAATCCTACACATTCCCCAAGCTGATCCTAAATACCAGGCTGGTCAGATGCAACCTCCACCTGCGCTGAAAACTCTGCACAGTTTGTCTACTTCCCTTTTTGACTTCATATGCCATATACTTGCCGGGACTTGTTGTTTATCTTAACATTCTATCGTAGTGCCTAATACAGGGCTTTGCACATATAGATATTGAATAAATATTTACTTAATGAAAGACTACATCAAATATGAGGTGAACAAAACATTGCCTAATAGAAGTCCATTGGTGACATATTTTAATAAGGATTGTTTTTCTAGATTGAAGAGCAAGACCCTCATTCATATACAAATGAAAAGATATAGTCACTGCTTTAATGGTTTATGATTAGTTTCTTAGTTTTTTTGGCACGTAATTGGGTATTAAAGGTGCCTGAGATACAGGTTTTCCCCACTATCCAAAAGTAGAGGTTCCTACGAATCCTTTCATAAGCCAAAATGATGTAAAGTGAAGAAGCAGTTACCATTAATTTATATGGAAATGTTTTTAAGTGTTCCCAGACACAAAAAATGACCTATCAAATCATGCCAAATAGGCTTAATTATGTCCAGCTTTTCGCTAAGCACAATGATGAGCTTTCTTAGGCTTTTCTGATACGTTAGGATACACTTTGCTAACAGACTCAGAGAATCGATGGAGACAAAGCCCAGATGCTCCCAGACACAGTCAGAGCCCAGCCTAGAAGCTGAGATGCTGAGGGTGGTTCTGGGTAAGGAGCTGGGCAGGGCTGCTCTCGCTGCCTCTAATGGCTGGTGCACAATAAGTGCTGAACACCATTTTTGCTTTTCACCTTTTCTTGTCAAAGAAAAATTCCTCTTCAGATTTCTTTCGGTTAGCAAAAACAGATCCTGAAGTAGGTCTTTCGTAAAGCAAAGTGGCGTAATGAAAATTTTCAAAAAGCAGGGCCACGTACTAACCTTGGTACTTTTATTTCCTTGAACAGATCATTCTACACAAGTATCAAAAACATCAACTTTGGCCAAATCTCTCTTCATCTATAACTGATTTTTAATTAGAATGGCTCAAATGAATTTGTTTTCCTCCATTCTTGATAACTGTCAATCTGCAAGGCAAGTGCCATGTCTGAGCTTGTGATGTGTTGTGGAGAGATTCTGAAGACAGTGGTGCATCCAGAACTCCACGTGGGGTGTCGGGGCCTCTCCCTGGCCCTTCACCACCATTGCCTGTGTTGTTTCCTGGACCAGATCCTCCTTTTCATGGTAGGGCTGTGTCTTTTGGAGCCTGGAGGAGGACTGCATGAGGTATACATGTTTCTTGAATTTAATTTTCTATGAAGCATTTAGAAAATCATTCAAACAGGTAACTGAAGAATTCATATTTGTCAAACTTTGGTTAACTGACTTTGCACATACATAGTCATCTATACCAGTCATTCCACAAGAATATTTTGGATACTGTCCAGACTTCTGCTAGTATGTGGTAGATCCCTCTGTCACATCCCTCACAGTTTTTCTGAGAGGTGCTGAGTGGTTGGTAAGACTTTCGTCGACAGCCTTTGTTTTCTAACCCCAAGTGTCTCCCACATGCATGGCTCACTTTTTGGGGCCTGGCTTCTATCATGATTATTTACCCCAGAGTTTAGAGCTGAGACATCTGTAAAACATACCTGCACACTAAGTTTTCAAGTCAGCCAGAAGCTGTTTGAAGGAATCATTTGAATAACCTGGATTACATAGAGTTTCCCAGAGAGGGTGAGATGGTGGTGAGGGGCTCATTCTCCCAGCTAACAGCAGGGGACAAAATCGAGCAAGTGGGGAGGCAGGAATTGTTTCCAGCTGCCTTCTTGTTCAGTGCCTTCATGAAGAAGAGAAAAGGCTGACCGACCAGACCACCCTGTGGTGGGGACCAGCAGATGCCCAAGTGGCAGGCTGACTTCCTAGGTGTGAAGGTATGATGGGAACGAAGAAGGCTCAGTGAGGCTCTTCGACACCAGCCCTTCATGCCATCTGTGGAAATGGAGAATCCGTCCATGTTTGCCTGAGTCTTCAAGGAACGCGTAAAAGCGTACTTTGTAGTTCCATGAGACTAATAGTTTCACCTGGTGAGAGAGAGCTGGGCTTTTTGCTGCTTGATTTGCTTGAACTAGACACACAGAAACTTACTTGTGTGTGTTTTGCAAACATATATGAATGTGATCCCAAGAGTGTCTGAACAAAGGCATAACAAGGACTTGTTTTGGAAGAGTTTCTGTTCCCAAGTAATGTTCCATAATAATAGTATTCCGATTTTTAGAAATCCCGATCATCTCCCGAGAACCAGCTGAAGGCCATTCTTTGATCGCTGGTTCTTCCATGCTTGGTTCACATCTCTACTGGGTCCTTAGTATTCCGCATTCTGAATACTAATCTGTGAGGACTAGGTCTCCTTGAGAGCCTGGATCATGCTTTGCTTTTGTCACCCTAGCATCAACGCAGTGCCTGCTGGCAGTAGATGTCTAATAACTGTGGAATAGTAGGTGTCTAATAACCACTTAAGTGGGTGAACCGCATTCATGAATGTCAGAGGTACTTATAACTCTTCATGAATCCATTTTCTCTAAGTCCGTTTTAAAAAATCCAACAGATAACCTCTTAAGGTTCATTTCTTTTTTTCTTTTTCTTTTTCATTATTCCAAATCCCTGTGACTGTTTTGTAAAATTGCTAATTTGTACTTTATTCCTTTACCACTTTCACCCAGCACCCCCAAATCCCTTTCTCTGGCAGTCGCCAGCTTGTTCTCTGTATCTATGAGTCTGTTTTCGTTTACTTTGTTCATTTATTTTGTTCTGTAGGTTCTGCATATAAGTGAAATCATATACTATTTATCTTTCTCTTCCTGACTTATTTTGCCCTCTCGGTCCACCTATGTCGTTACAAACAGTAAGATTTCTTTTTTGTGTGTGTGTGAATAATGTTCTATGGTATATATGTACCACTTCTTCTTCATCCAGTCATCTATTGATGGGCACTTAGATTGCTTCCATTTCTTGGCTATTGTGAATAGTGCTGTTGTGAACATAGGGGTGCATAGATCTTTACAAATTAGTGTTTTGTTTTGTTTTGTTTTTGGATAAATACCCAGAAGTGCAATTGCTGGGTCAGAAGGTAGCTCTAATTTAAATTTTTTGAGGACACTCCAAACTTTTTCATAGTGGCTGCACCAATTTGCAATCCCACCAATAATGTATGAGGGTTCCCTTTTTTCCACATCCTTGCCAACACTTGTTGTTTTTTGATTTGTTTTTGATAGCTATTCCGACAGGTGTGAGGTGGTATCTCACTGTGGTTTTAATTTGCATTTCTCTAATAATTAGTGTTAAGGTCCATTTCTTCATTGAATGTAAAATAATGTAAAATTTAGTTTTTGATAATTACATTTTAGCTTGAAAAAGAAAGCTCTCTGTGGACATGGGTCCATGGGCCATTGACTGTATGTCACCCTAGGTAGAGAGGGATCTCCTCAGTGACCGTGTCAGTCACTGCCTTGTTTCATCCTCCTTTGTACCTCTAGGGCCAAGCATGGTTTATAGCATGCAAGTGCTGAACAGTTTAAAAAACAAAAAGCAGTAGAGCATGTTGACTCTTCCCAGAGTGTAAACTTCTTGATCCACAGTGAAAGCAGGGCTGGCTCTTGTTTTGTGTTATTCAGAACTGGAGTCCCAGCTGGGATGGCTTTTTGATGGGGATGGAGAGCTGTGACCAACCTCTGTATTTCCCAGCAGCCGAGGGTTCGGGTTGTCCACCACCAAGCTTTCACATCTGCTTTGCCTTTAGTTGAGTTCTTGTCTAACCAATCTCGCTTTACTTATTAGAACATTTTTAAATGTGGACGTTATTATTGGTAGGGGAACAGGTAATAATACATCAAAGTAGCTTTAATTTTACAGTGAGAAAAATTCACACTGTGACAGAAATATTTTCAACTCCAACCCAGTATAATCATCTCCAATCCCAGTTTTGGCCATTAGGACAGTAAGTCAATATAAATAGGCTTATTTTAAACACAGAGAACTCATGGGAGACAGAAGTGGATTAGATTGAAAGCCCATGTTCAGTCTCATCTAGATGAACACCCAGACAGAAATTGCAAGTAGAGACTTCAGTGGGCAGAATGATGTGCTTGTCCCAGTCTGAACTGCTGAGACTACTGAACACCTCATCCGAGAGACATACAAGAGGGAAATCACGAGAAAACTCTACACAACTGTCACTGCTCCATTCTTAGATAGGCGACTGTGACAGTCAGCAGAAGGGTAATAGAAAACCAGTGGGAAATTATTATTTCACATTCAACTTAATTTTTAATCAAGTAGACTTCATTAGAAACAGATCACCAGGTAATAATTTGACAATTATCAAGTGCCGTAAATCTCTGAAAGGCGAGAAAGGATCTTCGTTAAAATGAAGAAAAACACTTTCACTTGATAAACTCTCATTTTTTTTCCAGAGGAAAAGAGCCCTTTTTGGTTTGAGAAGAGGACAACATCGCATTTTCTTTTAATGATCAAAGAATCATGTCCCCATATAATGACATCATCACCCATTGAAAATTAGGTGTATCACCTCTGAAGTCGGTGGACTAGTGTTTTTCTACATTTCCCAGCATTTAAGTAATGGTGACTAAACCAAAAGATTAGGGATGTCATTGTCCTCCTGGTGTCTGTCATGAAGCCAGTAAAGTATACCGAGACTGCAGACACTGTCCAGTTGCTCATGCCTGTCCCTAGGACTGACTCAGCATTCAGAGGATGGAGGACCATTTGCATCAGGTTCTCTTGCCTTGGTACTCTCTGTGGTGTCGGGGTCCTGGGGGCTGTTTGTCTTCCACACTGGTTTGGCCTCTGGCTGACTGAGATGTAGTCCATCTTCTGAGTGCAGATACCTGGCAGACTGGATGGAATGATATTTTAGTGAGCTTTCAATGCTGGAACAGGCTGGGTCTTATGCATGACAACTGCTTTTTTAAGTGGCAGTGCTGCTGAAAAATAGTTTCCTTCAGTGTAGAAGGAGGAGGGATTTCTTCCCTGTTTTTTCCCTGCCTCCAAGTCCCATGTGATTGTATCTCTGGGAAGGAAAACATGCTGGGAGTGAGGCACAGTGTGGTGTCACTGAGCCAGGTGAGGTGAAATGGATGGAGAGAGGATTTCGTCTCCGTGCTCCTCTCTGCTGGAAATTCCTGTGCTGCCCTCCCACCTACCCCCAGTTAGAGCTAAGTGCTCCTCTCTGTGAGTCAGCACCATCCTCAAACATGCTAAGCTTGTTCCTGCCCCAGAACCTTTGTATTTGCTCTGCCTTTTGCCAGAAACGTTTCTTTCCTAGTTCTCTAGAAGGCTGTTTTTTTCCCCCTCTTAATTCAGGTCTCAGTTTAAATACTGCCTTTACAGAGAGGTTTTTTCTGGCCATGATATCTGAAATAGACCCTAGCAGTCACTTGTTATCACATCATCCTTATTTTCTGAAATTGTCTCGATCATTAATTTTTTTCTTCCTTATTTTTGCTTTTTTTTCTTCCAACTTGCTCTTCCTCATGCCATCTGGAATATAAACTCCTATCCCTAGAAGAGTGTCTAGCACTTAGTAGGTGCCTAAGAGACATCTTTTGAATAGATGGATAACACGTATCTTACTATAATGTGGCATGCACACTACAGGCTGCTTAACCACGAGGTCATCAGTGCCTCAGGCTCATTCTTTTTGTTACCAGCCTTAGTGTGTAGCTTGTATTCTCACAGTTGCTTTACTGTCATGAAGTAGTTACAGCTGCAGCTCCAGCCATCATGTCTCTGTTTCTGATAGGAAGGAAGGGGATGGACAGAGGAAGGCTGCTAGCTGAGTAAGTCCCAGCAGATAACTTTTCACATCTCACTGACCAAAATTTAGTCATATGAGTAGTCACAACAGAAATTGGGAAATGTAGTTTGTAAAGTGGGTAACTTGCCTCATCCTATGGAATCCGGAACCATTAGTAAAGAGGAAAGGGAGAGTGGGTAGAAATAGGCTGCCCGTGGTCTCTGCCACCTTATGTAACTGAGATTATTTTAGACTAGTAGGTTTGCTGCACACAGTGTGCTAGACTGTTCTAAACATAACATATAACAATAGCATAGTAACTTGTTATCCAAGAATATATTTTAGGTAAAGCATCCCATGGCAAAAATGGCTGCTCAATCTTCTAAGCAATTCCTCACAGTCCTGGTGAATTTAGCGAAGGGCTGAACCAGTTTCTTCTTCTCTAACAGAGGACCTTTCTTTATAGTCACCGTCCACGCCCTGAGGATCAGCTCTCAGCAGGACTGCCCTGCTCAGCAGGTCCCTCTTGGTCCAAGTTTGCTCTCAGCAGCTGCAGAAGGTCCTCTACGTGCCAGGGCTCCCGAGGCACATGCCGGGGATGCCCCTTCCCCAAGGCCTCTCTGGCACCCTCTGTGGTGGACCTCGTCATCTGATGAAAGGGAGTGAGGTGGGGTGGTCATGAGCTACGACAGACAGGAAACGTGACAAATAGGAATTGCCTCCTGGTTTTCATTTTGGTTTCTGAAAGCAAATTGTCTGGGAAGATAATTTGGAAAACTAAAAAATTCTATCTGCTCTGGGGGAATATTTTTCTAATTGCTTAATTTGTGTAAAATATTTTATAATCAGAGAGGAAAGCCCGTATATCACATTCAGTGTAACAACATACACATCCCCCATGTGTGTTCACGTGCCAACAAACACAGAAACCATGGAGCATCAGGAGTCCTGATTTACCATCGTAGCACGAGTCATTTGCCACGTGAGATGTATAAATATGGGGTAGATGTTAGTAAGAAATGTAAGGTCTTAGTATTCACAGAGGGGTATTTTTTTTTCTCCTAATTTAGCTGTTAGCTCAGAATAGCACATCTAACTATAATCTCAGTGATCTAGGCCCCATCAGAACAATATAGTCATCATTTAGAATAAGACTTAAATATGAAGCTTTTATAAACCTTAAGGCCTAAGCCTTATCCCAATAGAAAGCTGACAGAGTAATTAGCAAAGTCATTCTTATTAATGCCATAAACAGATAATGAAAGAAATATAGCTTTCACTTTTTATGTTTCAAGTATTTGGTGAATCTAGCAGAAGCAGTCAGATTATCAAATGTTTCAGGAAGCTTAGCTTAACAAATAGCTATGTTTATCTCTGTCTGGAGTTAAGAGATATTAAAGTAAATTGTTAGTTTCTAATTTAATATGTCATAGCCTTTCTAAAGCTCCATGTAGACCTGGAATTTTTCATCTTGGATAATTTATTTCAATTTCTTGCAAATATTTAAATGTTCCTTAGATATAGTGTCAATCTAAATTGAAAGGAACTGTTCTGTAAGAAAGAGGCTTAGGCGTTCTCTGACAAAGAAGGGAGCTGACAGAGGCCTTTTTCTCTTCTCAATCGAAGAACTTAGTCATCATATTTCTGTGATTAGGTGAGTTAAATGGGAAGATCTTTGCCCTATGGTGTCACCAGGAAATTTGTCACTTAAATTTATCTTAGTAAATATTTGTATTTATTCACTAACAAAGGATACACCCAGGTACAAATCCTCCCCTTGACATTCTGCCAGCCTTCTCAGGAAACCACGATCAAACAGGGTGTTCCTTGTGGAAGAAGTCAGTCAAGATGAAATCATGTTTATTGTGGTATTGAGCTCTTGCATTTCTCATCTTTCTTGGTCATAAAATAATAATAAAATAACAGCATTTGTGTTAGAGTCCTCCATAGAAACAGAAGCAGAGTGCGTGTGTGCGTGTTTGTGTGTATGTGGGGGGCGGGGGGGGGCGGGCGGGCAAGGAGAAGAAGGAGGAGGGAGGGAGGGTGAGGGAGTAGGAGAGAGGGAGATAGAGAGAGATTGAGATTTATATTAAGGATTGGCTCCATGATTATGGGAGTTCACTATCTCAAAATCTGCAGGGCAGGGCAGCAGACTAGAGACCCAGGGAAGAGTTGACCTTGCAGTCTGTCTGACTCTGAAGGTAATCCAGAGGCAAAAGTGCCCCCTCAGAGCCTTCAGTCTTTTTTTCTTAAGGTCTGACACTTGATCAGATGAAGCCCACCCACACTGTGGAAGTTAATCTGCTTTAAGTGTTAAACTTATCGAAAAATACTTTCACAGCAACATCTAAACTAATGTTTGACCAAAAGTCTGGGTACTGTGGCCTAGTCAGTTGATACATAAAATTAAACATTGCAGCAACATTATCATCATCACCATCATCATCATCATCATCATCATCATCATCATCATCAATTTACTGTGTGCCCAGTGCTGTTTTAAGCTTTTTACATGTATTAACTCACGGGATCCTCATCACAACCACATCAGATACATACTCTTACTGTATCCATTTGACAGATGATAGAATTGTGGTCCGCAAGCTCAGATAACATGCCTGTAGTTCTGTCACTAGTCTAACTTGGTTGTGTAACTTGGTAGTCTAACATGTCTGTCTTGCCTAGAAACTTTCCTTGAGGATACAGCCGATATTATTCTTCTTGTGTAGGTGCTCTGTAATTGTTTACTGGCTGAATGGTTACTATATATGGAATAGTTACTGTGTGTTAGGACTGGGTTAAGTAATCCTTAAAATAATGTAAGAAGGTAGGTATTTTAAATAATGGGGAAGCTGAGGCTCCAAGAAGTTAGTAACCTGAACAAAGTCATGGAGCTCTGAGTGCTGGAGCCAGGACCCACATTCAAGTCATGATTCTAAAACACCTATGAAAATTTATCAGATATTGAAAGGATAAAGTCAGTAATAATGGATAGATGACTCTAGAAATACATAAGTGACTGCTTTCTTTTTGTAACCTTTTCCGTGTACTCCAGGAACCATCTATTCCGACTATTCTAGGACAGTCTCCCCAGTTATGACCATCCTGTCATAAACACTCATCATTATCACCACCACCACCGCCACCGTCACTGTCATCACCACCACTGTCACCACCATCACCACCACCATTCCATTTACGTGTTCGGTAGACCTCATGTCACTAGACTTATGATCTTCAAATAAAGTCTATTGCTGTTTTCAAATCTATTCTATTAAAAACCCTTCAATTCACTTAAAATATATGGCTTCATACCTGTATCTCCTCTTTATGCTCCTATATATCTTTGTGAATTATCTTTTTCTTTTCTCTTTCAGCACTGTAAATCAGGACATCATTGGTTCCTATGCCTGTCCACCATAAAATTGTACTTTTCTCCTATTTTTTTCCTGAGTATAAACAATCACTGAATGTTATTTTTTGAACTTTCAGACCCATTAAATAGTCATAGATGACCTCAGAATATACCTGAAGGCCGCACTTGCTGAGGTGGCATCAACACTGACTGCGAAGAGTGCCACCATAGTCAGTCCAACTCTGGCTGGTGTCCGGACTGAGGGCAGAAAATGCCTGCCAATGATTATCGAAGAAAAAACCTTTTCTTAAGGTCATTGGTACTTTAAAGAGGGGTTGCCTTTCCAACAAGTGTGTTTACACTTTATAAGTCCAATAATTTCTCCCTATGAGCCAGCATCTTCAAACAAAATTAATGCACCTTAATTATTTTTTCATTCCTGGAGACTTCTGATTTTGAAGTTGTACTCTGTTAGTTTAGTATTACATAACTTCTCCTTAGCATTCTAAAAACTTAGGACATGAAGTTACAGGCTATAAACTGTGTAAGCACATGGCCCCAGATGGCATTTTCTCCTGTCTGTGTAGGAATGTATGTGGATTTGACAGATAACAGGAATGCCTTTATTCTTAGCTGGCTTCCATGTCTCTTCAGTTCCTGGGTGGTCTGAGTAGAGTAACACCTATCATGAAAGCAGGCCAGGTGCTGACACCTGGCACATGAAGCAGTCCGGAAGCGATCCCCTAGCTTTCCTGGGAATTCATGCTCACACAGCACTGCCAGCCATCGCTGCTTCTGGTGCCTTGGGTGAGGGATTAGCCAAGCTTCGTGTGGCTCGCTCTTGTTAATCCTTCCTACCAGCAAACTTAGATTCTCTAATTAATACCCAGCTAATACCCAAATGCATTTCCCCAAAGGCTGCAGTCTCTGAAGGATATAAAGGAAGAAGCAAAAGGGGGAAAAATAAGAAATGAAAAACACAAGTATGTTGGGTTATATTTACCATTTTTTCCCAAGCATCTGGGAAAATTCTCTCTCTCTAGCTCTCTCCATGGATATCTGCCTGCTTGCCTGTCTGTCTATCTAGAATCCAAGATCAGCCAAATAGTGTGCATGTACTTCCTCTTCTGATTTTTGAGTGTAAATAATGGAGATAATTTTTTGTTTTTGTTTTTCTTTGAATCTCTATTCTTACTTCCCACCTCCTCCCATTTCTTCCTTTGGCTTTTATTGAATGACTCATCACACAACTCCTATGATAGGAGATGCAGAACTGGGTTACTTACCAGGAAGACTGTTCATTGAAGTTACATTGTTTCAGGCAGATGTTCTCAAACCTTACCTCCCTAGCGCTGACAACTCTCCTAAGGCTCTAAAGCGGAACGGAAAAAATTGAAGCATGTTCAAATTGTGAGTATTTTCAAAATAGAGAAGTGGCGATGTAGTTTTAGGACCATAGGCCTTTTGATATGGGGCTGTTTATAGGACCCTAGAAATACCCATGGTGGACTAAGGTCTCAGGAAGTTCTCAGCTGTCGCGTGGAACATGATTGCCAGAGTCATTCACGGGGGATGACCTGCCATCTCAGGGGAATGTTTGAGTTTTCAGTCCCTTTCTCTAGTATAGTGAGAGTGTCTTCTCAGTTGGGCTCATGGTGCTGTGCTATCCTCACTAGTTTATTTTGAGTTTCTTAAAGAAAATGCCTGCTGCCTTCTCCCCCATTTGAGATATAAACTGCTCAGTAAATTTTTGTACAGTGAATGAATGAATGAATGAGAATAATGGCCACAGATAACCTGTCTGGCTAAGTATAGTAAGAAGGAGTTTTTTGGAAAGTAACACAGCCAGCATCCAATAGATAAAGGTCTGGAATAACAAATAGGCTATATTTCATGTGGCAGTGGCAGTTTATTTGTGGTGGCTGTCCCCCATGAACACCATGCTGAGAGAGATTCTGAAGTTCTTCATAACTCAGGAGGAAAGAAGGCCACTCATGCTAGAAGTAACAATAGACATTTGCCATCCCTGTGCTCATGCTAAACATTGGATGACCTCCCTTTTTTAGACACAAAGGTGTAGGGGTGTTAGGAGATGTATGAACACACTTCTTTCCTCCCCTCCTGAATTCAGAACTGATTAAGAAATAAGACATAAATGATAGTCAGACATAGGGCAAAATCTCAGGGGAACAGGATGAAGAGAGGTAGCCTCCAAACTGTGTTTCTCCTCCCAGGGATTAAACATCCCAATCCCAGTGGTCTTGGGTCATGGGGGATGAGTGCAGCTTACCCTGAGAGAGGCAAGTCCTGCTCAGCTAAATTTCCTGCATGGCAGGAGAGTACAACAAAATGCACTCTTTGTAGAAAGAACCAGAAAGACCAGGCTGAGCCAGGAGTGTGGATCCTTCTCCCTTAGGCAGGGAGAGAATCGTGAGTGAGAGGCTAAGTGAGGTTGGACATCCCCTTACCACTGGCCTTGTCTGACGAGTGGAGGGCAAGCTGCTCCACCTCTGGGTCAGATGATAGAAAAGTGTAACCTATTGTGCTAACACAGTATCCAGTTGTATGTAAGCACCAAGTCTAATACGAGCATCCAGAGAGTCCATGCAGACCTACCTTCTTGTTCTGTCTGGGTCTCACTGCTGGGTCAAGCGCTGAGGCTTCTCGTGGCCCACCCATGAGTGGGGGTTTTGCAGAACATTCCTTTTCCGTTCTTGCCCTGCTCCTCTACCCACTGTCAGGTGATGTGCTCTGATTGCCTACCTGTCTGTGGAGGTACTTCAGGACATATATGCTGGCCCTTTGAGGCCTTGTGAGTCTCCCGCTGTTTTAGAGAGTTGCCTCTGTTGCTCTTTATGTGCTGGGTCACAGAGGAGACTTCTCACAAACTTTCTGATGTCTAGAACTTTATGAAAACTCACATATTCACCTTCTAGACCTGAAAATGCCCAGTCGGTAGGTTAGCATAATTGTCAAACCATGGACTAAAAGAGACCACTCACTTGATCTAGACATCACTGTCTTGATCACTGTCTCCTCTGGTGGTGTATGACAGAGAAAAGCATCAAGAGTCCCGTCCAAGCCCAGCTTCTGATGGGGAGACTCTGGGCCCGGCTTTCATCCCTCACTCGCTGTGCTGTATTGTAGGTAAGGCCCTTTCACGTCTTTGTGCTGCAGTTCTGCACCAGTCCGCAGGAATGGCTGGCTGCCCAGACATATAGGTGCCCCAAGCCAGGAGTATATGGTGGGTGCTGTGCAGAGGGCACAGGACCTGAGCAAGGAAGCTCTTGATGCTCAGCTGGAGTTGATGCTGGAGTTGCAGGCCATCTCTCTCCCAGGACTACCCTATTCTTAAATACCACCATGTACCTGTAGCTCTCTTTTTCACCAGCTCTCAAGCCTTACGTTTAAGAGTCTTTCAAATCCTCAACCTATATACCACTCCCTCTAGTTCAAGCTCATTGCTTCTTTGATGGGACCTCCAAGGAACTGTTCCAAGTCATCCCCAAGCCTTTAATTTTCAGAATGTTGCATTTGCCTGAAAGAGGTCTCAGGTGAAATGCATCACCAGTGATACATGGCTCAGAATTTCTGTACCGCCTTCTGCATTCCATTATGCCCCTTTCTAGGAATATAAATCTGCTTTAATTATAAACATATATATTTATTATCTGTCAAGCAAATCTAGTTTGCCTTTCTATGAAATTACTTCATTGTTGTGTAACTCCTAGGAGGATATTTCACATCAATAAAAATACTCACATTATTGAGACTGTACATCAGGCTCAGGAATAGAACAAGAAGGGCTGTGTCGCACAATGGAAAAGTTAATTGGAAAATAGGTTAACTGAGAAGTCCACGTGGTCATGTGGAAACTGCCTCGCTGCCTCTCTGTGTAGCCTTTTAAACTTGAAAGTGCTTTCACTGATTCTAAGAGTATGAAACTGACATTCTTACAATTTAACTGGACAGACAGAGATAAATGAAATTGCAGTAGAGTTTGTAAGGTGACATAGTGTTTCAGGTACAGTACTGTCCCCGAGCAAGAAAGTTGGCGCCGTCTGGTCCCTTGCACAGTTTGCTAGTGGCGCTGTAGGGCATGTCCTACATGGAGTAGTACATTCTATTGGTGGTGGCTGTTTCCTCAAATAACTGGAGTATACTTTGCTTTTAAATCTTGTATTCTTTAATAATTGCAAAATCTGGAATGAGAAGATGTGTCTTCTGAAATGCACTTTCTCAAAGAGAAAAATGAGCAGAGTGAGTTATATCATCTGTATACTGATTGTGGAGCTGAATTGGCGAAGATAAATGTACCTGGCCTTTACAGTGACAAGACTGTGCTTGTTAGCATCTTGTTCTTCAGGGTTCTTGTGCACGGAAGAGGGTACAGAACAAACCTTAAACCTTATGGTGCCAATTATTTATACGTGTAGTATGTTTATATATGAAAGCATCATGATGCTGTCTAAACAGTGCCCCTGGTTTTAACTAGCTCTGGTTTTAACTACTCAGTGATATGGGAAAAAAGAATCCATCAGTGTTCTTTCAACACCTCAACTAGCCCTCGAAGGGGTGGGGCTTGCGGACATCCTAGTGGAGTAGCATGAGCTCAGCAACCATTCAGTGAATGATGACTCTTAGGTCTTGACTTGTCATACCCAGGGTACAAGCCAACCAAGAATAATAGAGAAGACACGATTATATTTATTTCATCATTTTGTTCATTTTGTTTCAAAATAAACAGATCCTAGGGTCATGATAATCCATGCTTATTCAATGCCTTAAAACTATGAACCACCTATAAGATAGTGAAGTTTAGAAAAGCAGACTCATTCTGTGACTTTAAACCCTCTTCCATGTGCTTTTTAGTTCCAAATCTTAAACTAGTGGTTGTTGGAACTCTAGCATGTAAAAGCTTAGGCAAGTTACTAAATCACACTGGATGTCAGAACCATCATAAATGCATTCTTTAAAAAAAAAATGCACACCTCTCAGGTCTCATTAAAATCTCATAGAAATGGAACATGTCATTGATAGCTGTAGATTAGAAAATACATATATTTGAGCTTATGTTTTGAGGCTAACTTCCTGGGTCCCAGCGGTAAGCTTAGCCCATTAATGGCCCATGCTTTGAAGAAATGTAATTGCCCTTAGGCTAGTACCCCCCATCCCAATAGATCTGCATAGCAGGTACAGGCATTAATCAACACATTTGAACCACAGTCACAGATCACCTTGTTCAGAAGCTTAGCTTGTCCTGGACATAAATGCAGGAATTATGTAAGAGGGGGGCAGAGGGAGGGAGGGACAGAGAGACAGAGAGACAGAGAGACAGAGAGACAGAGAGAGACGGAAGGAAGGAAGGAAGGAGGGAGGAAGGAAGAGGAGCCTAACACACCTACCAGAGAATTTTCTTCTCCCTTCTCAAACGAATTCCCTGCACATTCGCATGACCACACAGTATCTGTGGCTGGGGTCAGGGCTCAGTCTAGACCCCTAGGAATAAGGAGACCGAGACCAGCCTACAGGGACTGCATTGAAGACACAGCTGACTGTACCATACCAGGATCATGGTGAACTTTGGACTCACGTAACTGTGAACCATCTGTGCATTCCACTCTGCTTGTCTGTCCTGTTTGGAAAAAGAAGTATGAAACATTTCATTCTTCAGATGTGAGCCATTCTTTGATCATTTCTCGGCGGGCAGGCATGGGATGTGGATAAACTGAGTTTGTCCTGTAGCTCTTACCTGTGCATTGAACACTCAGCCCAGACTCAGTGTTTTCTTTAAATTTGGAGCGATGCTGATGTACAATCTCTTTATAATCTTGAAAACAGTTTATCTATTTTAATACCCTAGGATTTTTTACTGTCCTGAATTTGAAACACAAAACAAAGTCTGATGCTCATTTAAAAAAAAATAAAAAATTCTAAATGTACGATAGTACATTTACCCGTGGTTCTCCTTCACTGAACGTGTCAAACTGTATGTAAAATAATACTCATGCTCAGACATTTGTTGCCATTCCAGCCTCTTTAGTTGTTTTAGAATGCTATTTTAAAGCTCTTTCGGTTGTAAAATGTTATACTCAAACATATTTTTTATTTAAAAATGTTCAAATTGCATTTTACTTTATTACACTGTGAACTTGAATCTAAAGTGAGGGCGATGCAATTGATGTGAGAAAATGCTTTGTTCTAAAAGGGCATTTTTCTGTAAGAAGGTATGCTTTGAGTAATTTTTTTTTTGTCTTTTGTGTTTTGTTTTTGAGATGATTAATATGAGAAGTCCTGGGAAACAAGAAACTAGATTCATTTTAAAAAAGTAACCAAGGTCAGCATAAAATTACACCAAAGGAGGTAGGCAATCAGACTTAACAATGAAACACAGGGATCTGCCTTTCCTTCTTGAGTCAATCCAGAGTCTTACCTTTGATTATATAGTTGGCGGTGAGTTTTCTCATACTTACTTTCGTTATGCCATTTCTTAAATCATAGCCTGAAATGTAGTAAACTGGCCTAAAATATTTTTTGTTCTTCTTTTAAAAGGAGACTTTAATAACTAACATTTGATCCAAGTCACGAAGGTTAGGTCTTTGCTGTGTTTATGTGATGTGTACACTGCTGTGCATGGTGTTTTGTGATCAGAGTTCTTAGTCAAAGGCTGTTGCAACTCCAGGGACTTAATGTGAACTTACCCCAGACTAATTTGACAAGCCCCTTAGAGTTGGGATGATAAAATTCTTTGTTCAAATGAATTGAGGTTGGGTCATCACAAGCCACAGTGGTATTACTTTACTCCACAAATCGCCAAGGCCTGCCTGAGGAAACGTGTCTTGTTTTCTGCCTTCTTTCTGTGTTTCCTACTGAAGAATGAATAGGACTGACCTCATTTACCCCAAGTGATAAGATAAAAAGAGTACCCTAACTTAATTTATGCAGATACAGTTACTGAGCTTTTGAAGGGAGATTCTTTTACCAGGAGTAGCTTTTAAGTTCCACCTGATACTCCTGGCAAACAAAGTCCAGCTTGTTCTAGTTACATAAATATAATTAGGTGAGTATGTTCCATGAAGATGACCTATAAATATCCGCCTTTTCTTGCAAATATCTGTGAGGACAAAGAGCTTCAGGAAACTTAAACTCAAGGAAGGACCCCTAACTTCATGGCGTGCATATTAAAAAGACATAATGGAGGTTTTTATGAAATTATTTAGCCTTAAATTTTAATTTCCTTTTCCATGTTATTACATCTGTCCCCACAATAGCTTTATGGACCCTGAAGCATGAAATCGCCTCCCACGTGCTCTGTGACTTCTCAGTACTTTCATGGTTCTCTGATTAGGACATAGGATTTTCAAGGCTTCAAGCCTTGGGGGGCTCTGGGGCTGGATTGCTTCTGACTCATTTGGAAACCTTTGGAAAATTGTCTTAATTGCTCATCCTTCTAGCTTTTGACTTCTAAGCAAGCGAGAGCTTGTATGAGTAGAGGCATGCTCAGAAGTAGGGAGGTAAAAGGGGCAGTTGTCACATCTTTTCCTTCAAGGAGGCAGGAGGCCACTCCCTGAAGAGTGTCGTACCACCCTACACAGCAGCTGACGCCAGAGCCTGTGTGAGACCTTGGGGGCTGGTGGGAGACTCAGTAGAAATGGACCAGGATTGGCACCACCAGGTTACAGTGTTGTTGTTTAGATATTTTAGAGATTTTCATTTGTGGGCAACATCCTGATTGTGTCTGATTTCAGAAATTTTTTTTTTAATTGTTTGATCAGTTAATAGAAGCAGAGGAAAGAAATCAGTTTTCTAGAAGGAGGTTAATGGAAGCATGGTTTCTTTTGAAACACGTTGTTGGATAATTAAAATATAATAAAGATTACTCGTAATTCTCTGCAGCCCTGCAGGTGCATCAGTCTTGCCCCTGTGTCCAGGTCCTGGGCATTTGAAGCACCTTGCACATCCAATGGGACCACCAGAGTCAAAGTCAGTGTATGAGATGAAAAGTGCACCTAATCAAGCTGCCCTTGAGAGGCCTCAAATTTCTCATTAAAAACAGCTTATGCCTTTTCTAATGTATCCAGTCCTCTATGTATGAATGTATGATATGTATGTATAAATTAATAATGTGTGAAGTGGGTGGTGTGGGCTTAGGGCCTTTGTTGTATGAAAAGTACATACATCTTTAAACAGTAGAACACAATTCAGCATGGGGAGGTGAGAAGCATGAAGAATGTGCTGACTAGAGCAGCAGTTTCGGCCCCCACTGGGGACACCCACACCTGCTGAGGGTGGCATGGCAGGTGGAATCAGGAGCTCGGTTTTAATTATAGGCAGACCTCGTTTTATTGTACTTCGCTTTATTGCACTTCACAGATGTTGCGTTTTTTTACAAATCGAAGGTAATACTCTCCACCAGCAAGAAAATGATGGCACTGCTTGCTTGACTGCGGCAGTCTGGAACTGGATCCGCCCTGTCTCTGAGGTCTGCCTGTACCACCCAGACACCGGCATCTGCCTGTGCTGCCCATTGTACCATTGGACTCCAGCGTCCACCTGTACTGCCTGTACTCTGAAATGGGCTCTTGCACCACATGTCTGTACCTTCCTTCCTCTTTTTCATCAGCTCTGTTTCTCTTCCAGGCATATACAGGAGATTCTGGTAGTATACCTGCTGGTTTCTGTTATGGCTGTGACCCCATGGCTGAGAGTAAGGAGTAAGGACAAATTATGTTTGTATCATTGACTCCTTGAACAGTTGAATTGGGTGGGGCTCAGTTCACTAAATGTGTGAGTGATGACGTCACTTCCGTAATTGCAGCCTTTGCAGATATTCATTTAAAAAGCCAGTGAAGGCTGCAGAGGGACATCAGCTTACTTCTCAGGGTCACCAGTTCCTGATACGTATCTGAGACCTTGGTTTAGACCCCAACAATAAAGATGCCCCCTGGGGAAGGAAGCTCAGCTTGTGAGCCTTAGAACACTGGAGGCCATCTAATTGCACAAACACTGAGTCCTGTGTGCTAAGGCTATGCAAGGCCCTGGATCTGCATCCCTGCTCTGCATGTGCCCTCTACCCTGCCCTCCACTTCTGCACTGCTTCCTCCACCTGAACAGCCCCAGAAATGGCAGGGATGGACCCCTGGGGAAGCACAGAAAGGCAGCATAGGGCAGTAGAAGGCTGAGATTTCAGCGTGCTGTCTTTCTTCATTTTTGAGTTGGTCTTCATCTGCCTAAGACAAATTGCAGGGCCTCCATTGCAGACTTTGATTAAGTACCTACTATGTGCCAAGTGTTTTGCTTTCTGCTGAGAACATGAGACATTAACATGTGGACCTCGACCTCAAGGAGATCAAAAGCAATAGACGTAAATTCCTAGATCATCTCTGTGGCAGTGAGAATCATCCCTTGAAAGGACTTGCAATCATCTATAATAATAAACAAATTTTGTAGGAAAATATCATTATTGAACTTGAAAAAAATAGATTGATCATCCATGCTAAGCCTGAAGTAAATTTTAATGAATCAATATGTACAAAAGGAAAAAACTCTGTAATAATAATCTTAATCATTAAATAACCTTAGTCATTTGCATTTGATTCTGTAGTTCTAAAATAGAAATTCTCTTTTGAAGTGTGTGGACAGGGGGAAATTACATTGATGAAATAGCATTTTGAGTTTTATGTGTCATTTTAATAGTTTCTAAATCCGAAACATAGCATGTGATAGAGTGATGTTGCTGTTTTTGCCAGACCAGTGTTGAGTTTATAGCATTAAGCTGAGGTAAAGTGAAGTTTGAGTCTGTGTACTGTGACAAGGGAATGATGATAATAATTAGAAGTGGGGTCTTCACTCCTTCACCACCCTGATAATGACCGTCTTCTCATGGGTTCCAGACTTAAATGCAAAGGTCAGGAATTCAGTTGTTACTCAGGGACCACTGACTGCAACAAGGTACCGTGCTCAGCACCGTGGGAAGAATGAAAGAAGAATAGAGAATTTTAGAGTAGACTTCATGTGGCTGAGCTATAAACTGTAGATCATAGCAGGATCAAATAAAAGCTGCAGTAGAGATGCAAATTGGGATCTGAGTAGAAAGGTCAGTTTCTTTGGGGACTCTTAAGGAAGCAACTCAAAGGAAAGAGGTGACATACAACTAGAATCTTGAAGGGTAAGAGTTATGTTAGGCAGAGGGGGAGGAAATGCATTGCTGTGTGTGTGTGTGCGTGTGTGTATGTTTTCTTTCCAAAAGAACTTAAACCTCTGAGGCAGGGAAACAGAAATTGCCTCAGTCCCCAGTCCAGTATAGGGCACAAATGTTCCGTGGTACTCGTTGAGAAAGGACCAGGCAGGGCAACTCAAGGGAGGATGGTACACAAACTTACTGAGAATAGCTTGAGTTGGGAAATGTCTGCTGCCTTTCTTTGCGAGTCATACTAGCAGGCTGGTTCATGGGTGAGCTCACTCCCAGGGGGCCTGCACTGAGCCGCCTGCTCTCGTTCTCTCACCTACCACAGTCAGAAATCAGAATTGGTCTTAAAGTGGGGCTCTCCTGTCCTTTATTTGTAGCTGTTATTGATTGTATTCTGTGCTTTGGTTTAATTATAAGAATTGCAACATTAAAAATGAGTTCTGTGGGGTGGCTGTATAGAAGCTACATACACACGTTTGGTATGTCTAGTACTGGGCTAGATCACAGTATGTTATCTCTTTTTTTTTTTTTTTTTTTTTAAGCTATATTAACATCAGAAACCAAGGATGCAGAAATTTTGTATTTGGAGGATATTTTCCCCAGAGCAAAATTGAGGGTTCATTTTTTTCCCCAAAAAGAATTATTGAACAGATTTTTTAAAATATCTGATTCAAATGTCTTTCACAGTCAGCATGATAGATATGCTTATATGCCAGCGAACAACTGTTGTCACTTTGTGCTTTGTCTCTTTTGAATGAATTCATTGTACCTCACTTCCTACCCAGCTAGAATTCAGAAGATCCTCGTCATCTCTAATTGTTCCTTTTGCAAAAATACAAATTAGCTCCTAAGGTTACAGAACTTGTGATTGTGGCTCTTGAGAATGCTTGACTAGAATACGAAATGAAGTACTTGCAGTTTCTTAAACCCAGAGCATATTTCTTTCCAGCTTTTCCATATGCTTTTCAGCATTGAGTGCCTATATCTAGAAATTGACAGTCTGTACTCTGGTGAGCTTCACAAAGCTGTTTCAGACCAAAGCTCTTATCAACACTTTGTGCACATTGTTCAGCAACGCCCTAAGGAACCATTTAACTTTGAGCCAGGTAACATTTGGTCTGAAGATATGGCAACTGTGAGAAGATCCTGGTGGGTCAAGATTAAGCAGGACCCCAGTTCTGTCTCATCTTCATATTTCCCCCACGCCATCATACCTAGAGTGGAGCTAGGTTACTGCCATGCTTCCTGTGTGATGAGGAAAAGAGTTTGCTTAAAACATACTGTATTTGTCATAGTGGTTTAAAATTCTTCCAAAAATGGAGAGGTGGTAGCAATCTTCTTTTAAAAAGAAGTTTTTAAAATATTAAACATTTATGAGGTTGATGCTCTGGATGGATTTGTTGGAAATGACTGGCACATGCATGAATGTAGTTTGCAACGTTTGAAAAATGTTTCTGGGACACCTGGCAGAGCAGTAGCCTGTCCTGGATGAGTGCTCCAAAGAGGTGGGTAAAAAAAATATTCACCATCTGTGAGCTCTTTTTCAAGGAGCCTCAAAAATTTTACCACTTGAAAACGTAATTAATAATGTGAAAGAGATCAGATAAAATAAATATGGATTGTAGTCATAAGATTAGATTCCACTTTCAAATGTCTTCTTTTTTTCCCTTAAAAAGTTATTCAGCTTTCAACAAGAAGTGGCCAAAGGCCTGGAACTGTGAAAGGCTCATTTCAGCCCCCAGAGATAGGAAGAGTCTAGGCATAAAAGAAAAACATGTTAACTTGGGAACTTAACATGATTCTTAATTCTTAGGAACTGTATTACCATTTTCTTAATTGAGGTATAATTTGTACTCAGTGAAATGTTCATTTATTAAGTGGATCTTTCAATCCATTGGATAAATGCTAGGCTAAAGGCGTCAGTCATCCCCATGCGTCTTTCCCCCAGCTGCCAGAAGCAAATCCTGATCTGTCACTGTGGTTGACTATGAACTCTATAATTTTGTAGAAATGGGATCATACGGTATACACCTTTTATTTCTGGATTTTTTTTTAATTCAGCATAATATCTCTGAGATTCATCTATATCGTGGCCTGCCTCAGTAGTTTGTTTGTTTGTTTGTTTGTTTGTTTGTTTGTTTCTCTCTCTCTCTCCTTTCTTTCTTTCTTTTCTTTTTTCTCTCCTCTCCTCTCCTCTCCTTTCCTCCTCTCTTCCTCTCTTCCTCTCTTCCTGTCTTCCTCTCTTCTCTTTTCTTTTTTCATTGCCAATAAGTAATCCACTGCATGAATGTGCTGTAGTAGGTTGATTTCTTGGTAGAAGTCTGGGATTCCCCTTGGTTTGGGTTATTATGAATAAAAAAGCTATGACACAGGGCTTTTTGTAGAGATATGGTTTGATTTCTTTTCTATAAATACCTAGGAGTGGAATTAGTGGATCATAGAATAGATATGTGTTTAACTTTTTAAGAAACTGCCAAAAAGATTTCCAGAGTGGTTTATCATCTTACGCTTGACTAGCAATACTAAGTTTGGGTTGTTCTGCATCCTTTTGAATATTCGGGAGTCTGAGTCTTCTGCAATCAATCATTCTTCTCGTGGGTGAGTGTGAGTATCTCATTGTGGTTCTAATTTGCATTTCCTAAATGGAAATGACATAGAACACTTTTTAATGACCTTGTTGGCCACTTGCTCCTCTTTCACTGTGAAGTGTCTCCAAGTCTTTGAGTTATCTTTTATTGTGTTGCTACTGTTGTTGTTTATTGGGCATCAGAGTTCTTTTCATACACTACATGCACAATATCTGCATTGCACATATTTTCTCCCATTCTGTGGCTTACCTGTTTATTCTCTAGATGGTACTTTTTGATAAACAGACATTTTTAATTGTGATAAAATCCAAATGACTTTTCTTTTATGTTTATTCCTCTCTGTATTCTCTCTAAGCTATCTTTGCTTACTTCAACTTTATGACTATATTAATCTATACTTTCTTCTAAAAGCTCATAGAAACCTTTTTATTTTGAAATAATTACAGAAATAATGGAAGAGTTGCAAAGATAGCACATCAAATGACTGTACCCTTCACCAGCTTCCACTGATGTTAACATCTTACACGACCAAGACACAATTACCAAAATAGGAAATCAGTATCAGTGCAGTTTATTAAGTAAACTACAGGTTTTGTTCAGATTTCACTATTTTTTCCCTTAAAGTCCTACTTCTGTTCTAGGATCTACCCCAGCATACCATATCCCACACCATGTTTTGTCATCATAAGCCCTTGGTCTTCTCCCAATGTGGTAGTTCCTCAGTCTTTCCTTGTCTTTTATGACATAGATACTTGTGACTGCTGCTCCAGGAGTTTTGCAGAATAATCCTCAATTTGGGTTTACCTGAAATTTTTCTCATGATTAGACTGAGGTTATAGATTACTGGGAAGAATGAATACTGCATATGTGATGTATTCTTCTCATTGTTTCTAAGTTTTTTTGTGTGTGTTAGCTTTTATGTTTAGATCTGTGATCATCTCAGATGTTACTTTTGTACATTTTCTTCTTAGAAAAAGTCTGCTGGCATTTTGACTGGAATTGTATTGAACCTTTAGATAAATTTAAGTAGAACTGACATCTTAATGATATAGAGTTTTTGAATGTATGAATTCATGGTCTCTCTGTTTATTTAGGTCTTCTTGAGTTTCTCCCAGAAATATTTTAGACTTTTTAGTATAAAGATCTCGCATGTCTTTTGTTAAATATATCTCCAGGTAGTTGATATTTTTGATACTTTTGTAAATTGCATTTTAGCAATATTTATTGTAAATATATTGACTTTAAATTTACAAGAAAACTACTTGACATAAGTGAATGTTGTATCATACCATCGGACTTTTTATATACACAGCATGTCATCATTGAATAAAGAGAGTTTTGCTTCTTCCTTTCTAATCTGCATGCCTTTCATTTCTTGTGCTTGTCTCATTGCGCTGGTGAGGACCTCCATTAAAATGTTAAATAGTGTTGGTAAGAGCAGACATTTTTGTCTTATTCTCGACCTTAAAGGGAAACATTTAATATTTCACCATTGAGTGTTTTTAGCTGTAGATTTTTTATTTTTTGATACCCATTACAGTCTGAGGAAGTTCTCTTCTGTTCCTAGTTTGTTGAAAGTTTTTCACATAAATGGGTGAAATAGGTTATTATTTAACCTAAACAGATATGTCAGATGCTTTCTCTGCATCTACTGAAATGATCTTATGAATTTTTCCCCTCTACTCTCTTAACATAGTGAACTGCATTAGTTGATTTCCCACCTTTAATTCCTGGAATAAACTCTATTTAATTATGATGAATACCCTCTTCATGTATTTCTAAGTGATTCAATAGTATTTTGTTAAAAATTTTTTACATTGGTGTTCATGAGGTTTTTTGGTCTATAATTTTCTTTTATTATGTCTTTGGTGTTGGTAACAGGATTATATTGACTTTATAGGATAATTTGGGAAGTATTCTCTCTTTTATTAATTTTTGGAAGAATTTAATAGCGGAAACATTTAGTCTTAGAGTTTTTTTGGTGGGGGGAGTTGTTTAATTACAAATTCAATTTCTTTAACAGATAGTGTTATTTAGATTTTCTATTTTGTGTGTGTGTGTCAGTTTTAGTAAGTTGTATATTTTCAGGAATTTATCTCTTTCATTCAAGATGTCAACTTTATTGGCATAAAGTTGTTTATAATATCCCCTTATTCTGCTTTTAATTTTTGTATAATCTGTAGTCATGTCCACTGTTTTATTCTTAATAATGACAATTTCTATTTTCTCTCTCTCTTTTTTAAATCTTAATCAGTAGTGCTAGATGGTTATCATTTTTACTGAGCTTTTTAAAGAACCAACTTCTGGCTTTGATTTTTTTGTCTCAGTTTTTTATTTCATTAATCTTCTCTTATTTTTATTATCTCCTACTTACTTTGTGTTTAATTTGGGGAACTATATAACTTTTAACCTTTGCCTTAAAGGAATTACTAGTTAGTAAGGAAAAAAAGATTAATTAATATGAAATTTGATATCAATTTTCTAAATATGAGCAAAGTTCACCTATTAGACCTAAAATAATCTGAACAGGCTTGGCTGCTCTGGTCTTGATGGCAGCTGCCCAGAGGATTGGATTATTTCATAGAAGGAACTGTCTCATAGTACACAACCCTTTCCAGAACTGGCAAAGTGATACCTCTTGAAAGGTACATACAAGAGGGCATAAAGCAGACCTTCTTCACACAATTAAATTCATTTGCAACATGAAAATTATACATTTAGTTTTAATTGATGTGTTCAACCGTGGGCATTGATGTGACAAATATGGTAATTACACTTAAGAGATAAACATTAATAGTTTTATGCTCATGGATCATCCCTAAAAGAATTAGGTGCCCCAAATGTTTTCCATCCACATCCTTTATGAGGGGGAACATTACAGTGGAGAGAAATGATTTTGTACTGTGACTGGGAATTAACGATTATTGTCTGTATTCATAAAAACCAGACAGTAACCTAAGGTGTACCATAAAGCAATAACACTGATGATTACTGGAGGATGAATAGTACCTCCTGCTTTTCAAAGTATGATAGGCAGGCATTTTCATGCCCCAGCTGACAAACCACCTTTTCTGTGGGGTCCACAGGAGGATATAGTGGTTTTGTGCAAAAAGCGACTTTGGATGACAAAGGGGTTAAGTTCTCCAAGTTTAATCTTCGTACTAAACTACCAAATTTAGTATTTTTGTTGCTGCTGTTCTTTTTCACCTTAACCTATGAAAACATATGCAAAGTTTGCCATTGGAGGCTGCTTCTGCTGGTTTTGGTTTTAAGGAAGACTTATGCTTCATACTGCACTTAAATAAATAGCACTTTTGTAAGGTAGCTTTCAGGTTAGCAGTTCCTATGGTAGTCATTGAATGCGGATTTGTGTTATGTCTGTCCGCCTCTCCTCATAGATGTTTGTTGTTAGAACAACTAAATGCAACAACCCAGTTGTTAATATATTAGAGATTGGAGCAGTTGATATTATAAACACTGACACTAGAACAGATGCTTTTCTTATGGCACTGTCTTAGTGGAAGGCAGGAGTAGAGCTTGATGTGGTAGTCCCAGGAACTAGGAATCAGAGATAGGAGTTGTTATCAGTAGATGTTTGAGAATATAAATGTGATGCTTAAGTCGTCTGATTTGAATACTTTTAAATGATTTTAAATATCCCAGGGTATTTCAGACTTTGATTGATTGCCTTTTCCTTATTGTCTCCAAAGAAAGATGATGGTGTTTTTGAAAACTTTTCTTTATGGTGGCTGAGTTATCATTCTCATAATTGAAAGATATACAGCCATGTAAAGGATAAGCCAGGGAAAAAAAACAAAAAAACAACTCTATTTTGTTTTGCAACTGCAACCAGAATATATTTTTCAAATAATAGGAGAGAATTGCTTGGCTGAAAGAACAGTAAGTTATTTATTCCCTTTAGAAAACTACACTGAAAGAGAAATGCTATTTCCCCACCCCCCCCTCTTTGTATCAAAATTGATTGTACGCTAGCATATTATTATTCAGTTCTATAAGAATTTGTTAGGTTTTTTTTTCTCTTCCTAGGGTTTTTGTTTCTATAATATTTTTATATAATGGCCGAGTAATAAATACTCCACAATTTTTTTCAGGCTTTTTCTGGAGCAGATAACACAGCTTCCTTGTCAAATAGCAAACTGCTTTCATCATTTACTTTTCTTACTAGATAGTGTTGTATCTTTTATAGAAACATCTGTTTGTTGGTCCAGATTTCTGGCTACTTACTATTAATGAGATAGATGCCCACTGCTATCACATCTGACTAAAGGATTGTAACTTTGGATACTTTTAGGTTATCTTTAATATCAAAAAATCTGACAGGCTGTTTAGTTACCTATCGTATGCTCACTAAATTATTGTGACAACATGATGTGATATGATTATATGATAAGCTCTTTAGAGGACACAGGAAAAATAACATATGGGCCCTTCCCCTGAAGAGCTTAGAGTGAAGCTGAGAGAGACAAGGCCGTCATAGGAGGCAAGGCCAGTGCAGACAAGAGAGAGAAGGATTGGGCATGCCTAGATACAGTAGTCAGAGCAGGGAGAGGTCATTGTGAGTACTCGGAGCTTCTTCCTCTTGCCCTTCTCAAGTTCACTTTCCCCTCTCTTCCCCTCGCTTATTGCCAGGGGTGTCCATCTGGAAGAACCCATCCGGCCCTCGTGCCCTCTGGCTTCTGGTTGCACGCAGCCAATGAGGATAACATAAGGAGGCAGGAGCACAGATCCCGTCCTGTCCCCCATCTGTTAACCCCTCTGGCTCTGGCCTTTCAGGCCAGGTGGGCTCCCATGTTAACTATTAGAAGTTATATAATATTTTATATATATTATATATATTTTATATAATATTTTAATCTGTTCTATTATTGAGTGAATACATTTAAATTTTTCATATCTATATAATTTAAAAGCATTTATTTTGAAATAATTTCATACTTAAAAGTGACAAGGGTCAAAATTCTCTTACACCTTTCACTCAAATTCCCCAAATATTAACACTTTATCACATTGCTTTGTTCTTCTCTTTTTCTCTTCTCTTCACTTTGCTTTCTATATGTGCATATAATAGAAAATGTATATTGGAATATGTGCATTTTTTTTTCTGAACCATTTGAGAATAAGTTGCAGACATGATGCTCATTTATTCTTAACACTTCAATGTATATATCCCAAAAAAGCAAAAACATTCTCCGTGATCGAAATTAAGAAATTAACATCAATACAATGCTGTAATCTACAGGCCTTATTTTAATTTCTAAGATTGTTCTAATGATGTCTCCTTTCTTTGCCTGTCCAGGGTCACTTCAAGACCTTGCACTGTATTCAGTTGTCATGTCTCTGTAGGCTCCTTTAAATGCATCAATCCCTCAAGCTTTGTCTGTCATGAACTTGACATTTTTGAAGACCAGAGGCCAGTATATTATGGACTATTCCTCAGGATAGGTTTAGTTAATGTTTTCTAGTGATTAGATTCAGGTTTTGCATTTTTGACAGGAAAGCCACAAGAGAAGTGCTGATCCTTCCCAAAGCACCACACCAAGAGCAGCCTAGGATAGCGCTTTGTCCCACTGGTGGTGGGAATGGTACCTTTTGCTTAGCATGGCATTTGCTGGGTTTCTCCACTAAAGTTATCAATATGTATTATCAATAAGTGTTTTTGAAACTATGTGGACAGCTTATTTCTCATCAGGCTTCCACTCACTAGTTTCAGCATCTGTCCTTGACGTTTCCCGCCTGAATCCATCATCACAGTGGTGCTGGCCGGTCAGTGCTGCTCTAGCTGTACCAGCACCTTCTACATTTGCTCTTACGTTTGTTCGTTGGCACTTCCCTGTAAGGAGGAGCTTTCCTTTCTACCTTGTCTATTCAATGAGTACACATTCACGGATTTCTGTTTTATTCAAGGGTTATAATTGATTAGTCACATTATTTTAATACTCAGGTTATCCTAGGTTTAGTCAGTAGGAGTCCTTTCAAGTTGGATTCCTTCCATTTGACTTATTCCCAGTATTTCTTATTATTCCTTTTTTTCTGGTACAATAAGATGTTCTAGAATCATTTTGTAGATCCCCAACCCCAGATCTGGAGTTGGCCATTGCTCCAGGGAGCCCTGGTTCTTTTTTTTCTTTCTTTTTTTTTCTCTTTTTTTCCTTTCTTTCTTTTTCTTTTCTTTTCTTTTTCTTTTTGCCGAAATGGTATTTAGAAACCAAGATTTGGGTGCTTTGTGTGCTCATTGATACTTGAGTGTTCTTAATTCTTGGCCTTTTTATTAGACAGAGCTACCAGACTCTATACACACACACACACACACACACACACACACACACACACACACACACACACACAATATATACATTCTCATATATTCATCTACATATACACTTCTCTATTTCAATATCTACCTATCTCACATCTATCATCCTTCTGTCTCTCCACCCATGTATCTATTTACCTACCTTTGTATCCAGCAAAAATCAAGATTTATACTGATACCTCTAATTCTAAGCTAGTTTCTCAGGGTCCATCCTAGTCTTCTCTCTGTGTGTATTTATAACTCCATTTTCTGATGGTGAGAAACCTTGTTCCCATTATCCATAATATATTCACTTAGTTTTTCAGTATTAGAAGGCACAAAAAATAGATTCAAAATTGCTATCGCAGGCAACTGAGAAAAACAAACACTATCAAGAATTCAACATACGTTTAAAGTAATTATATAAGTTCTTGCTGTATTAGGCACAATATCAGGTGTGGCTGAATAAGACATTGTCCTTGTAATTAAATTACTTCAACTCTTCCTCTTTCTTCTCCATGAACAGAAGGAGTAAGCTGGCATTGGTTTTGCCCCAGTGTTTGTAGAACCTAGAAAGACTAGAGAGTCCAGGCCAGGGTAGAGTGTGGGGTCAGCGTAGGATGAAGTGGTAGGAGTGCAGATGAAGATTTTCCTTTCTCCTCCCTGCTTTGGTACTATGTAGGTTCCATCTGCAGAAAGAAGACAGCCTCTCATGTGGGTCTTTGTATGCTTCTTATAGGAATGTGTGGGCTACCTCTTCAAGAAGCTTACAATAACCATAATAATTTATTTTGCTCATTGATATGCAATTTTGGCAGAGCAAAACATTCATCCTTAATACAGAAACTGTAAGCTGAGAATTTGTTTCTCAGTGTTATCATTTGGGGATGTACAGTCCTATGAGATTTTACCCATCATTAAACTCACGGTTTCCAGATTAAATATGTAGCCCCATGTCTCTCTCATACACTGGTGACTCCTGACCTTGAGGAATCATTTGGTGAGAAATATAACTACATTTATTCAGGTTAAAATATGACCTCTTTAAAACTCTGTATGATTTGAAGATACTCTAATGAAGAAAAATCTTCACTATCAGTGGTACAGAGAAGTAATTTATTGGGTTTTAATGGGGATATACAGCATAGTTATAAATATGAGAACATACTGTATAAGTTATGTGGTATTTGGAAGCACATATGCCCATAACATACTGTATAAGTTATGTGGTATTTGGAAGCACAGGACCCAAAGTGCCTTTTGACTAATAATTTTTACAAATGCAAATTATCTAATGATATTTATGGCCTGTGTTTGTCATCAAGTATAAAACTTTAGGTAAATATAGAACTATTGATCGCTAGTTTCATGAGCAGTTATTTTCTTATGGGTTACAGTGGATTTTTGCCCTAAGCCTCTCTAATAATGCTAGGTAGATTCCTAGGCTGATAAATAGGGTGGCTTCCTTTTATAGGTTCATCACTCGGAGAAGTCAGGATTCCTCATTCCTCAGTAACGTGAATGTGGCTGTCTTCTCCTCTGGGCTAAAGAGCAATCTGTCACTCCCATTGATCTCTGAATTACTTCCATACACCAAGGGATACTGTATCTAAGGCTTGGTGTCCTGGCTATAGATGGATTCTGTTTCTCTCTTTCATTTGGGCACTTTCCACTGCCAGCTATGATTTTGTGCTTATAAATTTTACCACTCTTAACAAGACAGTCCTGATGAATCATCAGAGAAGTTAACCTTTACCATCTAGAGCTTTTAAGATGTTAAATTGCTTTCAAGGACCCGGTTCTGCTTGGAATTTCTCATCACAGCTGTGACAACGTGAGGTTCTCCACTACCTAGCACAGGTACTTCAGGTCGGCACGTCTTCCCTACCAGCCCCTCAGCTGTCAACAGTCAGTTTACCCCATTTAGTCACCACCCAGCACTCTTTTGGGTGGATGATGGCAGCTGCTGCTGGGTACAGCAGCTTATTCTTCAAAGGAACATTTTGTAGTAAAACATAACACCCTATTTACAGTCTTTTTTTTAATTCAGTTCAAGTGTTGATCAGTAAAATTCAATAAGAATCCTAGGGCACAGGAAGCTCCTAATGATGAATTAACATTCCTATTTGGAATTTTGCCGCCTCAGAGGGGTCGGTAGTTGCCATAGCAGCCAGACCCACTTCCTTTGCCTTGCCTGTCTGAGTGAACATAAAAAGTGAAAATCTTTAAATGGGCACAAACGTTCCACAAAACCAGTTTTGATCTATTGAGGCAGCTAGTCTGTAATTTCCAGTTTCTACTGAGTTTTTGAGAGGAATCCTTTTCTTATAAATATAAAAAATCTTTTTGTACTAAATATGGCTACATTTTCAGTCTTATAAAAATAACACTTAGAAATAATAGATCAAGCAATGGTTGAATGAGATTGGGATGTGATAGCTACACAGACCCTTGATGCCACATCTCCTGCAATACAAGCCAATCCACCATCAAAGACAAAGCATCAGACAGCTGGCTGAATAAATGGACTAATAAGCTCCACCCCAGGAAGCCCACACCCTAGCAGCTCTGACTCAGACACCGCGCTGCGATATTGTACTGTGCATACAAATCAAAAGCATTTTTATGCCTGCCTTAACATTTATGTAAAAGAGTTCTTTTAAGAGTCTTCAGTTAAACTTCACCAATCATCATAGTAGCCTTGGATAAAGAAGAAGAAATTGCAAAGCCCTTAATTTAATATTTGGAGAAATATGTGATGTTAGCTCTAATCAAGTGACTTGTTCATCTGCACGGCAAAGCCAGTCAGAGCCTGAAATGGCCACACTTAACTTAGTCTACCAAACAGCGAGTTTTCTTATTCAGGAAAGGATGTAAGGTAACTTACCAAAATTCATACAGTTGTTATATAGTAAATGAAAGTAGCCTGTAAATTGACTCCGAACTTCCTAGCAACCAGAGTGAAAAGAGAAACTTGAAGGTCTTCAAGAATAATGTGCTTAAATACAAACTTAGCCACTTGGGAGATGCAGAGACTTTCCTCATATTGTGGTCCAGGAGATATTACTCCCATATATCTTCATAGACAGTGATATAGAAGACAAGAAGTGTAAAACATTTTTGCAATAATTGGAAATTTACATCCAGATGCTTTTGTTGCATTCCTTTGTGCATATACTGGTCAAAATGCTAAAATATAGTACTTGGTGGAAGATGAATACATTGCTGTTTTACCTCTCTCCTATCTAGATCTTTCTTTAATGCTTTATTACAATATCCAAATGCTGCTGCATAATACAGTGTTTTAAATTATTAATCAAACTAAAATATTAAAAATATACTTGGGAATAAAAACAAATGAACAATAAAAATGTTGACTAACAATACTTAGTGAATGGGAGGATAGTTTTCTGAGCAGAAGTATGTTTATTCCCAAATCAAGCATTTCGGAGTGCTATTCTCCTCAATGGCCATTTTAATGCCATTAGAACTTAGTAGTCTCTATGGCAGAGCATGACATTGTGGTTCTGCTCCTTTCCATTATATCAGCACATTTTGTGTTTAAAGCTCACCTCAGGTTAAACATATTGCCGCTGTACATGAAAAGGGAGTTTTTAAACATCTTTTGATCAATGACAAGAGTGAAATGTTGAAAATTGTGTTTGGTGGCTCAGAGTTGACTGGTTATTGGTTTCAGACCAGCACACAGGAAGAGGGAAGGTAGTCCAACATAGATTCAAAATTATTAATGGAAATGGGAGTCATGGGCAAGTGTTAGCCACCTAAATGAAACAGTACCAGTTAGACGGTTTTGTTAAAGATGTAAGATAAGCTGTTAGCACCACATGGGGGTAAGGCCAGTATCTATTTGACTCAATATGGAGAGTAAAGAATGAAGGTTCTCTTCGCAGAGAAGGGAGAGAATATGAGGGAGACTTTGTTGTGAGGGTGGGCTTTGTGAACCCAGAATGGAATGCGCTTGGTATTTGCTTTGTGTTCAGAGCGGCATCCTTGCAGTTCAGAATCTCTTACTTGAAGACTAATCCCATGTTAGCTACTCAGGATGAGGGAAACCGAATAGCTAAGCTTTGCAGGCCAGCCAGTGCTGTAATTGTGCAAGGCTGGGTGCACGATTCCTGGGGCAGCATGCGAGGAGCATGGTTATTTAACCCGAAGAGGAGAACAGGCTTTTCCGAACAAGCGTCTGAGGAATGGTATTTTGGTAATACCAGAAATCTTCACTTTAATCTTGTACAGAGAATGACTGAATTTTGCATGAATTTGTTAATTATGTAAAGTGGTAAAATTGTACACAGTACAAAGAGAGTTGGGCTAGTTAGTGTTAGGCACTTTACCCAGTTTTCTTATAATTTTAGCATCTTCTTTATCAATGACATGATACATATATGAGCAACTTCAAATATATGAAGAGGAAAGGTTTTCCACCACTATTAGGGATAAAAGGAACCCTGAATTACAAAATGAGAAATAGTCATGTGTATTTTTAGAATTAAACTGATTACCATAAAGGGGTTGAGAGAGGTTGATTTTCAAAGATATGGTGCATCAGTATTTGCCTGGCATATATGTGTTGACTTGCTATACAGTAATAGGTAAGAGAGCCTAACACTATTGGCTCATGATACCTCATTAATCATCGGTACATTTCTTAGATGGTATAGCAATCAGGGTTCCAAGAAAGAACTAGAAACAATAGCAGGTATACAGAGATGTGTGTGTGTGTGTGTGTGTGTGTGTGTGTGTGTGTGTGTGTGTAGATTGATTGATTGATTGATTGATTGATTGCAATGAATTGGCTTATATGGTTGTGAGGAATTGACAGGCAAGTACAAAATGTATAGGACAGGCCATCAGGAAGAGCAGGCTGGAAACTCTTGGGCAGGAGCTGCTACTGTAGTCCGCCAGTGGAATCGGTGGTATCTCTTCTTCGGGGAAACCTCAGTTCTGCACTTAAGGCTTTTCAACTGATTGGATCAGACCTGCTGAGATTATCCAGGATAATCTTTGCATAAAGTTGGCTGACTGTGGATTGGATGTTAACCACATCTATAGAATACTTCATAGCAACACCTAGATGAGTGTTCGATCAAATAAGTGGGGGCCGTATCCTCGCCAAGTTGACACCCACAGCTGGCCCTCCCAGACAGGTAGGGGTGGGATTATGTTTGGGACTGATGTGTCGGTCCTAATGCACCCTTTGGTGATGGGATGTCTAGATCTGGAGCTCAGCCCTGCCACATCTGAATTTCGTGTCTGTCATATATAAAACAAGATTAATACTGCAGACTTTATGAAGTTCTTAGGATGATCAAAATGAATATCAGGCATGACAAAAACACAGTTAAAAGTAGCTATCACGGTTTGGTATGTTTTAAGGTTAAAGAAGCAATTTAGAGAGTTTTATCTTGACATTGTTTGGATTGACATCCAGAAATGTATGAATGCCTGAAAATTAGCTGGACAGAGAAGCAGGAAAGAAGTTGGAGAATTATGGTGTTGGGACCTATAAAAATTTCTTTCTTCTTCTGTCTGTAGACACACATTAGTCAGGCCTGGTTTTAATATTCTTTTATTGTGCAGAGTAAAGATTATCAGTTTATTTATCAAACACAGGGAATAGAAATGACTGGAAATGATTCTCTGACAGCAGTGGAGGGCGTGATATGTGCTAACGTCTGTGTGAATACTGAAAGGAGTCGTTAGGACCTAGGCCGCTGGCATGGGTACCAGCTGAACTCGTAATGACGAGACTCTTAACATTATATCTCCTTAGGATGCGAGGTAGTGAATGCTTAATTTTTCAGCTGGTTTATTGTAGCCCCTAACAATCTGCTACTAAGTAGACAATTAAATTAAACTCATGAATATCTGTTATAGTTTTTTAAATATAAAATTGAACAAAAGCCTTATATTGCTGTTTCTACTGATGGCACTGAAATGCATGAAGCACCTCTCTTTGTGTGTCCGAAGCAAGGAAAAAATACAGGAGAGCAAAAGAAACAACTAACCAGAGTGTTTCCTCCTTGGCATTTTACGATAATCAGCATCTAAGATGATTAGAGAAGAAACTATAACTGATGATATGATCTTAATTTCCAAGGGCGGGTGGGAGGCAGGCAAGAAGCATTTGGACTAAGAATAGGAGGCATGTGCCCACATGGGGACGGTCACCAAGACCAAGAGAGCTTTTATGTAAGTTGTCATTGGAAGTTTTTCCCGAAACATGCAGATTTAGGCTGGCAGGACCTTGAACTTGCATCTTCAAGGCAGCTCCTTGAAGACCTGGTCACCACCAGAGAGGAAAAGCAGCTAGCGGGCATGGGTGCTGGGGATGCTGGCACAAGAGTGTGAGAAGGCTTGTCACACTAGACCCTAAAAGGTACTTGGAAGAGAGGACTGAGAAGGTTTTGTTCATGGTCCAGGCAGCCGTGGAGAAACGGCCTGCGGAACTGCACACACTCATCTGGGAGCTTCTTTCTTCCTCATGGGGAAGAGGGACACCTGGGAAGTCTAGAGAAAGTGGCAAAGGCAAAGTCAGTTATTGAAGAAACAACGAACCAGATAGGGAAATGTTACTACCAATATTGCTTGCACCAAAAATATATCAATAAAAAAGAAAGCCCCTTTTTAATGAAAAACTCTACAGGGCAACTGAAACAGAACATTCAAGTCCAGGTCCACCTCAGAGGTAACTGCAGATTTGGCTCCAGACCACCGCAATGAAGCAAGTGTTGCAATGAAGCGAGTCATACCTTTTTGCAGGTGGAAGATCTTGCCTTCAATTTGGAAAAAATGCAACATCTGAGAAGTGCAGTAAAGCGAAGCACAATAAAAGGTCTGCCTGTATTTCAGATTTCAGAGCCTCATATTGTTATATCAACTGGTGTTTATCTCACAAGATACTGAGAGGAAAGGGTGCAAAATAAATAAATTCAAAATCAGATGAAAAGAGTCCCAAGCCAGAGTGTATTTTTGGATGGGACTTATTTTCCGCATTGTAAATTTAACCAAGTGGAATTCATTTATAAGCACTGTCCTATTCAACCTTCAGAAATGAAGGGATTGCTATTTAATGGGAGATGTGTATTTTATTGTAAAGATAGAACACAGTGTTCTTACTTAGCTATTCTTCAGGGGTTCAGACCCTGTTTTGCACTGTGCATTGAGCCCAGAGGACACACAGATTTGTCTCAGACCCTATAGACCTAGCATTTAGACATGAGGATCAAGGTTTGGGGAAGCCAAGCTGCTGTTCTAGTATGGTAGCAAATGGCAAAACTATCTGAAGTGATATATAACAAAGTTCTGGTGTCATACCAATAAACCTCTGAAGGCAGAACAAATGAGGAAGAAAAAGGAAGTTTGCAGCTGAAGAATAGAAGGTGTGAAGATGTGTAAAGTGATTGACTAAAACCTAGCAAATTTAAGCAACGAATGAGAAGTTATTGAAGTCTTTCTTCGTTTATAGCTGTCTGCTGGGAATATCTTAAAATGATGTCAGGTAGAGGAAAATAAATGTAATAGAGGAAGAACTGTTCACGAAATATATTTAGGAAGAAGTTTTGTAACTGGTGGCGTCAGCAGGTTGTCAACAAATGTAAAATGGGGCATTTTTCTATTCATATCGACATGATTCAGCACATAAGCCAAAGGGATATTTGTTCAGTCATATTATGATACCCCAGACCTTTGAGATAAGTCTGATATAAGTAATGAGCTTAAAGTGAAACTCGGGGGGAAATCTATTGCAAACTGTGTCAGAATGGCATAGCAGGGCAGTCATTTTAAAATCTAGTTAAAAAACACTCATCAAATTTCTGTATGATTTTATTTGTATATCTTAAACCTGACTTACCCATTTAATAGAAGTTTGTAAAGAGATTATCATTATTTATATTCTAATCCCTGAGCTATAAATCAAATGAAGATACAATCACTACTCTTTAAAACTTTCGATCAGTGCCCATGGTTATGTTTCACTATGTTTGAAGTATGTTCTATTTTTTTATTCACTCAACAAATATTTATAGAGTGTTTACTATTGCCAGGCATGGTTCCAAATGCTAGAGATAAAGTCTATTACAGTATTATCTTTGGTTTCAAGATGCATATTTTCTCACATTTTAACATTTCTGAATTGGAATGTGTCTTACAATCTATTACGTGTCATAATATAGTTGACAAGTTTTTCTTTCTAAATGGCACACATTGTGGTGCGTATCACAACTGACAGCATCTTATAATTGTTAAGAGTGTAATAATACAATTACAATTATTCATACATACGTTGGTGTGCCTCAGCAACTATTTTAGACTTATTTATTAAGAAAATTGAGATCATTCTTCCAAGAAACTAATTTCTGTGCCTCTAGGGGAAAAAATGGCTCCAAAATAGAATGCTCTGCATGTCTTTGATAGTCATAAAATGAAAGTTAAAAAATATTTTTTAATTAGTAGATAAAATGGGTTACAGAATAATATAAATACTAAACTTCCCTATATTTCTTTCCTCATTATGCATGAGAGGTTTAAATGACAGCTTAATCATCTCAGTGTTTGTATTATAGAGGACGTTGGCAATGTGTATGTACGTACCTTATATTACTGCTTTTTCTTTATGTTTTATTCTGTGACTAAAATCAATTTAATTACTTTATAATATTGCTATAACTAAATCCAATTTTGAAAGTCTGGATTATTCAAGAAAGTTAAATTAAGAGGTGATTCTTCCCTTTGAACATGGGATTTGCCATAGAATTTGCTCAAATGGCACATTTAAAATCAACTTTGAGTCACAGAAATTCAGCTTGCATGCAGTTTTAAAAGCATGGCTGTCGTGTAAAATGAAGTACACCTGGGTCGAGGCGCACCTGCATGTTGAGCTGAGTCAACAGTTGAATTCGACTGAATATATTCAAAACAGTACACTGCATGTATTTATTTAAACATTATTCAGAAGAGTTGCCCACTGGGAATTAGAATTTATCACTCATTGATTTTAAACAAATGCTCAATTTCTCTTTCCATAAAAGAGAAATATTTTCTCTTCATATATTTATAACAAGCCAATATTAATTGTAACATGTGACTTCCAGATTTTAAGAATTTATAGGGCTATAAATTATTTATATTGTTTATTAAAGTTTATACATTTTTTAGTGCATGAGCTTAGTTTCAACAATCATGAGCAAACATACTTCCAAATCAATCTAAAATCTATATTTCATGAGCAGTATTAGTGACCACCTCACAGAGGGTTCTGTAGGAGCACCCAGAGGGACCTCGCTTTCTGATTCAAGGAGAAAATTACATGTAAGCAGTCTTAACTCATTTCCCGTTTGCCCGGAGAATACTCACCGGTGGTACTTGTGGCTGCAGCATTTATTCCGAGATAATTTATGGGTTATAGTTCTAACCTTACCCCCAAAGTTTGCCATACACCTCCTATGCTTTTCAGAGAACTACGTTAAAACAAGACTGATGCAGTTGGTACAGCTCGTTTGAACGGAAACAGATGCCAAATGATCTTAAAAAAATAAAATGGATTGCAAAGGGGATGACTGTAGCCAGATACTGTGGTGAACTTATGGCCCTGAAATGGTGTGACGAGAAGGAGGTGACAGTGTTGTCAGCATTCCACAATTATATTCTGATTGAAGTAGACAACAGAAATGGAAAGAAAACTAGGAAGCCATGTGTCATTGTGGATTATAATGTGAATATGGGAGCAGTGGACTTGGCTGATCAGATGCTCACTTATTCAACTGAGCACAAAAGGCACAGGTTTTGGTATAAGAAATTCCTGTTCAGGAAGGAAAATCCTGAGCACGCAATCCTCCACGTAAACTTTAGACTGATGTTAATTGAAAGCATGCTGTAAAAGCATCTCAAGCCAGGGCAGCAACGTCTTCAAGGTCATCCATGCTCTAATGGTGTCATACCTCTTCACCTGTCTGGAGGACATTTCCCCAAGAGCACACCACCAGCATCAGGGAAACAGAATCCAACTGGTTGCTACAAAATTTGCTGCTTGCGTGACAAGGATGGCAAGAAGATCCGGAAAGAAATGCGATATTTTTGTGCGGAATATGATGTTCCACTTTGTGCTGTTCAGTGCCTTGAAATTTATCACACAAAATAGACTTATTAAATACTGATCATCATATACATTCCTGTTACATTAGTATTAGAGACAAGTTACATTTAGAAATAACTCCAAGAACAATTTTTATATTTTATTTTCACATCGAAAGCCAGTCAGATTTGCTTCAGCCTCAAAGAGTGCGTTTATGTAAAATTAAATGAATGCTGTCACAAGCTGCACTTTTTTTTCTAAATGGGGAATGGATTAAATGATGCATAGGGGCAGAGGGAAAAACATTGGCAAAACCTAGAAGATATACAGGGACCTGGAAGTTATGCAGGGAATTAAAAGAGATACATCTGGGCCAGCTTCTGCAGTGCCTTCTCAGCTGTGACAGCAATTGGCTTTTCTAAGGGCACAGCCATCAAAGCATCTCAAGCAGGGGGCAATGTGATGAGACCGGTGTTTTAGAAGCATCACTGTGGCTGTAGTGAAAGAACCCACTGGCATTGGACTGACTGTGGGGAGATGTGATGGGAGGTGACTGCAGCTGTTGGAGGAGAAGGAATGGAAGCGTGAGCCACAGGGATGTGCGGGAACAGAGAGGAGTGCATGCTGGAGTAGCTGAGGCCGGAGCTGAGGCGAACTCGAGTCCCAGCTTGGGCGGACAGAGGGTGGTGGCGCCATTCTCAGAAACAGTGACCACGTGAAAGAAAGCGTGCTGGGGCTGGAGTCAGCATAATGCATTTGCTTCCAGGGGAGATGTTCCCCTGGCCATGGAGTGTGGGGCGGGGGTTTAGTAGAGCCCACAGGGTTTGGCAGAGCCTGTCAGATCCTGGGGGATGGCCAGACGGAGACACTCAGCTTGCTGCACGCTCAGGCGCCCAGGCCAAGGCCTTATCTCCCTGGTTAAGTCTAGATTTTTTGCCAGCTGTGCTGTATAACCCACATGTGGGAGACATCCTGGTAGAGGAATAGAAACCTCATATAATCTGCATTAGGAAGGTGAGTCCAGCACACCTCAGAAAGACAAAACCTCCATCAAACAAGACCTTGCTTGTTTCTTTAGCGCCATAATATCAGGAGGACTTATTACAATAAGTCCAGAGCTGGAGGGCATGTGTTTACACACGTGCATGCGTGCACACGTGCACACACATTCTGTTCCCTCAGATAACAAGGAGGGACGTTGGCCTTAAGGGGGCATGCATTTCTACATCTTGTACCTTCCACTCTGTAGAAGAGGGAAAATGAGTCGCATTGTCCCCTCTGTGGACTCTTCCTAGTGAAAGGCCATCAGGGGAATGTGCCAGACCTATTTTGTGGAGGCTGTCCAAGCCTGCCAGACAGCCTTTCATCATGGGCCTTTTCCCCCTTTGACTGTACCCATGGTTACCGCTCTGTTCCTGCCCAGTGTGGCTTTAGCAGCTGTTAGAACCACACTGCCACTGTCCTGTGACCCTCGGAGAACCCCAAGCCCAGTATGGCCACCCAGACGTGTTCAGTTGGTGAATATCAATATATCCAGGGCCCACTGTGTCCTGTTGGGCATCGGGCCAGCCTCCGGGAGATACATTCCTTTTTGTGTCCTCACTAAGTGCCGAACAGGCTTTCCTCCAACAGGACCCTGAAAAGCGCCCCTCCGGGCAGGAGTTTTTCAAAGCAGCAGTGGTCTGTATGGAGGAAAGAGGTAAACTAAGGAGCTCCTGCGTGGGCCCAGGGTGGTTAATGGGGAGAGGACGGATGGTGGGGTGGGGGAGCTGGAATCTAAGAGCTACATATTCAGATTGGAAAGTTTTAAAGTTAAAGAGCCCTTTCTGAGGTTATAACTGCTTAGGAGTCTTTGCATCCTGCAAGGCTGTCCATCTCCCTGGGCTGTGGTCCTTGAGCTGAAGTCATCACGGGGCTGGAGTTCCAGTATCGGCTCCTGTCCTTCCATCATCACCCTTTTGTTTCATCATAAGACGGGACTGCCGCAGTGAAACCTTGCTGGTATAATCTATCTCTCCTGGTGTATTTTAGCCCCCTCCCAGGGTCTCTGCTTTCCCTGCCCTTGAATAAAAATTCTTTTGGAGCCTGGATATTTATTACAGCCACAATGTGTGTTCTCCTTTGCCTTGCGTTGAAATCTTTATGGGATCATTGTGGTGCACTTAAGTGGTTATTAGTACAACATTGTTTAACAACAAAACCCTAAAAAGCCACTTCAGAGTGTGACCCATTCTGATTTTTAAAAGTCGAATTAGCCCCACTATTTCTAAACATACTTTCAAAATACCCAAAGACATTTGTCTACCTTAGGGGATTTTAGCATTTATTTTCTGATTAAACAGAAGGGAACCAAAACAAACAAACAAACAAACAAAAAAAAACACCCGACTTTGTTTCCTTTGCTTTTCTGCTTCACGGCTTGACTTGTGCACTTTTTTTTTTTTTTTTTTTTATGGCCACTAGGCTCAGAATTATACTTGGGCCCACATGGATTATGTAGAAAGGGTGAGAAAGGATGTTTCTATGTGGGTCTCTATCACCAAAACTACTAAAATGTTAAGCCAATTATGTGTCATTTAGGTAGCAGACTTGTCGATTCTTTTTTCCTTCAAATCCTTATGTCAGCAATATTTCTTCCGTGATAACATTTATTTATCAAAGTTTATGCTACTTTGACTTTTTATAAAATACCAGTGAAGATAAATGGATCGATTGACCCCAGGAGCAGTTTATTTATCCCTTTAGTCACACTTGAGTGGCAAAATCAATACCCCTCTGAAATATCTGATATTACAGTAGTTCCAGTAAATAGTGACATTCCTGAGCTATGTGCAAGGAGAACTAAAATTTATTATCAACTTAGATATTTTAGTACCTGTATTGATTTTCCTGGAGACGCTTGTGAATTTTTATTTATCTGTAGCTGAGCAGGCGACCTTTGTTTTACAAAACCGCAGTGTAAACTTGCCAAGATTAGGGGAGTTGGAAGAAGTTGTGTATATTTGTGAATGTAGAATGAAAGACAGAAACCAAGAAGCGGTCCCCTCTCCCCCAAAAGTGGGCTTTTTTGTTTTCTTATGTATTTAACATTTTGCATTCTTTTTTGTGTAGCCAAACCCAGACATTTCCAATTCAGTGCACTTATTGAAGACCTCCTGTGCCTTAGAAACCTGAGAAGAGTTCTTGGGGGCAGTGGCTTTAGAGCAGGTCTCGGTTTTGTAGATGTGATCAGCCTAAGAAGAGGCTTAAGAGAAGCGGAGATGCTGAGAGCAGGAAGGAGGCAGTGAGATGCCCCCTGTTAGGGCAGCAGTGAGAGATGAAGTTGGCCTACACGAGTCCCAGTCAGCAGGGCCTTGAGGCAGTGGCAGCTGTGTTAGAATTTTAAGCTGAGATGGAAATATATTATTGAAAAATTGGTCTGGTGGTAGGAGGTTTGCAGAGCGGATGGCTGGAAGAAGCTTCTCGGGGAATGGACCTGGGTCATGAGCTGGGTGCAGCCATGCAGACTGGGGGCAACATCTGGTGTACTAAAGTGTTAGCACAGGCAAGTGCCTGACTGAGGATGAGACAAGTGGTCTGATGCCTTGGGGAGAAAGAAGGAGGTAAAAGAGAGGGCATCTAAGATGTGGCTGCTTGTGTGGGCGCTTTTCCTCACCGTGACCTTGTTCTTGAGGTTTGAGATGTGGGGTTGTGGAGTGAGTGCTGCGTCAGTGCCAAGAACCAGGCGTCGGAATCCCCCGATGGCACGAGAGCCACCCTCTCTATGCCTCAGCCGCCTCCTGTAAGCTGTGGCCCTAAGGGCCGGAGTGATGATTAAATAACACAGTAGAAGCATTTGACACCATGGAGGGTACAGGGTAGGTGCTCAGTGCACAGGAGTAGTTATTGTTTTAAAGATTGTATAGAGGGAAATGTTATCTCTCAGGAAAGCCGAAACAAAAGCTAAGGAGCTAAGAACTCAGGTTTGCCTCCCTCCGCAAACACGTTTCTGAATTAACAGGAGGGGAGAGAATCCACTTTTATCTGTGTTCTGTCTATAACTTTATAATATACTAAGTGGAAATCGCAGAGAGGGTTGGAAATAGGAAGGTCTTAAGACTTGTTGACCCAGCTAATCAGATAAGTTCTAAAAAATTTTTAAAAAATCATTTGACTTTGTTTTTTTTTCTTATCAATTTACAGTTCGTGCGTTTTTATTAAACTGACAGGTCATAATTCTGCTTTGTGGGTAGGGGCTCTTAAATGTGCAGTATTCATTTGCTGTGCCTATGTCATCTATTCCCAACTAAACATTTCACTTCAGTATTTACTGAATTTGCCAAATATGTTCAGTGCTCTTCTAGACGAATCAAAAGGTAAAAGATGTGCATTTCACTCCTAAAGGGCATCTTATCAGAAAGATGGGACTGTAAGATGGTGACATAAAAAAAGGAAATGAATAAGGACTGAAAGGAGTGGTATAGACAGTAAGCACTCCAGTACTTGGAGGAAGTTAGAGCTGTGTGCTGAGCTCCTCAGAAAGGGAGGTCTGGGCCAAGGAGGAGGGCCCATGGGCAGCAGGGTCAGTGTCAGGAGAGGTGAGGGACCTGGAAGAGGGACTGTTCTGGGCTGTCTCTGTGAGAGGCTGGCAGACCCACTGGCCAGAGCTCCTTTGGGTCCGTTCAAGGGGCCTCATTTCACAGTCTGTGGGGACTTTGCTTCATTCCCAAGTTTCTCAAGACAATCTGTTAGAATGGTTTTATTTGGTGGTGGGGTGTGGGGGCGGGTAGGTTGCTTTTTAAGATAGAATAAATTAATTGCACTTGACTAAAAATTAAATTAAGTATATGTACTTACAATACAATTTGTCTTATATTCATTGCCAAATACAGAATTCTGAAATGCATTTTAAATGTTGGTCTTTGTTGTCTTAAAATGGCAATCATACTTACGATAAATTAGTTGAATTCACCTTTCAATAGATTTTATAGTAAATGTCAGTTTTATTTGACTTTGGCAGATAAAGTGGCCAACTATTATTCTGTTTTTGAATTAATCTTCAGGATACAATTGAAAAAATAAAATAATAATAATAATAAGTAACAAAAAAATAAAAATAAATCATCTCTCTAAAATGTACAGAGCGTGCTTGCAAAACAGTTCACTCCCACTGGGGTAGAGAACCACGTAAAGAGAACATGTTTCTGGCAGGGAGAGCATGGCCAAAGGAAGCATCTCGACTAGCCAGTTATAGTACTTTGACTTAACTCTGCTTGCTTTCAGTGAAAATTTCTGACAGCTTCTTGAGTAAAGCTTTGTGCAGAAAGCATCAGGTGTTGACAGGGAAAACACTTCTAGACTCAGCAAGGCCTGCGAATGCAGAGGGAGTGGCATTGCGTGCAGGTGGCTACAGTGTGGAGGTGGGTCGGGATGGGCTCTTTTGTAGTTCTGGAATTCAGGGATACTAGGTGAGTACTCTAGTCTAGATGGTGTTGATGGTCTAGATGGTTTAGTGTTAGGCTCGTTCCAAAGTACACAGTTTCATACAAATGTAAATCTCATGCAAATGCTGTATTTATTATACACCTGACTTAGTCCTCCCTGGTTGTTTATTCAGAAACTTAAGGTGACCAAAGTTCTCTCGAGTTTTCTATGGACAGGTGATTTCTCAATTGAGATTTAACTTTTAAAAGGCGGGGAGGCTGAGAAGGAGGGTTAGTGGAAGAGAAGACAGAGTCAGAAAGGAGGCAGCCCTTTGATGTTGCAGAAGCAGTTGCAGAGGGTGCACAAACATGGTTTCTTACTTTAATCAGTTCACCTTGGAGCATTCCCACCAAATCCCTTTTTATTACATCAGCATGTGTAGGTGCCCAGCCCAGACCTTTATTGCCGCGGGTATCATGGCGAGTGGGCCCTGCCTGCTGGCGTCAGAGGCCAGGCTTTTCCAGAGGCGAGGGCCCACTGGCGGTGAGCAGGGGCTTCTGTGTGAAACCCGACTTGGAAAAGGATGTGAATAGATGCAGTTAAATAACATGTGAGTGAAGGCTCTGATCCTTATTTCACAAGAAGAGCTCTCCTGTTCAGAATATCAGAATTGCAACAAGTCATCTTATTAAAATAGAAGATATGTTTCTACACTGTGTTACTGAAGTGCAGTTCAACTTCGAAAACACACTGACATTTTTAAATGGATTTTTATATCAGTTTTCTTCTGCAGTGTGGGGAAACACTCTTTTGGTGGGATCGTGACTGGCATTGTCTTTCCAGAGTTCAGTGTGGCAGGATCCGAAAAAGCGAACCCTTCAGGCTGGCAGGGCCGCTGCTAAGAACATTTCCAGCAGAAGCACCCACACGTGTGCCCAAAGAATCTGTAATAAGAAGAGCCGCCAACAGCCAAATGCCTTCCTGTGGGGAAGAAGTTAAATTACGGTGTAAAAATATTGTAGATTATTATATGTCAGTTACATGAAGTGAAGCAAATCTACATGTGCTGACATTGAACGAACATCAAGAAATTTTAAATGAAAAGCAGTTGTAAAACCAATATATAGTATGATCCCACATTCATTTCTAAATAATGACACACAAAACTAATTGCTTATTTTTGGAGAGAGCTACAGACTGGTCAGAAGTAAAGGAGGAATTTAAATTTTTAAATCTATGTTCTTTTGCACTGTGTGCAGTATTTAAAAGCATATGCTTATGCATTGCGTGATTAAGCTTTAAACAAAATTTTTTTCTGACATTGCTTACTGAGTACCAAACACTTTCCTTTCTTCCTTTTTTCTTCCTTCCTTCCTAAGTAATTCTTAAAATATAAATAAAATTAAACTATACAACAAACTTTTACTCTCCTTGTCCCATGTATCCTGTTTTGTCCCACTCTGCCTCCCCAACACTCAGTGTACCAGATATCTATATTCTTTTCTTGTGTTATTGAAATGCAGTTAAAAGTTTTCTCTAAGCAAATACAGTCATATAGGAATAAATATTTTTATTTACTTCCTTTCTTCACAAAAAAGGCCTCATGTCAATTGTATTATTCTCTTCTTTTTTTTTTTTTTCAGCCACTAATTTGTCTTGGACATCTCTCTCTAGAAGTTTCCTTGCTGTTTTATACAGCTGCATAGTATTTCATTGTATGGATGAGCCACAATATTTTTAAGTGCTTTATATGAGACATTTAATCCTGTTTGTAGGCCCATTTATAGATGAGGAACCTTTGCAATTCAGAGAGATGGAGTCTTAAAAATGAGAACGTGGCAAAACAGGATATAAACTTAGTCTAAACCCAGATTCTTACTTTTGAGTCCTTTAAATACTGATAGATAAAAATCTCAAGTCAAAAGGTGAGAATAATAAAGTTATTAAGCAATTTCTAGATCTTTCTGCCTTGTCCCTCTTTTTAAATTAATAAAATCAAATAGCATTAATATCTGTAAGCTATCTGTATTAGTCTGCTCGAGCTGCCATGACAAAATGCCACAGACTGGGTGGCTTAAACATCAGAAATTTATATTCTCAAGTCTCTGGAGGCTGGGAGACCAAGATCAGGGAGCTTGCACAGTTGGGTATGAGAGAGAGCCCTCCTCCTGGCTTGCAGACAGGTGCCTTCTCGCTGTGTTTGTACGTGGTGGACAGTAGGCGAGCAAGCTCTCTGTTTTCTCTCCTCCTAAGAATGATAATCCCATGATGATGGCCCCACCCTTAAGAACTCAGCCAACGCTCATCACCTCCCAAGGGTCCCTTCTCCACATACCATCACATAGGGAGTTAGGACTTCAGTGTACAAACTTGTAGGGGACACAAGCATTCAGTCCATAGCAGCATCTAAATAAAGGTGGTTGCTTCCAGTTAGTAGCATTTATTCAGCACTTGCTTTGTGTAGTTCACTATGAAGTGTTTCAGATGTATTCATAAGAGCAGTAATGCTTGTGTGGGAAGTTTTGAGAAGGTGTGACCATCATCATTCTGAGCAGAAAGCTTGACCAGTATCAGGGCCAGGCAGGACCACCCGTAGGTAACATAGATGATTTATTTGGATTTTTAAAAAAATTGGGGGCATAGCCGGTTCACCCTATCATGTCTATCTAGGCAGTAAGAGTGGAATTTTTCTTTTTTCTTTTTCTTTCCTTTCCTTTCCTTACTTTTTTTCTTTTCTCTTTCTCTCTTTTATTTATTTATTTATTTATTTATTTATTTATTTATTTATTTATTTATTTATTTATTTATGTAATTAGAACTTTATGCAATTTACAAAGTGGCCTTACAGAAAAATCTAGTACCCATCTGGCACTATTTATAGTTCTTACAATATTATGACTATATTCCCTGTGTTGTACTTCACATCCCTGTGGCTATTCTTATAACTGCCAATTTGTACTTCTTGCTCCCTTCCCCTTTTCACTCATCTCCCCAATCCCACTCCTATTTGGCAACCATCAGTTTGTTCTCTGTATCTATGAGTCTGTTTCCATTTTCTTTGTTCGGTTATTTAGTTTTTTAGATTCCACATTTAAGTGAAATCACATGGTATTGGTCTTTGTCTGACTTTTTCACTTAGCATAATACCCTCTGGGTCCATCTATGTTGTCACAAATGGTAAGATTTCACTCATTTTTATGATTGAGTAATATTCCATTGTATATATGTACTGCATTATCTTTATCCATTCATCTATCAATGGACACTTAGTGTTGTTTCCATATCTTGGCTATTGTAAATGGCGCTGCAGTGAACATAGTGGTTCATGCTGTCTTTTCAAATTGCTATTTTGAATTTCTTTGGATAAATACCCAGAAGTGGAATTGCTAAGTCATAAGGTAGTACTATTTTTAATTTTTTGAGGAACCTCCATACTGTTTTTCATAGTGGCTGCACCAATTTGCAATCCCACCAGCAGTGCACAAGAGTTCTCTTTCGTCTACATCCTCGCCAACACTTGTTTTTGATTTATTTTGATAGCCATTCTGACAGGTGTGAGTTGACATCTCATTATGGTTTTAATCTGCATTTCCCTGATGATTAGTGAAGTTGAGGATCTTTTCATATATCTATTGACCTCTTTGGAGAGATGTCTATTCAGGTCCTCTGCCATTTTTAATTGGATTTTTTTTTTTTGTTTGGTGTTGTATGTATGAGTTTCTTATATATTTTGGATATTAACCTTTTATCAGATGTATCATTGCCAAATATCTTCTCTCATCCAGTAGGCTGTTTTTTTTTTTTTGTTCTGTTGTTGGCTTCCTTTTCTGTGCAAAAACTTTTTGGTTTGATGTAGTCCTATTCTTTAATTTTTTCTTTTGTTCCCTGTGCCTGAGAAAACGTATCTAAAAAAAAAAAAATACTAAGAATGATGTTTAAGAGTTTACTGCCTATGTTTTCTTCTAGGAGTTTTCTTTTTTGGGTCTTACATTTAGGCCTTTAATCCATTTGATTTTATTTTTGTATATGGTATAAGAAAGCAATCCAGTTTTATCCTTTTCCGTATTATCTGTCCAGTTTTCTGAACACCATTTATTGAAGAGACTGTCTTTACCCCATTGTATATCCTTGCCTTTTTTGTCATAGTTGGTTGATTTACAGGCATGGGTTTGTTTTTGGACTCTCTATTCTGTTCCATTGATCTATATGTCCATTTTAATGCCAGTATTATGCTGTTTTGATTATTATAGCCTTGTAGTAATAGTTTGATGTCAAGGAGTGTGATCCCTCAAAATTCTGTATGAATTTTAGGACTGTTTGTTCTAGTTCTGTGAAAACCACCATTGATATTTTGATAGGGATCGCATTGAATCTGTAGGTAGCTTTGAGGACTATGGACATTAATTCTTCCTATGCATGAGCACGGTATAGCCTTCCACTCATTTGTATCTTCTTCAGTTTCTTTTTTTCAGTTTTTTATACTTTTTAGAGTACGAGTCTTTGACCTCCTTGGTTAAATTAATGCCTACATATTTTACTTTTTGATGCAACTGTAAATGAGATTTTTTTCTTAATTTCTCCTGCTGATTGTTCATTATAGGAATATAAAAATGCAGCCAATTTCTGAATATTAATATTCATATTGCTCCTTTTGTAATTTAATATTTTGCCTCTAACTACTTAAAATTGTGATAGACATAATAATGTATATAGTACAGTGAGATTTGTTCCATAGCTCTACATTTATTTTTCTGACTCTGGTAGTTTGTGTGACATTGTTCAAAAACTTAAAAGAATATGAGTGCATTCTGGAGGTACTGATTTAGTGCTGAACCTGACCAGAGGGCTCACTTAAATTTATAGTCATTTGAAATCTAGGAACCAATAAAAAACAAAACCTGCAGATTCTAAGGGTCTTTGGGTTTAAACTGTATTTTGATTTTTCTTCAATGACTTTTACAGGTATAGCCCTTATTGTTGGGGAATTTATTTTATGAATGTTAAAAACAGATTTTAAAAGTTAAGAACAACATCAGCATTTACTGAAAGTTTACTATATGTTATGTATTATTGTAAATGTTTAAATTTAATTAGAGCAGCAACATTTTGCCTTTGTGGTAGGAGCTGTTATCCTCATTTCACATATGAGAAAGCTGAGGTTAAGTAATTACCCAAACTTCTCAGTTACTAAGATTCAAATCTGGCAGCCTGGCTTCAGAATTTGGCAGCCTAGTGTCTGTGGCTGCCCTGTATGGCCTCTGTTTAAGTTAAGCCTAAATACTATTATTATCAGCTTATTTAGTGTGCCATTCTGTTCTGAGAATCATGCCCTTCTACAAAGAGCTGTGTATGTTTTCAGACTACAATAAAAGACTTTAAAGATCAGGGACCTGTAGTCTGATAAAAGTTCAAGTCCTAAAATTCATAAATAAGGTAAATAGGGCCAGCCCAGTCTAGGGACTTGCCATAGTAGCCAAGGGGTGGTGGCACTAAAGGAGAACTTGCGTCTTCTGACTCCCAGACGTTGATGGTGCTCTTGGCAGACATTCCAGAAAGTCCGTTTGGAATCTCTGTGTATCTGGATATTCCCCCCACCTTTGTACTAGTTGGTGTGATATCTCACAACATTGAAGGTGTCCAGTGCTGCAGCAAGCAGTGAGCAGAGCCCTTGAGACAGTTTCTGTAACAGGACCATTCCCCCAGGGACCCCTGAAGCCGCCTTCCATGCCTGGGGTGGTAGGAGCGGAGATGTGAGTAGAAGGAGCCTGGATTTGAGAGGCTGACTCAGGTAGAGTCCTTTTAAGACCTCCAAGGTGTTAGGCCTGCTTCTCGTTGGTGGCTCCACCCCGTCCTATTGAACATATTAAAATATACTCATATCCCGCATTAAACTCAACATTTTGTTGTTTTATTTTAATGCTATAAAATTTTTGAAAGGGCTTTTATAATTTTGCTTTTGAAGTTATATGACTATAACTAATTCATTTAATTTATAATTGGTTTCTCTGTAATCATCAGGCAAAATCAGGAATTCTTGGGAAGTGACAAAAAAATCTAAGTTATTCATTATTATCAACTGTAATGAATTTTTTAAATGAATACTGAATATAACAATTAATAAAAATGACAATATGTTTTTGGACATTAAATTATGAACATTTATTAATTTTGACATTATAGCTTTCTTTTTCTATTTTGGAGTTCATATGTTTCCGTCTTTGGTCTCTATTTGTGTGGGACCTTTAAAACCAGATTGACTTTAAGCCAAGTACCTAAGAGAATGATCCTGGGCCTGGATACAAATCCTGGCACGGCCACCTGCTAGCTAGGTGACAGTGGGAAAGGCACTTTCAAACACTCTGAACCTCAATGTCTTCATCTGTAACATGGGATAATATCCGTTATACTTTCTTGGTGTTGGGTGAGGCATCCGCCTGCAGCTGTCCTCCTTCTGTCACAGGGACCAGGATGAAAGGTTCACAACTCTCCCAGCTCAACCCTGAAGAAGGTTGAAGGAAGTCTGTTAATCCCAGCCTTAGTATCTTGAAAGCTGGGTGGGACTCTAGCTGCCTTTGCTGTAGGCTGGGACATTTTTACCTGCCTGCTTCTTCTTTCTTCCTGTATTAATCATGACTTTTCATTCTGTGTTTTTGATGCTTTGACACCTTGGGGCCTGGCTGACCTTGAAGCCAAAGCCAGCTGATTCCTGAAGATAGTAAATGACTCCCCTGCTGGGAATGCCCTCATCACCCCAGAGCCTGGTACTAAACAACTGGAAACAGTTGCTGTGCCCCAGAGCCAACTGAAATGTTCAGAATAGCCAATCCTACACCTGCTTACCCTACTTCACCATTCCCTTTCTTTAGGAACCAGGACAGAGGCTGTTGCTCACTCTCCCCAACTCATTCTGCCTCTTAACTGGCCCCTCTGCTTCCCTATGTGGCCCACAGTGTGGCATACCCCCCGCTCTTGAGATCTGTGACTAACAAACTGTTTTTCAGCAGTCTCCTGAACTGTTTGCTAGCACCATACCTGAATAACAATAAAACCTACAAGTAGAGACCCCAGCCCCAGTGAGCCAGGAAACTAACTCTTGGTCCTCTTAGTCCATGATAGAAGTAGGGGATTCCCAGCGACAGCCCCTTGATTCTGCACACAGAGGTCACTTCTACCCACACAGAATGGGAACACCAAAGCCTGTCTCTGACAGTCCTGCTGTTTGAAGGACGGTTGGGAGAGGGGCGGCTGGCAGGCAGCCTGTAAGAACCAGTGGTTGTGAGAACTAACACACCTCCTCCCACTCCTGAGTAGGTCTTCTGCCTACTCAGACCCATGACCATTTGGTTTGCCTGATCAGCCTTGTGGTGTCCTAGGCAGGGCTCGCTTGCTTGTGTCTCAGTTAAAAAATGAGGCACCAACACATTTACCTTAATCAAGTGTTCAAAGGCTGTTGTTATTTCTTCTTCCTCTTCATTCCTTATTGCATTTCTGATGAATTTTCCATTGAAAAGTAATACCAAAAGCAAATTGATTTTAGAGGCAAAACATGTAAATGTCTAAAGCTAGCTCTGAAAACCCGGAGCACAAACTCGATGACAATCCTGTGAGTTCCCAAACTGAAAACATCAGAAAGTGGTCCTTCTCCTGCTGTGACAGTTCTCTCGCTGCTGCTGCCTTTGTTGGGTGGGCATGGCTGCCTACAGTTTTCCAGCATGTTCCTAGAACACCGTGGGCTGAACTGGTGTTCCCGTGCATCTTACTTAAGGCTCACTCTGCCACAATAGCACACAACATCTAGGAGAGGTCGAGGAAGCCCCTGTGGAAGAAAGAAAACCAAAGAAAAAGCCCAGCTCATTCTGACATTGTCTTGTACAAGCAAAGTGACACTGTGTTTTTCAGTGGATGAAGCAGGGCACATTTATCATTAAATTCAGCTTAGAGTTCAGGACTCCTTGGTTGTACGGCCCTCTTACAAGGCCCTGTACCCGATTTTGTATTTTTTAAAAGCTTGGTAGCCTTTCGGACCCACAAAACCAGAGTCTGTCCCGGGAAGGGGTCATGTGGCTGTTACATGGTAGTTGAGATGACAGAAAATGATGGCACAGGTACCATTGCTAAGAAATCTATTTCAAATATACAATTTATATAATCTCAAAGGACTTATATTAAATCCTCTTGCTTTTCTTTACAAGATGCAGATCTGTTAGAAATCTGTTTGGACTGTGAGAAAAAGAATTGATACATCAGTGCTTGTATTTCTCAGTAATATGTCAGTCTTAGGTTTTAAATCTAAAAATGAATTTCTAAAGGCTTACAGCACACACTTACATCATTATTTTTATGACACACTAATTCTTTTGTCTGCCACTTGAACCTAACAGAGACTGAAGGTTCTGCTTTCTTACTTTAATGATATAAACCTCATTGACAATGAAGATTCTGGAGGATAAAAAATGATGCTGTGACCGCTATTGATTAACTGTCTTGTTGGCTTCATTGTCCAGCCCTCACCAACCTCTTGGGAGGAGGGAGGCCCAGGGATAACATTGCTGACATTTCCTTGAAAAGATGCAATGCTTTGACAAAGACAGCTGCGTGCCCTAAAAAAGATACAGTTTTGATGTACATGCTTTAAGTCTTTTCAGAAGTACAAGTGATTGATTACAATACATAAAAGAGAAAGACTTCTTAAAGTTACCTCGGGTTAAATGTCCATCTGAAATACTTAAGAATAAAAGTCGTCAGATGGTTACTTTCAAATGCCGCACTACTCATACAGTGTTTAAAAAGAGATTGACAAAATAGAAAGACATAAAGGGAAAGATAATATACTTATCTTCAGGTACCAGGGTAATTATAACATTTAATTTAAATAAATACACTAGTCTCATAGCTGTGCAATCCTGAATGTAGTTTTTCATATGCTATTTTAAATGAAATGCTATTTTTAAAAGGCAGGGTTCAAACATACATATGCTAAAGCTTCTGTTTAATTGACAGTTTTATTCACTTAAAATTACATATAATGTCATCTATGTCTATGCTTTATTGGTGAGATGTCTTTAATTTATACCAATACTTCCATCATTGACTTTTCATTTGTTCTTAAGTTTCAGCAAAGTTTTATTATATTTCGTTTTAAGAGTAATGCCTTCCCATCCCAGTACTTTATTGAGAATATACTTTTTCTTCCTTTGCTTTTCATGTTAGGTACATTGCCTAAACATTTGCTGCAGAGTTTTGACTGTATATACAGTGTTTGCAAAGTTATTAATTTAGCACTTGCTGAATTTGGTTACAAAGGATAAATGCAGAGAAGAAGCTCTTAGAATCATGTGTTCACGGATGTTCAACATAGCATATAGTAACCTGCCTGTTTGGAGTTGGGTGGACCAAAGCTGAAGCCTGTCTCCTCCCCTTATATCAGGGTGATCCAGAGCAAGTTATCTACTTCCCAAGTCTCGTTAACTCACCTGTGAACAGAAGGAAGCACTACCCATCTCATAGGGATGGATGAAGGATTGAATCAGATAAAGTGTGGGAAGTTTAGCACAGCGCCTTTTACAATAAGTACCCAGTGCTTGATAACTGTTACAATAGCTTAATAACAAATACAAGAATAATAAAAGCATGTATTTAATTGAATGTTGACTGTTTCAGATACTGGGATTAAAAAAAACAATACATTCTAACATTAAAGAGCTTATATTTTCTGGTAAAAATACATGTATTTAAGTAAGAAGTATAACAATGTGATACCTATATTAGTCATCATACACACTGTGATATTTTGTGAGCAGGGATAATGCATCACTTAAAAAAATAATCAACTTCATAAACTGAGCAGATGCTGAATTAACAAGCACAGTGCTAATAACACTACTCTGAATGTCAGTTATAAAAAAGGCCAAGTCCAGGAAGCATTCATTGTCCTTCTTACCTAAAGATGATACTGGTAACAACAGTGGAGATTTTTTTCTCTCTTTGTGTTTCTAAAAAATTGTCAGGAAACTATTTTTACCTGTTCTGGATTCAGAGATAGGTTCTTTGACTAGGGCAGCATTTGCTAGTTGCTCTTCCTCATAGACCCATTATATTCTAGAGATCCAGGTCAACATGAACATGATGGTGAACGGAATCGCTCAGCCGGCTTCCATTGGCATACCTGTTGCTTTTAGGCATCCTGCCCACAAGAGCATGGAGTTGGCTGCAACCAGTGAGGGCAGACCAGCGTTTCCAGCATTTTTGTTTCAACACTGACTGGTGATTCAGGTTTGGGTGCAGCGGCTAGTTCAGCCATCCCATGAAGGGAAGTTGAGAGATGGTAAGAAGTGAAATTTTTAAAATTAGGAGTCACTGGAAATTTAAGAGAAATTTGCTATTTCATATAGCATTAGGTAGAAGTGGAAGTCAATATGTTTTAAAGATAGTTTTTCTAAATTGAAGTGTTTTTAAAAATCAAACTTAAGATAATATCTCAAATTAATATAGGTAAATTTTTTCATGAGTACTGTCTTTCTTTTGCCATTCAAGAAATCTGCAACTCAAATGTTATGACGGGGTTTCTTCCATAGCAGTCATTTTGATATAATATATGTCTGCCTTATAGTCCTATACGTCTGCCTTTTTTTTTCTTTTCAATTTAGCTAATGAAATTTTTTTCAGGGAGCACAGTATATAAACCCTTTTTAAAGGACCTCAATCCAATGGACTTGATGTTAAAATAGTTTGAAAGCAATTAGAGATTTTCCTGATGGCAAACTTGCAAACTTTGCATTTTCTATGGGAGTGAGGGGTGGGAAGCAGGGCACTTCCCTGAGGCCTGACATCATGGGAACGTGTCCATTCTGTGTTAAGGGCACTGTCTGACCTTGCATGCTCCTCTTTTGTTCCTGAGAAAAAATTTTGTTTAATGACTCTAGTGTATTAGCTTTAATTTAGCCATGGGCATCTTGGCACATCCACGTGTTGGGATCGGCTAAGGCCAGTTTGAAGAAGGGGTTCCCTAGCAAGAGCTAGTTAGGGATAGGATGAGTATTCTCCCCATTTTAGAATATATGTGTGGAAAGTAATGATAAGATGGAGGTAGTATGAGGCTAGGGTCTTGTAAATCTCTTTGAAGTAGAAAGAGATAGCAGATCTGAAAGGCATAGTATAACCAAACAAAAAATGAACAGGGCTATCTATTAGGCAGAGGGTGCATAAGAGGTATGTTTAAAGGAGATTTAAAAATGTATTTTAAGGACTTAAGAACTGCACTCCTGGTTCAGGCCATATTCCACCTTCCCCAGATCAATCACTAAGAATAAACTGGATCGATAAACTTTTACTGTTTACATGTCCCCTGTTCCAGTGTCTCTTGGCACATTTCCAGACAGTAAAAGGTGAAATAAAACTAATTGGTAACAGGTGAGTGGCCCTAGCTTCTAACACTGCACAGGGATCCCCAATCCCTGGGTTGCACAGCAGGAGGTGAGCAGTGGGCAAGCAAACTAGCATCCCCGCCTCAGCTCCACCTCAGATCATCAGGCATTAGATTCTCATAGGAGCACCGGTCCTTGGTGCCAAAAAGGTTGGGGACTGCTGCTGTAGCAGGACAGGGTCAGAGGAGAAGCCCTGTCACATGATTGATTCCAAGCCGGCCCTGTAGCTTAGATCTGCCCCCACAGTGAGGCCTTTCCTCCAAGTGAGTTGTTCAAATGGCCCAAATTTCCTTCTCAAATAGTAAGAGCTGTTTAGAAGAGGTGAGTAGCAGGCAAGCTTTTAGGGAGTCATTTCTGGCCGAGCAACACCAAAAATGCAGGACCACACATGTAGTGTCCCTGTGAATACCACTGCTAGAGGAAGAACCAGGTTGGAGGGTGGCAGGAGAAGCAGGTACAGCACACCCAGGAGTCCCACAACCAGAATATGTCTCCCCTGGGGTTCAGCTTGTGTGATCTTGACAGTGAAGGCCAGGGGTGGTATAGACAAATTCTGTCCTAAGTAAATCTCCAGCTTTGAAAATCTAGATTAATACATAAGCAAATAAAGGAATAATTATTTGCTTTCCAAATGGTTCTCTGCTTAAGAAGGCTTTAGAATTAATTTATAGACCAAGGCTTCCTAATGTTTAAAACACAACGTCTGTGCCTTAGGTATCACATGCGTCAGGTAAAGCAAGATAGCATTCATCCTGACTACACATAGACTTCATCCCCTCGTTGGCCAGTTAAGTAAATCAACACTATTAATGTTGGGTGGTGACTTCGTGAAATAATCGAGCTGAGTTCGGTGTCGACTTGATAAACAAGGCTCTTGCAATAAAGAATAAAATCCCAAACATTTTTAATGTAGCAAATTTTATTAACTCCAATACTTCCTTTTTCCTGAAATATTTAATAATTCCATCTAGCCTTGTTTTTATGTTCACATATGCCTAAAACTAAGTTTCAGCCCCTTCACAATTCAGCAGATGGCTATCTCCTGATTTTAGATTTAGAGTGTTTCTGTTGAGAAGGAAACAGAAGCCACCTTGGGGATGAGAATGAGGAAATGACAAAAGAAGGAGTATGTTACTTGCCTTCCCTCCATGAAATCGTGATTTGCCACAAGAAAGAGTTCTTGGTGAAATGCAGTAGTTCTCTTTCAAAGGAATTTGAAGGGTCACCCAAAAGATGAATGATTCTGAGATGTTAATTCAGAAGAGAATTTATTTTGCAAGGCTGTGAATCATTCTGAGCCAGAGGTTGGGAGTGGAGCGGGGGGACTAATGGGGCATGTGTTTTATGTCATGGCGTCCTAGCAGCCCTGTCAGTTATTTGACAGGGGGCCATTTGCAGGAATTTGAAGTTCTGGCTAAAAGTCTGTGCATCCTGACCAAGAGATCTTTCTTCATTGGGAATTTTATCAGAAAACATTTAGGGAATAGCTTATTTCTTTTATATGTGAAAGGTTTTATATATTGATAATTTATATTATTTGTGTGAATTTATATTATTAACATATTGCAAAGGTTAAAAAGCACATTCTTCACAGGAGGGCACCTTTGCATTTCTTGGCTTGTACATTGTTTTTCCTGCCTGGGGTATAAAAATGAAACAACTTATTGATATCCTAACCAGTTATCTTCCGAGACTCCAGATGAGACTTAGATTCCACTTTAAAATATGTCTCTTGATGTACGATACTTTTTCAGATATCTGTATAGAATAACACCTCGTCTTGCTTTGTCAGGGTTAACATTCACTTTATCACTTAAACTGCTTCCTTTCCCTTGTTCCCAGTACTTCTCAAGGCCTATGGACACACGATGTTAGCTCCTCTCCCACTGATGAGTGCTGTTCTTAGATCATAACCCAATCAATGTGCCCATCAAAATGTGCATTACTAGGAAATTGAGAGGTGGAAATGAAATGCCCAGGGCGTGGGCTCAGACTACATAGTATTTTTATGTGGCCAACTCCCATGTCAGTCTTGAGTCTTACACTGAACTCAACTTGATCGTGTTATAAACAGAATTCCCCATTAAATATAATCAATTAAATAAGCTAGAACACTATGGAATATACAGGCTTTATTGTAAGCTCCTATTTGTTGTGACAGGTGCTCTTTCATCAGCCAGACCTTCTATGAGAGATGCCCTCTCCCAGAGGTGTGCCATCGCTGAGCACTGCCACAAGGGTGTGGGTACTTCCCAAAGCCAGCTGTCTCCCATTGACCCAGACAGGCTCTGGGGGCGGACTTCATGCCAGGCCAGCAGTTGGTCTCTGGCCGCTGCAAGAACCCAGGCCTTCATATAATGCTGCTTCCCGATTCCTTCTTTTCCAGCTGGATGATTTCAGCCCTCCCTCTGGGGTATTTCTGCAACACTTTGACCTCATAAAATATAATGTCTCTAGAATACCCAGACTGGTTAATGATAATTTATTCTGCAGATTGAGTCTAGAGAAACCCCCTTGGGCAGATTAATGGCTGCTCCCTGAACAGGAGGTAAACCTCAACAGGGCAATTATTTGAATCTCCATCTTGTATACATTCAGTCACACGCACACAGAGCTAAGAGCTGGAGAGGCACATGGGTGAGTTGAGCTCTCATACAAGCAGGGACAGCTAGAGAATGCAAAGAATGATTTATATGTTGCAATAAGAGAGGAATGGAGGTGAGTGGGGGAGACGGAGAGACGGAGAGAGGCAACTGAGAACCAATCAGGCCAAAATGAGACATGATTTGTTGCTATTTTCCTTTCTCAGTATATTTTCCCTGGATGCCTCCCTAGCAGTGCTGCCCAGTCACTCCTGTTGTGTGTGCTCATGCATAAATTCAGGTCAAGAACAAAACCCTGATTTCTCTATTCATCAGAGGAACTAGTAAAGTTCTTATCAATACATAACAAGAAATCACAACTAATTTGGCTCATGACATTATTCTTTTATCATTAATGGCTGAAGTGGTGTTTGCCTAGCCATTAATGCATTCGGCTCAGTAAACTAAAACTTTGAAATTTTCACTAATCCTTTCTCATTGAGGGCTTCGCTAGACCACATCACTTCTGAATAAAACAAGAAAGCAAATGCACGCCCAGGTTCCTAAGCATTTCCAGATCAACCATAATTTACAGGGCATAGCATTTTAAAATGAGATTTTGTTTCTTTGAAATCACAGATCTCAAAGTACTAAAGAATGAATGAACTGTTTAGTGAAAATATGAATTACATGAACTTACCCCATGAAGTGCTCAAGTATTGAGGACTTTTCTTTTCCTCCAATGAAAAAATAAGAATAAAAGTAGAGAAATGGTTTAACACCTAGCACAAAGATGCCTCTTGAACGAATCCGTCTTTGCTATTTAATTTACATTCTGAGGGCTCATTAGGATGATGAACGACACGGCTAGAGGATAAGGCATACTTCCTGAACAAAAGACAGTGTCTGTAGCCTAATAACATTTTATGCCAGCACTTACATTTGTCAGAAGTGGATGCTATTTATCCCTATGATTATTTAAAAATCATTTTTATTGTCCTTTGTGCTGTGTCCTCTTCTGGGAATTTTAATTCAGAGTTTGACACCTACTTATTAACTTCAATGAAGTATAGAGTACAAAGGCCAGTACTCTATAAAGAATCCTAAACAGCCATGTTTGTGTTGCCTGCAGCTGTACACAAATGAGCTCACTCCAGACTTGTTTCTATTAGAAATAGAAGGCCCGTTGGAAGAGTGTGTCACTTCTGCTTCCTGCGTGAAGCTAGCACTCTTTCTGTCTGAACCAAGCAGGACTTACTGAGTCAAAAGAAGGGGAATTTTTCCTAATTATGCTACAGCCCTTGTGCATCAGTACATCACTTCCATTTCCCTTGCCTCCTTCAGCTGCTCCTCCCTGCAATGCTCTGTCATCTGTCGCCACATACTGATGCCCGTTCTTTCCCCTTGATCGCCTCACCCAGTCTGCACTGACTCCCACACTCTCACTGTTATTCTACAGGGCTGCTTCCTGAGCCATCTGTTTCCCTGGCTGTGTTTTCTCACATCTCCGCAGTGGGCTGGGTTTTTTTCCAGGGTGGGTAGCACCCTTTTGAAATCAAGTGGGAGTCCTGTATGCATGATGAGATGCACATGGGATTCTCCCTGTAGCACAGCCGTGAAAACCACCCACGCTGCCTGGGCAGCAGCCACAGGACCACAGGCCCATCACGTGGCCTCATTTCAAGCCTTGATTTCCACCCGCCCCCTTCAAATGCCAGCTCGTTTTACTTGTGACTCATCCTAGAGGTTTTTATAAAGGGCAAGTGTCTGGTCTTTCCCAAGAGGAAAAACATCCCTAGTGGTGTGAGTCAGAGCCTCAGAGAAAGCCATGTCCCTGGAAATTCTCAGCAGGCCCCCATGGGACTCTGTCAGGGCATGTGACATAGTATCAGAGGGCGTGTGACATGCTTCTTTCCTCTGTAATGCGATGTACTAATGTTTCATCAGAATTTCACTCCTTTCTAGACTCACGCCTGCTTGCTTCCGGTGAGCTTATGTTTCTATCAGGCTAAAAAGAAAGCAATCAGCAACAGAAATTCAAAGTTGAATTCTTGGAAAGTAAAATCCTGATACTAATTTTAAATCCCTCTTATCAAGGGATCTTTGCTGATGATACTTTAGATCAATATTCTGCTGGGAACCCAGCTTTGAATTATTGGCCTGGCTTCATTAGCCATTTAACAAACAAATAACCATCTTACCACTTTCATTGTTACTTTAAATGATATTAATAAGGGAAACTATTTCTGTTTTGTCCTTAATGACTTTAATGCTTTAATGAAAGTTGCAGTGATGACTGATGATGGCTTCTACCTGTTAAAAGAGGAGCTACTTTATCTGTTCTTGTGACCATTAATAATAATCGAAAAAGACATGAAAACTCAGGAAGAGTTGAAGACGTGAGACCAGGGTTTCCATACTTAGAGCGAGAACACGGATGTGGCCGTGCGGCATGGTTGGCGAGACCTGATGGCTTGTGAACCTAGACACATGTGAAATGATGACCAGTTTCTTTTGCTGTCTATTGCAAAAGACAAGCGATTATAAAGACCAGAGTTTATACCCAGCTGACTCTGAGTAAACTATCCAAAAGCTCCGAATTATCTCACAGGGAGCCTTGCACCATTCTTCTCCCAATAAAGAAATTTTACAAAGCTAGCTTGCTGCTGTACCCCAAGGAAATGGAGGAAGAACTGATACACACTCTGTAGTTTTTATGTAATAGTTCATTAATATTATTAATATTTTTGTTATTTAGACATTTATGGAGCTACTAGGAAGTGGATGAGCACAGCTCAGAAGATATAAACGTGGTCCCTGTTCATAATTCGAATCTAAATAAGCATGAAGATAGGTGGTATAAACAAAGATTCAGCTAAAGGAAATTATTTCAAGAAAAGAGTTCCATGAATCTGCAGAACTCATTATGGCCTGCGTTGGGAAGTCACTGATTTTTTTCAAAAGCATAAATAATAGGTATCTTTGTTAAAGAACACAATCTGGAAAACAGTTTTGAACGGCATGCTCTGCATTTTCACCACCATGACCAGCTCTGCAGTTTTTTCCCAGCCCTTGATTGCTTCTATCCAGCAGATTCCTGGGCTGCCCATGTGTGTAGACTTCACGCACACAAAGAAAACCTGACATCCTCTCTGAAGTGACCTAATTTTGTGGCCCTAAAGTTGTGTAGTTTTCTGTACCTCTGCTCATTCAGATATTTGAAAGACATTCCATAGACAAGAAGCAAAGTGTGTAAAAATGTAACTGCTTAAATCTGAATGAAGTGTATTGACCAGGATGCAAAGTGGAAAAGCAAACCTTGTTGGCAGGCATTGGGAATCACCAACCACTCACTCTCAGCTTGAGAGACTTCACGTTTCCAAATCAAGAGTTTAGTGATAGCTTTCTTAAGTAATTGATTGGAATGTCTTACAGGTTCTTAAATTTACACTTACCATCGATTAATTTTAGATTGTATCACTCTTCATAGAAATATAGCCCCAGAGAGCATAAGAATTGAAAAAACTGTAAGTCAGTGCCTACCGACAGAAAAGAAAAATTTTCCTTTGTTTTTTACTAAAATCTACTTATTATAAAGTACATATGAAAGGAAGAAATCATGATATTTGGAAGATTCTAAGTGTTTAAAAACCTATCATGAATGGGTGAAAACATTCAGTGTGTCCCAATAAATAGATGATTATGAAATGGAATTTTTCCCTGACTCTGAAGAAACCTGTCCCCCTCAAAAAAAAAAAATTGAGATTAAATCTAATCACACAGAGAAGAACATTCCGTAGCAAGAATTATTCTCCCAAAACTTGAATTTAGCCACTTAAAATTCACCCAAAATAATTTTGTTCCAAGGTCAAATTGCCCGGCTTTGATTTTCTTCTCAATTCAAACAAAGCTCACTGTTGACCTGGAAAATATTGCCAACTTCCTCTTACTGCTTTCTGTTTTCTCCTATGTGTTGCTACAAAATTACATTTTATTGGATGCCTGTCTTAACATTGAATTTAAATATTAGACACTTTTCGAACATTTAATTCTAATCAATCTGACTTGCAGTATCCTGGCTGTGGTGTTGAGGGTGTGATATAATGGTGAGATTTGATTTGACTCATTCAATCAACACACATTTTGTGCCTCCTGTATGTCTTTCTTACCACTTTATCTACGGCACCCAGAATAGTGTCTGCCACACAGTGGGACTTAGTGAATATGTGTTGAATGAAGAGTGCACTCTTTTGTGAATTATGTTGCTGTGAAATGGAAGGAAGTTAACATCTCCTATCAAGGCCATAGTGTCTAGGCTCTGTTTAGCATCTTTGGTGCTCGTGGCAAGCATAAGTTATAGTTTGCTTCTAAACAAAGTGGTATATTATGCTTGTAAATAGTTTTATATTTTGCTTCATACTTTTATTGCATTCTCAAAATAGTCAGTTGGCTTCTTGTGTTTTGTGAACATGCCATGAATGTGCGGCTGCAGAACAATGATCTTTAATGAAGTGCCAAGGACAGTCTTACTCTACAGGAGGTCCCCTTATCTGGGTGCCAACAGTTGCAATGGCTTCTGTCACCCATGGACTCCCAGTCTCTTTCTTCGCATTTCTAGTCAACTCCCTTTCTGATTTCTCATGGAAGTGGTTCCAACCTGTTAGTAACCTCCACAGCCCCCATCATGGCAGATGATGGGCATTTCTACCTGATGTCCCACCGATGTCCCAAGTGTATGTCTCCAACAGAGCTCTTTATCTTCCTCCCACCCTGTGTACCAATTATATTTCCTGCTACACACCCCCATCTCAATAGCATCACTTATATCCTAGCTACTCCAATTCATCACTCATATCCTAGCCACTTCTATTCGTTTGTCACTATAAAATACGGATTTAACTTTAAGCACTTTTTCTCTTTAAAGTCTTTCGATAAGTGCCAATTATAATCAAGGTTCTTGTAGATGGTTCAGACAGAAGAAAGGTTGGAGAAAAAGTGTTCCAGGTTGAGAACCAGCGAGGTGGGAAGTGAGGAGTCAGGTTAAAAGAGGTGCAAAGTGATGATTCCTTAGTGTGAGGGGTGGCATTGGAGATGGATCAGTGTATGTGGATGTAAAACAGCTGTTGGAGTTAGAATCATTGTGACTTATTGATGAAGCAGATGTGATGGTAAGATGGCAAGTGGATTTATGGGGTGGACATTCCCTGAGGTGAGGAGGGCAGAAGACGTTTAGTAGATCAAGAGTTTAGTTTTAGACATTTTGAGATTTCTGTAAGATATTTAAGGGAATGTGCCAACTGGGCAGCTGGATAATGAGCCTGGACTTCAGTAGTAGATCAGGCTGGAGATACACATTAGGGACTTGACCTACAAGTGATATTCGAAGCCATAGGAGAGTGTGATGTGCACTAGGGAATGAGTGTGGCATGAAAAGTGAAGAACCAAGTCTTATGTAACCAGCAAGAATATTAAGTGATTAGGAGGAGCTGGCAAAAGAAAGTGAGTGCTAGGGAGAAACCAGAGGTCACCCATGCGTGGGAGCCGAGAGAATGCTGTCAGTGAAGGTGGAGGGGCCCACTCTGTCACACTGCTTAGAATGACAAGCTCAAGATTGAAAAAGCCTGTTTGATTTGGCAACATGGAGATCACGAATGACTTTAGCATGGGCAACTTCTGTGGAATGATGGGGCAAAAACCAGACTGGTTTGTTCCAAGAGTCATTGTCAAAGTGTGTGCCCAGCAGACCCTGCTAACCAAGCAGTGTATGAGTTGCTGTGTGTAATTAGTGAGGTCACTAGCCTTGTGCAATCTGGTTCTTTGTAGAGTCAGAAACTCCCTAATTTACTCGTTCATTCACATGTTATCATTCAGTCAACAAATGCGTAGAGTAGTCAGCATGCCCCGCAGCCCTGATAGTGGAGAAGTTTCAGTGCCTGCTGGCAGGAGGCCTTCGGGACATCTGTGCATCCATTCAGCTAACAAATAGTCAGTACCTCCAATGTTTCAGGCCTGTTTCCCAGCAAGGTAGCAGTGACTAAAAATACAAACTCTCAAGGGAGAATAATTTTATTGGAGGAAGATAGATAAATGCAAAAAAAGGAAACAATTTCAGATACTGATAATTTTATTTCAGAAAAAAAGTAAAATGGGGGAACAGATATAGAGAGTGACTTGGGATGGAAGGGAGCTCCTTTAAATGGGGTAGACAGGCAGGGCCTCTGGGGAGGTGACACCCTGGGAGAAGTGTGGCCCCAGGATTATGTTGGGCCTAGAGAATACCCAGGGCCCCGGGCCTCACTTGAGACAGGTTTGTGCCTGTTTGAGGGTCAAAGAGAGCAGGAACTGGGCCTGGCAGGCTCTGAGCAAGACGGGGCTAGTTCTGGATGAGGCCCAAAGATCAGCACCACCATTAATAAGTGCTCACAGCAAAAGCAAAAATATGTATTGCTGAAAAATGCATCCAAGTTTGTATTTTACTCCACTACACATTTGTGTCTGCCTTAATTTTTTAAAAAATCACATTAGTGCCATCAAGAAAAAAGGAGCTCCAAAGTCAGTTTTTTATCTTGTGACCTACAGGGACAGATGTTTGTGCCCTGAGTCTGTCATTTTCAGAAACCACGCTGAACTGCAGTGAGCTGACAGGGTTCGTCAGGTTCAGGGTCCAAGCAATTTCTCGCCTGTCTCTCAGTGTCACAATATTTTGAGAACCCAGACATACATAAAGACATAAATATAAATGTTGGCTTTTTTCTCTGATGCCTCAAGTAGTTCCCAGACAGCGCCTAAAGAGAGACACTCAGTATACTCTGCAGAGGTGGGGCAGCTGATGATCTCGAACCACATCAGGGGAAATTATAGCAGTCAGAGCTTTTTTAATAGAGGCATTTGAGGGAATCTAAGACCGGACTGATCTTGACCTCTGAGAAATAACCAAGGACTTTTTCAGTGGAAATGACTGGTAAATATTCTCCTTTTTATTCAACCACTGAGATGGTTATTTTTATCACACCTAAATGAACCAAGAATCTTGAGTGATTCTTTAGTCTCTTTTAGCCAGTCTCTCAGTCTTGACATGTTCATTCCATTTAGTCCTCACGAAAACCCTAGGGAATATGTCCTATGAGTTATTTCCATTTTACAGACAGGAAAACGGAGACTTAGAGAGGTGAAAGAAGCTACCAAAAGCTGCAGTTCTCAAAGTGTACTCTCTGCAGGCCTTGAGACCCTTCCAAAGCCATCTTCACAATAATACAAAAATATTGACTTTTTTCACTGTGTTGACATCATACTAGTTGTAAAAACAATAGGGAGTGAGACTGTGGTGCCTTAACACGAGTGACAGCAGTGCCACCAGACTGTTGGTCATCGCTGTATTCACTGCCATCCACTCACAGTTTAAAAAAGCAAACAACCTCGAGATGATCATGCTAAGCGAAATAACCCAGACAGAAAAAGTTGAAAATCACATGATATCACTTATATGTGGGATATAAACCTAGAAGCAACAAATGAACATGACAAACAAACAGAGACTCCTGGACATGGACTATAGACTAGTGGTTACCAGAGGGTAGGAGATGGGGGGAGGGGAAAGTAGACGGGGTAAAGGGGGTCGACTATGCAGTGACAGAAATCTAACTATGGAAGGTGAACACGCAGTGTAAATATATATATGCCTTACTGTTAAAAAAAATTAAAATGTATAATTGAAATGTAAAAAAATAAATAAAAATTAAAAATAAAAAAAACAAACAAAAACTCCCAGTTTCACTTAAGAGTATCCTTGAAAAAGAAGCAAAAATTATTGATTTTATTAGATCTCAACAGCTAAGCACATGTCTTTCTAATACTCGGTAAATGTGTAAGACCCTCTACAGCCCACCCAAGGAGAATGGTTGTTTTGAGGAAAGTCACTCAGTGACACTAAAGTAAAATGGGACACAGCTGACTAAAGAATGGCTGATTTGACTAAAGAATGGCTGAGAGGCAAACTGGTTCTCAAACTTGGGTATTTGGCAGACATGTTCTCAAAAGTGAATGAGGTGAAATTGTCACTTCAAGGAAACAACTGACTGTTTGTTGCTAATGATAAAACTTGAGCTGTCAAGTGAAAATTAGAATTTTAGGAAATCTTATATCTGCCACCAGGAGCGTCACAACTTTAACTTAAACACTTAAAGACTTGTTAGATGTGACTAGTGGTGATATAAACAAATACGACTTTTTGATGTTCCATAAAGGAACGTGTTATCTGGAAGATGCCAGTAACTCAGTTGAACCAGTATTTTCCAAATGAGCACTGCATAACTTTACATAACTACGCATGTGTGAAAGGTTCAAAGTTCCAAGTAGACCAAGGGATTTTAATGTGGCAGAGTTTGAAAAGTTTATTGCTATGATTGCAGGGTTCATATTTTTTTAATTTATTATTTTTATTTACTTTTATTTATTTCTCAAAACATTTTTGCCACGAATAATAAAAATATTCATAATACTGCTTTCAATTAATTATCGATTGACAGTCGGCCTTAAATCTGTAAAATAAGTCAATATTATCAGTGTTTCCTTATTGTTAAGATAAACACTAATTTTATTCAACTTATCCAGATTTTTAATCTGTTTTCATGAGCATTTATTGAGGTGAGAAATAGCACAAAGCAGTGTCGTGATGTAAATAAACATATTATAATACTAGTAGCTAATATTCATTGAGATTGAGTGCCTACTATGTGCCCAGCACTTTGCCATGCACCTAATATTATAAAATCCCTGTGAGACACTTATATTCCTTATTGTATAGGTAAAGAAAGTGAAATACAAAGAGGCTAAGTATTACGTGACAGCCAGTAAACTCAGGCAGTCTGCTTCCAGAGTCCAAATTTTTTATTTTACTTTATGGAATTTAAACCATTTTAAAACATGGTGGTTTCTTTGTGTAACTGATCATTTAAAAAATTTTTAATTTCAATTAGTCTTGATATTCATGATTATATTAGTTTCAGGTATACAGCGTAGTGGTTAGACATGTATATAATTTACGAAGTGATCGCCCTGATTAGTACCCACCTGGCACTGTACATAGTTATTACAATATTACTGACTATATTCCCTATGCTGTACTTACATCTCTGTGACTATTTCATAACTACAATGTGTACTTCTTAATCCCTTCCCCTTTTCTCCCAACCCTCAAACCCCCTCCCAACTTCAAATACTGCATATAATGGTTGCGAGTTCATTTTACTCTTGCAAATGCTTTATAGTTTGGCTCATCACACAGCTTGCGGGGAAGGCTCCAGGGTGTGCTTAAAGGTTTCCTCCCGAGGCCTGGGAGACTCCTAGGTACTGAGGACCAGCCCTTCTTGAGCGTCTTTGCCCAGCCCGCTGGGGGTCTGCCAGCCAAGTGAGGATAGTCAGGAGGTTGCCCACCTCCTCCTTTAGGAAGTGGTTCTCCAGGAAGTCCTGGCGATGCTGTCTGTGTGGGCAGACCCCGAAGACTGCTGCAGGTGCTTCACAGGACCAGGGTGCCCAGGTGCTTCACAGGACCAGGGCATGACCCCACTCCTCTTGGCCAGCTGCCTGCATGGTGGGAGAGGGTAAGCATGACCTCCCGCTTTCTCCAGGGCTACAGCCTCAGGGTAGATGTCTGGGTTCAGGGAAGGTTGGTGTAGGAGGCTGCCACAGGCTCTCACCAGGCAGCTTGCTGTGATCTTACCTTGGCAGGGTAATGCCATTGGATCTGGGAGCTGGTGGCTGGTCAGTGACATGATGCCAACCACATATAGCAGCTGCTCCCAGAGGCAGACGGCTGAGAAGATGGTCCAGAGCCTGAAGCTAGAAGGAGTGTTGGGAGTGGTTTCAGAGGCTGGTCGGCTGGCTCCATTTGGTCCAAACACTGGTGCTGAAGTAGGAGACATACCTGCAGGATCACCGGCTCCCAGAATGATTCTTTTCAGAAAATGAAGTAGCAGATATGCTGAGGAGTCCCAAGTGCATGGCCCCGGCGATGTCACCTCAGCTAGTGGTTATGTGCCTAGAGCACTTTGACCCAGTGAACTCCATGGTGCAGCTTCCCCATTATCCAGCCAACCTCTCACTGAACAGAGATTCCTGCTCTTTCTGAGTTTTCAGGAGCAGCATGTAGTTCACAGAGAAGAGCGGAGTTTCGAGAGTATCCATTAATGACAACATTTTTAAGAATATATAACTTTCCCCCTGTTATCTTCCTATAAAAGTAATCCTGTGGGTCAAGATTCTGTCCTTGTGCTTTGACTTTGATTGCTGTCTGGCACATGGCTACATAAACTAGGGCATTACCCTTGGTGACCTAAGGTAAACCATGTTACTCGGATGTCCCTTGAAAGGACACACAGAGGTGGCTGTGCTGTGCTGGAAATAAACTAATGTATCTGAATAATTTTTGTTTAGCATTTCTTATGAGTCAGTGAAGTCCTTTGTTAGTCCCATCACTCCATCAGTAGAGATGTCATAATTTCCAAGGTTGTATTTGTGACCCTTTAACTGTATGCAGTACGAACTCATCCCAGTCATACTTCATCCCTCTGCCCTGCCCACCCCGACCCGCTAACCCGACACCTGGCACATGGGCAGCGTAGGTGCCGAGTAAATGTTTATTGAGTGAGCCTTCTTTTCATGGCAGGCTCTTGCTGAGATTTAACAAGTACTATAATTTTATCAATCAAGTCATTACAAATAAATTCTGTTGGGTATTTTCTGGGAAGATTGCTAATCTCATCTGTTCTAGATCCTTGGCATGTGTTAAATGCCAAGGATTTAAAACAGCCCTCTCTGCACCGGCTACCAGGGGGCCCACTTTGCTTGGGATCAGTTTGGTGAGACCTCTGAGTTGGCTGGGCCAGGTAGGTGTGGCAGGAGCCACCTAGAAGTCCAGAATGAGGAACTTATGTTAAAAATAGGACTGTCAGATCTAGGCATAACTCCCTTTCTTTATACAAAGCGGTAGCTTCACGCAAAGAGAACACAGTACCCACCCAGAGATTAGCAGCTTTATCCCTTTGCCCCTTTGATATTGAAATTGAATAAAATGCTCAAGAAGCTCCGGGGTCATCCAAGGCAGACTCGGTCTCAGCATTCCTCCTCCATTCTTCATTCTCCTGCTGTTTCTATATAAAACTCCCAACCCCTCTTCTAGAACTTTCATAACAAGATAAATGCCCCTCCCCCCAGTCCCTCCTGCTTCAGGTCATATCTCCCCTCAGGACAACACCTGTCAGCCACCCCTCTTTCTGCCCCGCTGTCTCCTTTTCTGGCCCGACACTAAATTTCAGTAGGTCACAGCTAATGTTGAATATATTGCAGATGCGGTGCCCTCTCTGTGAACCTATGAAGACAAGATTAGCGGATACAATTAGCTGCTTTAGGATTTAAAAAAAGAAAAAAGAAAAAGTACTAGATTTTAATTATTGCCCTATTGGTATTACTACCTGGAACATTGGCTTCTGTAATCATCTCTTTCTGAAACAGAGAGAGAGTGGGAAATAGGTAGAAATTAGAATATAGGATTTTTTTCTTCTTAAGAAACCCAGCACACTTTCTAAAGCTGTGAAAGTGCCTCCATGATCTGGTAGATCCCATCTGTGCGTTTTTCAATGACATACTTCAAGCTGTACTCAAAGGACCTAAAAAAAGAGAGAGAGAAAGAGAAACGTGGGTGTTAATGAGAGGGCCCCAGCTTGATAGCTGTGGGGAAAGCCGGTCTCTCTCTGCACATGCCCACCTGTCCCGGGGGGCATGGTTAGCCCCCTCACACTTCCTGGAGGAAGTCTGATGTTCCAAAGTGACACCCAGAGTCCGCAGTGCCCCAGTGGATGCATCCTGGTGTTTGTAGCACGTGAGGTCATTTAGGCTCTGACCCCCAGCACTGTCCTGTGGAAACCACAGTGAGACTGATGGAAGATATGATGAGACATGGTGAGCCTGCCCTTGCTGTTTTCACTGCTGGGGGAGCGGGGTGGATGGAAAGAACACAATGTTGTCAGAGAATTTTCTGACCATGAGCTATAAGACATCTGCAGTTCTCACTTAGCTATGGAGATTGTCAAAGGGCCTTCTCTAGAGGCTTTTGGACAAAGGGAGCTGCCAGCTATCTTTCTAGAAATGCAAGCCCTGGGGACAGCATCTGATGGATTTCTTGGCTGCTGGAGGGTTCTTCCGGTCTTGAGATCCTAGTAAGTTATTCTTGGTCACTGTTGTAGTAATTGGTTTTTCCACCAGGCCGACTCAGACACCCCTCTGCCAGAATACAACCTGAAACTTCCCAGTTTCTCTTTAGCATTTCTCTTGTTACCAGTTCTAGTCAAACCCACTGTGACAATTTGCAATCAGTGTTAACCACATCTGTGAGTTACCACGACTATCAGAATTCCTCCTAAAAGGGGATTTGGAGAAGCAAACACTCCCTGTGGTATTAGCGAAGTTATTTTGCCAACTGTAATTTTTTTTTTTTTTTTTACCTTTTGGACTTCGGTTTCAATTATTTGGCTTTGTTACAGTATCACTGGGAAAATTGCTGTCACTGCCATAGAGTATTTTTACATCTTTATTAGTTTCTTGGGACTCAGCATCTGAATGCCATGGTAGAACCTGTGCCTGACGAGGGAGGAACCACCTTCGAATGCCACATACTTGGTCCTCCAGCCTCCCTTAAAGCGAGGACGTACACCCATGATCCAGGCTCTGCCAGTTCAACATGTCCCCTCAAGACGTTGAATCGGAGGTTGATGATGTGAGGACGTAAGAATGCATGGAATTCATTCTAGTGAAGACAGGGACAGTGGTGACAATTTCCTCTGGGTTCCTGGCTGCTGTTTTCTTATAGCACCATCAGTGCCTGTGGATTGGATGGGTGGATGGGTAATGGGGGCTCCTGGTTTATAGTAGATGTGTCTCCTCCAGACCAGCTGGGGACCTTCCCTGACTAAGGTCTTCAGGCTGAGTGTTACCAGCTCTCCTGCAGATTCTGTGAGAAACTCAATATCTCCTTTCATAAATGCCATTTCTATTTAAATCCACAAGTGTTGGTTTCTGTTTCTGCTAAAAACCACGTCCAGTGAGTTAGCCTCTTTCTGAGAATGTGGAGGAATTGAAAAAGATGCACAGTGGGATTCATGGTTGACCATAAACACCCTGAGGTGGGGAGCTTAAAATTCATATATTATCATATGCAACCCGCCTGACACTGAAGTGTAGCTTCCAACTTTGGCCTTAATATTTTCAGCGACCATGTACTCACTGTCTGCATAAGGCAGCCAGTTTGTTCCTGGAAAGTTCTGAGTACTGGGGAACTTTCCCATGCCCTGAAGTCCTGCTGCCTAGCACGATGCCTGACACATAGTGAGACCACCACAAGTATTCGTTGCATGAATGAGTGAACTGTAATATTTAACAGAAGCTCTAATTTCACCCATCATAGCCTCACAGAGTAACCACAGTCTCTTGTCTATATCATGACCTTCCAGAAACATGAGGGCTTTTTGATGCCTTGAGTTTTCATGTCTCCTGAGTGAGCATTTTCAGTGACTTCATGTATTTCTCCGCTTTGGACATGTTCCGAAGGGATGCATCCAAATCCCACACATTTGTTCCATAAATAGGGCTGTCCTCTTCTTTTTCTGCATAATTAGCCAAATTAATTTGTTGGTCAACTTTGCTTCATTGTTGGCTCCCAGATGTAACTCCTAAATCTTACTCACATGAAGCTCCTCAGCTACAAGTCATATGTTCTTAAGAGGTACATCTTTGGGCCTAAATACAGTCCTCGTGTATCCCTGTTAACTCATGTTGTCAGTTTGGCCTCTCCAGCTTACTCTAGATCTACTTCTGTCATCAAACATACACACCGTGGGTGACTAAAATAGGCAATTTGACAGCCAGAATGTTCCATGCTCATGTAAATAATTTTTTGGTTTGCTCTCACCACTCTGTTTCCCTTGTCCATCGCTCATTGGCCAAAGCTGTCCACTTCTTTTCCTTGAAGATTCCAAAGAGTTTGCTCCAAGAAGCTCTCTCCTTTCTACTAGTTAGGATGGTCCCCTTTTGTCATCTCTCCCAGTGATGACTGGGCCACAGAAATCGAAGCCACCCCATTGCACCATTGTACCCTTGGAGCAAGCATTTTATCTACCCACGCAGCTTCTGTTCACTTCCGGTCAGCATCTCCGGTCAGCTGTTGCTTAACTGTCAGTTTCCATCCAGCCTGCACGTGTTCTCAGCAGTGTGGGGTCAGCAAACATTACTGCAGTGTTGTCAGATCGACTCCATTTAAGAATCTCTTTTATGTCTATTTACTGCTAAAGAAGGTTCATAGGGGATACTAATTAAAATGCCTAAGAAGTAATGAGTGACATCCATGTCATCGCTAAGTCTCCAGCTGCAAAGAAGTCATGGTTCTTTGCCCTGTTGTTTGATTTGGAGTTTTGTAGGGCCTTGATGATACTGAACTCTGTCTGTCACACCCCAAGACACCACATCAGCCCTTAATAGTTCATGTTCAGTGAACACATAGGGTTGTGCAGCAGAATTCAGGCAAGACTTCTGGCTCTCTCTTCTTGAAGAAGATCTTTGCTTGCTTGTGGAATTCCCTGGCATTGGCTTACATGTTAACCTCGGGCTTCTCATTGCTAATTGTTGGTGCCTTTTACTTTGAGAGACTCTCCCAAAGGACCAGATGCATAAGTTATACCAGTCTAAAGATCTGTGTATGTGCTTTTAAAAATGACTGCATAAAATAGATTGAACAAAATGGAAGCCATCATGGAACTCTGCTTTACTGGCACAATAGGGAAAAATATTTGTTCAGACATTTTTGCCACCCCTGGCCACCTCTTCATTGAAAAGACTAAGTAGATTTTTAAGGACATGTGTGGACTTTTATGAGCAGACAAATGTATCAAAACCCCAAATCCAAGCTCAGCAGTGATATCAAACACCTTGGCCTTATTCTGTTTTCTATGTTATCCAGTCATCATCAGGTTCCTTGTATCAAAAAGCTGTATAAGCTATAATTCTCTGAGGCTATGGTGGGTGAGATTAGGAAGTAGATGACCTAGTCAGACACTGCCATTCATAGCGAGCAGTCCGTCAAAACCACAGCGGCAACTAGCTACCTCAGCTTCGTTCGAGAAGGCGATTCTATGGAATTAAAGGAGTGAGTAGATAACTCATGTCTCTTTCACTTCCTGTTACTCTGATGGCATAGAAGGTCTTCCCAGTATCTCTCTTTTGTCCCTTCTTTGGCATTTCCAACATGGAGAGTTTGCTCCGCCATTGTGAAAGACGCAACATCTTTGTAGCATGTGGATTTCAAATGAAAATTGATCAGGAACCTGTCATGTTCTTCCATCCAATGTTTATCTACCACAGGGAGGGTAGTCAGTTAGGATGCTGTCAGCCAACTCATACACTCTCATCACACTCGTCCCAATAACTCTGGACGAAACCTTGATAAAAATGGGTCTGCTCTGTGGATAAGTTAGTCTCCATTAAGTAATATTTTTGTATCTTGGGATCAAAGCATAACATAGATATTAATAGCCAGTTTTAGGGCTGTTCACTGTAATATTGCATGTAAAAACATAAATCAAGAGAGGAATCCAAATATGTTCCAGTGTCTCTAAGTCATATTTATTCGAGATACTTTATTTGGTGGCTGAAGGATTAGGGTTGGGATTATGTGAACTCTTTTCTGAATTTCTTTTAAAAGAGGAGACAAAATAAATAATACAGTCTGACTCTGATGTTTGTATAATTTAAATCAGTTGACACCTGACTTTATAGTCTATGAGAAAGTAGTGTATTTACACTGAAATAGTTATCTTCATAGCACCAAAGTGTTACTTTTACTTTGAGACAGTTCCCTTTTAGCACAAGATAAATTTTTCCTTTTTTGGTCAGAAATAGACAATCCAGAAGCTCCTTGGTGAATGACAAAAACATCCACCTTTAAAAAGGCTCATTTCTCAGCCTCTGTTATTACCTGCAAAAATCAATGGCCATAGCAAATGAACAGTGGAATGTTTATTGAGCAAGGTGGATGGATTAGTTCTGAATTTCTGTGATTCTCTTTCCTTTGTAGGAAAAACATCTGTTGAGTTATTTTATTGAGTGCCTCCATTTAAAACTATATTTATTTTAATAAAAAATCCTTGTAATATTAGTTTGACAAAACAGTGTCTCTAGTTGATAGGAAGTGGTTAGAATACAGAATAATGTAGCGGTCTTTTTAATTGCTACAATCACTGTTTAAAAGAAGGAGGACAGAAAGAAGAAACCTTTGGGTATCTGGCACTAGATTTTAATTTAGAAAATGGAATAAGTTTAATTACAACATCCTTCGGTTTCACTTGGATGCCTTAGCCTTTAGCACACTAACACATCAAGTAGGTTTCAAAGATCCCTTTTATGCTTGTAAAATATTGTTTTTCACTCAGTTCTCACACTGGGTAAGAGCATAAGGAATGAGATGAGACTGGGAATTCCCTGCAGAAATAATTCAGGCCCATGCCAGGACCACAGTGTGGGGCCCTAGCGGCTGGGCATTATAAGTGACCATGATTGTAGATGCTGAAAAATTAGATGAGAGCATCCTGGGGAGGGCAGAGGAAGCCTTCCAGAACTAAGCAGTAAGGAAAAAAATTGACTACTGTGGGGAACAGAACATCTTTCAAAATCTATGATAGTCCCCCAATGAGAAGAACAGGAGCACCTAAAAAACACGGCAGATGGAGAGTGTTAACAAGAAAATAGGTCATAAAAGAATTTATGAGCAACCTGCAAACTTACTTTAAAAATGGTAATAAACAAATAGGTAGTAAAACTATAAAGAAAAACAAGGGATTGACAAACACTATTTGGGATAGTGAAGGGAAGGTGATAAGTAAGGAGCCCAATGGGTCCTAAAATTTATTGTAATAAATCTGCATCTTAGGCTGTTTGGGGACACAAACATGTGTTTTACTGTTATTCTTTAAAATGTATGTATACATTAAGGACACTCTTTTGTATGTATGATATATTTTGGAGTAAAACATTTAAGAAAACAGAAAGGGGAAGTGGTTGAATACAAAGGAGCCCAACTAAAGATTTATAACAGTGCCAAGAATACACTCAAAAGTTTCAAAATAATGATAACAACTTGCATGTCTTGACTTAGTACTTACTATTCAAGCACTTTTAAATGTAATAACTCATGTAATGCACAGCCTTGTGTATATGTCACTGTCATCCACGTTTATACAGGGGGATATTGAGACCCAGAGTAACAAATTCAGGCACGCGGCTCCAAAGCCCATGCTTGTGACCACTTTTCTATACCACCCATATAGTAATAAATAGATTAATAAAATTTTTCGTTGGTTCTTACTTAGAAAAGATCAGATTGTTTTTTGAATCAGAGAAGTTGAAAGCCACAAATGAAACAGAATCAGTGGCAATGTCAATTTTGAGCCTGTTGACCAAAATCCGTCATTTGGCAAATTGCTAAAAACCTGGTCAGCTTCCAGTTCAACTTCATTCTGTAAGAAACCTGGGGAATTACAATTTGTGACTCAGGTCCATGTGAGACCCCTCACTTCTAGTGAACTCCACCAAGGGGGAAAGTCACTGGATGAAAAATGCAAGGGCACTTCTTTGAGGGGTGAGGACTGCGGTTTCCATAGGGGAAATATCTAACTGAAATACCCTACTTTTGAAAGAAAATATAAATTTGTTAATAGAATCCATTGAAATAACTTATTTAGATTATCAAAAGGCTTTTAAAAATATTCTGTACCAAGGTTACTAAAATAAAAATTGAACTTTGTGATTAAACTAGAGGGAAGAAAAAGTAATGTTTTGAAGAGAATAGAAAATGAACATAGAGAAAACAAAAATGAAAGGTAAACAATATTTCTGGATGATGACAGATAATCCTATAAATCCTCTAGGACTAGGAGATGGCTTGGGATCTGGTTAGTTAACATATTCATAGTATTCAAGAGTTTTGTGAACTTTGTTGTAACATAAGTATTTCCCAGGGAGCTTGTTAAAAATTTAAATTCCTGGGTGGTACTCCAGAGACTGTGACTCAGTAGATCTGCAGCTGGTCCAGTAGCTGGTAATCTTAACAAGAGTTCTAGGCAACTGCTGTAGATGGTTCCATGCCCTTCAAAAAATTTTTTTTCATACTAAAAATGATATGATTCTAGAAGACAGGTTCAGAATGACATGTTTGCAGATAATTCCAACTCTTCAGAATAATGATGTACCAAAGTGGTAAGGATAAATCACAGGAAAATCTTGAAAGACTGAACAGAAATGAGAAATATTAGCCTTAATACAGGCAAGAGTAAGATCATCCCATTAGCAGAAAGCAATTCGGACCCAATTTAGCACTATACTTAGGGCATAGGACAAGCAGAGCTATTTTATTTTGGAGATTATTCTAAAATGTAATTTAACCTACTCATTCATAGAGGATAAAACTCCACATTAATAAGTGTATCAATCAGCTGTCACTGAGAAAGGTCCTACCACAAATCTCAGCGGCTTAAAACAGCAATCCCCTATTCTTGCTCCTGTGTCTGGGCCTCCAGTCTAAGCTGGATCCAGTTCCATGTTGAAGATTGAGTATCTGTTCTAAGAGTTAATCCTCCTTCAACCACATACTACCTAGGACATGATATGTCCTTTTCATGGTGATAGCAGGAATTCATAAGGGCAATCCCTGCTAAGCAGGCACATTTTAAGCCTTGGTCTATATTATGTCCAGTACATCCCATTGACCTAAGCAAGTCACTTGGCCAACCAAAATCAAGGAGTGGGGAAGAACATTCCACCCACAGTGGAAGGAAAGGGGGAGTGATATTTCCTAAACAGTAATCCAAAGTAGCACAGTAGAGATAGTTTCCTTTAGTTTATGTTGGGGAAAAAAGCTACTAACGAGATCCCCGTGGATTCCAGGTCAAGTTGGGAAGACTTACTCAAATTAAAGGTAGGCTGGGAAAAGTGTGACAATGGAGACACAGGCAGAGTACTTTGGAAGAATATAAAAGAGAATGATTAATAATTTTTAGGACCATCCAGGAAGGTTGAATTGAGTAGGGTTTATAGGGTGGATGGGATCTTTCACCATCAGTAACAGAAAACTTATCTGTGTTCCAGGGTTTAGTTTCTATATCTTAATGTTTATTGCACCTAAATATCACAGCATCTATTCCCCTTAGTTTATTTTTCTAATGAACTATTAACAGAATGACTTGGAAAAACCTCTAAATTCTTGGAACTAAAGCAAACACAATGAACTAAAAGCTCTGTAGTTTAGGATCTATGAATGCAATGATTATATTAAACATTTTCTAAATGTTAAAATGAAAACCTAAGTAATACAGAATCGTTTAATAATCAGCATAATTATTTTATGTTTAAAAATAATTCAGTCTTATAAACAAACTGCGACAATTTATCACAATTAATGCAAATTAGCAGGGTTCAGTATTAAGTTCCGATTCACTCGATTGTGCCGGTAAGTGAGTGGCACCATTATGGGAATAGTTTGCTAATGAGCTCCCAAACATAGATAACAATTATGATTATTCATTTATTTAAAGTGAAAGATGATCAGTTTTACAGATTTTTCCCTTTGAGAAAATATATATTTATTTGGATGATGTTCTTGAAAACGACATATATATATATATATGTGTATATATATGTGTATATACACATATGTATATGTGTATATATATATACACACACACATATATGCATATATGTATATATATACATCCCTCTCCAAATAATTTAGTGATAAGTAAAAATAAAAATTAGAGTGCTGTTTGTCTCTGTGGTTCTAGGAAAAGCCTGAAAAACTTAATGAAAGGTACTCTATAGCAGAACTCATTAATTTCTAACTGAATTTCAACACCAGAGGAAGGGAAGTAGTTTAATAGTTCTTTCCTACGTGTCCCATGTTGGCCCAAGAACTGAGTCATCATTTGAGGTTTTCTAAATGCCTGCCCTTCCTCCAAATACACTGTCTCCAGAACCCTCTGAGAGATGTTAATAGCATTGAGATATGCTAATGTGTAATTTGATTTCCAAGTGATCAGAAGTTTCATATTCCTGGGTTTGAGATGAGATCTGTAAGGTACCACATTTTCTAAAATGTTTGGTCATCAACTTAAAGGACTAGGTGCTGAAAAAAAATTTTTTTGTAAGCTGATTGTTTGAAACTTAAAACATAATTTCTCAAAGAAATAATGTTATGAATAATGGCTGAGTTCCAGAATAGTCCATAGGAGTCAACTTATCTCACACTATAACCAAACTAATACTAACTAACCTATTTCAACTACATAGTCCTTTTAAAACTTATTCTTGTTTTGTTTGGTTTTGAGGTATAATGTATATATAAAATCCACCAATTTTAAGTGGGCAATTCAACAAATTTTGAAAATTTCAACCTCTGTGTCATCTCATTATTGACATCTGTTGTCTTTTCTCCTATGAGTAGAGAATTCCCTGGTTCTTTGTATGTCCAGTAATTTTGGATTACATCTTGGATGCTTTGAATACTGTGCAAGAAGACTCTGATTCTTGTTTCAATCATATGGCAAATGCTGATTCTTCCATTTTAGCAGGCAGGCAACCTGGTTGTATTCAGGCTTCAAGCTCTGATGTGCTTCCTGGGGCTTTAGTTCAATGTCAGTCCATTTTCACATCATGCATATGCTATTCCATCCAGTCCTATATGCTGGCCATCTCGGGTCCAGTCTGGGACCAGAGTAACCCATAGTTTAGACCTCAAAGTCTGTGATGTGTTGTTCAGAGTTAGATCCAAGTATATTTAGCTCAGAGGTGAACCCAGGAGGTCATAAAAATGTTATAAGGGTAATTTTCCAAACTTTTCCTCTCTGGTTCCCCCAGAGCCTTCTGGTTTTCTAGGGCTCCTTCTTTTAGACATTCTGCCAGAAATCGCCCTGTCACATACTTCCTGCAGCTCTACCCAGAGTCTTGCCCCAGGATCTTAGGAAGATTGATTTGATTTGAGCAGGCTTTGTGTGTTTGTATGTTCCATCTTTGCATTCACATGGCTCATGTCGATTGGATGTGGCTCTAACCAGAGAGAGAAGTTCCTCTCCATCATAATCCTAGGCTCTTGACGGCTCCTATTGCTGCCACTGTCAATGCCATCACCTCTCAGGGATATTTGGGGGGACTAAGGTGTGAGAAATGGAGAAGAAATGGGGGACCCCCTGCACACTCTGAGGGCCAGGAGGATTCTCTTTCTCCCTTTGAGCCATGTTTGCAAGCTTCTCTGATGCCCGCTCTTCCTCTGTTCACACAGGGCCCACTTGTGGGTTTTGAGCTTTGTGGAGACAGACTAGGAAACACCAGAGGAGATGACAGAGGGTCACTGGCACTTTGGGTCCTGGTTTTTGCCAGTCATCCTGGTGCTGTTTAATTTTCTCTATGCATTTCGCTTAGGTCTTTAGCTGCGTTCAGTGAGAGAGACAAGATAAAGTAGGTTTACTTCCATCTTACTACAACAAGAAGGGAGTCTATGCAATTTTTGTCTTTGTAATAGACATGTAACGCTCTCTCATTGTAGCTTTAATTTGCATTCAGTTTTAGCTAATGAGGTTGATCATCTTTTCCTATGCTTATTTGCCATCCTTATATCTCCTTTGGCAATTTCTTTGCCCATTTTTTAAAGAAAATAAACTTTTTTTTAGTATGATTTTATATTGACAAAAAAGTTGCACATGGTACTGACAGCTCCCTGTACACGACACCCAGTTTCCCTCATTGTTCTAATCTTACATTAGCATAGGACATTGGTGACAACTAATGGACCAAGACTGGTATCTAATTATTAACTAAAGTTGATACTTTATTCAGATTTACTCAGTTTTTACCTGATGTCTTTTTTCTTTTCTAGGAGCCCATCAAGAATACCACACATTTAGTTACCATATCTCCTTAGTTTTCTCTAAACTGTGATAGTTTCTCAGACTTTTTTTTTTTTTTAATGATGATGACCTTGACAATTTTGTGGAATATTGAGGCATCTGTAGAAAATCCTTCAGTCTGGGTTTGTGTAACCTTTTTCTCATGAGTAGACTGAGCTTTGGGTTTTGGAGAGGAACACCACAGAGGTGAAGTGCTAGTCGCATCACATCATATCAAGGATACGACTTCTCACTATTGATGTTGACCTTGATCATTTAGTTAGAGTAGCGTTTGCCAGGTCTCTGCACTGTGAAGTTATTTCCTTTCTCTTTTTTCATGCTACACTTATTAGAAAGCAGTCACAGTGCATAGCCCTCACTTATGAAGTGGGAAGTTCTCCTCCATATTCTTGAGGGCAAATTAGCTGCACAAATTATTTTAATTCATGTACACAGGAGATTTACCTCTCACCCCCATTTATTTAGTCAATTATTTATATCAGTATGGAATTGTAGATATATATTTTGAGTTACAATCCAGTACCACTTTTTGTTGTTCCAGATTTGGCCCTTGGGACTCTTTCGCTTGGCTCCTGTGTCCCTTTGGCATGCCCCCGTCATTGTGCTTTTGCCCGTGTTTTATTGAGTTGTTTATCTTCTTATTGGGTTGTGAGAGTTCTTTATTCTGGTTACAAGTTTTCTATCAGATATATGTACTGCAAATATTTTCTCCTAGACTGTGAATTTTCCTCCTTTTATTTTTGTGGTGGTGGGGGCAGGTCACAGCTTTATTGAGATAAACACACACCATACATTTCACTCATTAAAAGTGTATAATTCAATGCATTTTAGTATATTGACAGAGTTATGCAACCATCATCACAGCTAGTTTTTGAACATTTTCATCACCCCCAAAAGAAACCCTACACACCCTTTATCTCTTCATTTTTTACAATGTCTTTTGGAGAAGAAATGTTTTTTAGTTTTAATGAAGTCAAATTTTTTTTCTGTTATAATTTGTGCTTTTTGTGTCTTAAGAAAAATTTGCCTAACCCAAGGTCATTAAGATTTTTACCTATGTTCTCTTCTATAAATTTTGTATTTTACCACTTATATTTAAGCGTAAGATCCATTTTGAGATGATTTATGTGGTACGAGGCAAGATGCAAGGTTCATTTGTTTGCCTATGGATATCCAATTGTTCTAGCATCATTTTTTGAAAAGATTATCTTTTCCTCATTGAATTACCTTTTAGACAAATTACCTTCCAGATTTGGCCTTATAAATTGATCACTTATATCCAAGTCTATTTCTTAACCTTCATTTAAAAGTTTTGTTAACATTGTAAAATGCCTGGAAACATACAACCTACCAAGACTGAGTCATGAAGAAACAGAAAATCTGAACAGACCGATAAGAAGTAAAGAGATTGAATTGGTAATCAGAAATCTCCTAGCAAACAAAAGGTGGCTTCAGTGATGAATTCTACCAAACACTTTGGTAGACTGTATAACTTTCTGCACTGACACCAGTGGCTGTGGCCATATGTTTTAGTGACTTCTTCTCTGGTTGATTTGTAGACACAACAAAAGAGCACAGTGGCTTTGCAGATTTTTAGAATTCACTGACTGCTATGCATATCTGTTCCTTGTAGTGTTAGGCAGTGTTGCTACTGCCTGACTTCCTTTGGGCACTTCTAAACTATTCATCAGGTAGTTTAAATATGCTTTGTTATTTTAAAAAAGTCTTCTAGGGTCCAGATACAAAAATAACTTTAGCATTTAAAATGTATGCACCAGACTCTGACCATTTGAGGCAATACTGATTTGTACATATTAGTTACTGCTATCCAGCAATCATGTGTTGGTTCTCACTGTAGTCTCAAGACTGTATAAAGCTATTAAGTTGAATGAAACTAATTTTTTTTAATTCACTTGAAACTCCAAGGATTTCCATTACAAATTTGTAATTCTTTAGGCCTTTATAAGTTTTATAATTTTGACCAAACATAATTGGCTTATGAGATGAGTTAATGAACTCTAACAACCTATGGGCTTTGAGTTGCTTCTCCATCTCACAGGTTGAAATGTTTATCACAAACTCTTGGCTTGATTTGATGGACACACATCTCTGAAATGCTGCTCAGCCATTGTGTTGAGTGCAGTTGGCCTCTCCTTGGGTAGGTGCTGAGAATTGTACTTACTCTAACATAAACTCTGCTTCTTGAATGAGATAATGCCACTTCTCTGGTGGCGGGTGTTTGAGTTAGATAGAAGGGCATACCGTCTGTTACCGATGATGTCAGTGGAGGCTTTGTAAATGCCACTTTAAAAGTTAGGTTGGAATTTCAGTTCTCTGACTATTGTGGAAGGCAGGGTAAGTTAAGCTGGTCTTAATCTTCTTTGAACGCCTTTCTCGAAAACCATGCTGGCAGTGCTAACTCACTCAGTCTCCTCCATTTGCTCCCAGTTTTCCCAGTGCTATGATTGTCATTCTCCCTTCTGCCTCTGGAAGAACTTTCCTTTAGACCACTACCTCTGGTCTTTAGAGTTTAATTTAAGGCACTTCTCCAAGAATCCCTTCTTGATGAGACAAGGGAGGTAGCTGTACCCTAAATATACACTACTCATTTCTTAACCTTGAAAAGTCAACTCATGTTTGTCCATACAACTGAGCACTGATGTATTGCATGCAATAGCAGTTGAGAACACAGACTTAGCCTACAAAGTTAGATTTGAACTGTGGCCCTGCCACATGACCGACCTTGAAGTAATTCCTCTTCTACAAAATGTGGGTAATAACCATATCTACTTTGTAAATTCATGATTATTGAATGATGTGATGAATGTGAAGCACTTAGCACAGTGCCTAGAAAATTACAATACTCAGTGAAGTTAGCACTTATTACTAAGAACAAGAGATTACTGTGGACAAATCAATAGACCTGAAATAAGATGTATTCAGCATAGTCTCTGTACTTACCTACGTATTTCTTTTTCTGGAACAGCTGACTTTAATCTTCCTATGTTATCTCTTGCTTCAGAAAGGGTGAAATGAATATAATGAATCTAGATATAATTCAAGAAACTGTAAACACCAAGGAAATCAATAGGGAACAAAGGTATTCAAATGAGAAAAAGAACTGTGTCTTAGAAACCCTTGGGTTGAAGTAGAAAATGCAAGCAGGGTGCGTTTTTTTAAACCTGCTGTAGGGCCATATGGTTGCTGAATGTGTTGATGCTGGTTTTAAGATTCTCGAGTATTTTAAACTTGACATGTTATTTTTTTTAATGATTTCAAACATCATTTCTTTCAGAGCCTTTTCCCAATGTTGCCGTAATATTGAACAGATGGCTAAGCAGCATTTACATTTGCATTTTGCAATAGTGCCATGTCATTTGCAAAATTTCTTACCAAAAACCTGTGATTCTTTCTCTACCTTTTCAGAATGGCTGCGATGAATCTGTCAGTAGGTTCTTCCCAGAGTCTTGGGGAGGTGGTAGAAATTGGGATCACATATTGCTGCTGCTTTTCGATTTTAAGTTGGTATATTTTCATGTTTTATATCTACTGTTATTAGTACACTCTCTCATCTTAAACAGCCCCTTCTATCTAAAAGGCTGGAAGTCCTCATTATCCCTTTGTAATAGGAGTAAAAATGAGGTAACATTAGTGCCAAAGACAATCTTGATGGTTATACCAGCCCTTTCACATCACCCTGTTTACTTTTCCATAGTCACGTGTCATTATCTGAATTGCCCTACTCATTCATTTGTTATCCAGCTCTGTCATAAAACGTGATAGGCTCCATAAGAGCTGGGTCCCTGTCTGTCTTATTTTGTACTCTGTCCCCAGCACCGGCCCGGCTTTGGTGCCCAATTATCTGTGAAGGAAGGGATGAGTGAACGAATGAATCCACAAGGGACCGTCTAGAAACTGGAGTTCTTTCACAAGCAGAATATGAGTCTTCTGAACATGATCGCTTTCTCTGACCCCTTTTTACTTTTATTTTACTCAGGTTTATTTTTAAGAGGGTTTTTCCAGGTTTTTCTCTACATAGTCTTTACTTCCTTGTTTTCAGTGTTTTTTTTTTGTTTTTGTTTTTTTTAATGAAAAAATGACTGTGTGTTTATAAATAGACAGGTCCTCGGAGGCTTTTTTTCCTCTGGAGGCCTGGTGGGGTTGGTGCCAACATAAAGGCATTTTCTTACCTAACAGACTGAAAAGACACAGGAAGTAGGGGAGGCTGTGTTGATCAGAATTGACTCTAGGCATTTTCTTTTAAAGGCATGGGATCAAAAATAAGCCCACCAATAACTCTATTAAGATTCTTTGCTTTTCTCTTTTTAAATGAGGACTGCTAGGGTGCCTGCATGGCTTAGAGGGTAGTTATGTGGCCAGCCACACTGTGTCTGACAGCTGGCTTCCTGGCTCACATTTATCTGGGTTTGTCCTGGATCACTGCTGTTCCCAGCCCATGAGCTGCGTAAAATATCTCCATGACTTTGGGCTAGGAACCAGTGCAAGATTTGTTCAGTCCTAGCCTTGCACATAGAACAAATAGGAGACACATTTAGTATTGAAGGTTACACTATGCCATATTAGAAAAGGACCATTTGCTTTAATTACTGCCAAGTGTTGGCAGGTTATTTATCAGTAGAGTAACAAATTCTGTCAGCTCAGAGGTACAGTCAGAGGTGAAGAAACACTTTTATTGCTACAATCACGTGTCTAGAAGGCATTTGAGGCTTTACCAAGTAGGTCTTTATAGATATTAGAGTTTCTCTGAAAAGGGGCAGGAGCTTTATCTCTGCTGAATGAAAACTTTGATTTTCCTAAAGCCAGAATTACAAAAGGATTTGAAAAGGGAGGGTTTTTGTACTGTGGGTTTATGTTTCCCACTTCTGAGCCTAGATTTTGCCACTGGGAAGCCCATGAGAAGCCTCATATGGTGCTCAGAGGGGGAATGAATGAATTCCAGCCCAAATGCAGGAATGAAAAATCTTTTTTTTTTTTAATTTTGTTCCTGGCCTTCACAGTACTTGTGTGTGTGTGTGTGTGTGTGTGTGTGTGTGTGTGAGAGAGAGAGAGAGAGAGAGAGAGAGAGAGAGAGAGAGAGAGAGAGAGAGAGAGATTGGTTTATGCAGGTGAGGTTTGAAGAACCAGGAAGAGAACATAAAAGTTAGCAGCTGGAGTTTAATCATTATCAATATGGTAGGATTAATTAAGTCCAGTGAAGGTATGGAATTTCAGGGACTCCTGTATTGCCACCTCACCTGGGGAAACATTACCTGTCTCAGCATGAAGCTTCATTTATGACGTATTTTCTACGACAAGGCTTTATATTATAAGATTAAGTGTGTAATAAATATTGTCTACATGTAATGTTTTCTTCAACGATGAGTTTAATCCTTTGTTTGCTGTAACTTGTAGCCATGTAACCTTCCTCTCTGTGAAAATAAATACTATTTATTATCATAAACAGTTTTCTCATTATGTTTCCATGGATGGCATCTTTTATAGCTTGCTAATTATAAGCACACAACTGAAGTGCTTGAATTTAAATAATGTTAGCAAAGTTGTAATAAATTTCCATGTCAAATACCTTTATCAATTATTAATTAAAATTTCTCAAATCTCACCCAATTAATCCGTTTAATTTATTGGATGCTGTAATAATTCTTATCTCATACTTGTAGATTGGTACTTTTAGAATATTTTTTTTATTCTCGTTAGGGTTTTTCTTCATAAAGAATTCATATAGACGTACAGTACTGTACTAAACCTGAAGTTATAGTAATTTACCAGTCAATATTTTATTAATCAAAAGTTGGTTGGAAATGACCAGTCTTAAAGTTGGAATGCACTTAGATCTGTGAGTTAATAACTTACTTCCATGCAAATAGTCACTTTACTTCTGGTCGGATGTGTAATCGGCCATGCCCACTTCTCTATTTGGATGGCTGTAACTGTGAAAAGGAACTTCCAGGAAGCTAAAATGACCCCTGTCCTTTCCCCCGTCAGTCTAGATTCCCTTGTCTGGAACAACCAGGAATAAGTTTGAACCTTTTTCCATAACTTTGATTTTTAAATATGTAAGACATCTAATGTAGCCCATTGAGCTTTTCTCCTTCCTGTGACAAGTTATGTCCACTTTCTTCAACTGCTCCTCAAGTGTCAGACCCCTCATTTGTCTTGCGGTCCTTTTCTGCATTTGTGGAGTTTTTAACTCGACCACAAAGGTACACATTAAACGCATAATTATTACTAAGAGTAATAACTCTCTCATTGTGGAAGAAAAAAATACTAGAGTTTCAGAGGTAGGGGAGGGGGCTCAGTTAGTCCTTAAATTCTCTCTTGATTGACAGAGACAACATGCTCGTCAGCTGAAGATCACAGACATAGTGCCCCATCCCACGTTCCAGACCCCTTACCGCATTCTGGTTTTCTCCCATAACATTTCATCTTCTAATGTACTATATAATTTGTTATTACTTTACTGTCTCCTTCCTTTTGAATCTAAACTCCACAAGGGCAGTAATTTTTGTCTGCTATATCCAGTTGTAAATCCCTATTGTCTAGAACATGCTGGTTACATAGTAAGCACTCAGTAAATGTTTGTTGAATAGTACTGATTCAGGTGAGGCTATTTAACTAGCTCCCAGTCCATCTATCTGTATTAGCAACCAATTCATACGTTTCTGTCTCACCCACTGGGAGATCTTATAAGGCTTTGACAGATGCCTTGCAGAAATCCAGACGCATCACATTTTAAACCAGGGGAATTTGTAGAAATAACATCATCTGTCTTTGTGAATCCACATTGACTCCTAGAAATCATTGCTTTCTTTTCTAAGTACTAAAACACCCTCTATGTAATTCTAAACTAAAATAATTGTTCATATTTAGTGATTGGCTGTCATGTGGAAGGCACCCTGCCAAATGCCTTATATGTGTTTATGAATGCATCCCCTTATTTAGTCCTCACATTTAGTAGGTAGTAGTTTTATTCTTTTTTTTTTTTACAAATAAATGAGAGAAAAGAGAGAATTAGGTAGCTTCCCCTGGGTGGGGAAACATGTGTAACACGTTGCAAGAATGGATTTGCAAAACCCCTCCTCACGACTGCACCATGCGTCTCTGCTGTGATTTTTGGGACCTTGGAACTAACTGAAGTCTGTAGTTTTGGGGATCCTACCTTAGAAAGAGCTAGAGCATTTGTCTTTTCCCGATATGGCCACGATTTCTTAAAGGTGGTGGGTCTGTGGCCACATCAGTAAGCTCCTTCAGCGCCATTAATGCCTTTTTTTTAGGGGCTGCCATGTAATTGGTTAATAGTGCTTTCTTAGTATTGTCACCTAACTGGAGCGTGAATTCCCTCTTTAATTCGTTCTGTTCTTTATAACTTTGAAGATGGTTCTTAGTGTGAAGGCAGAAAGACAATAGAAGTTGAAACATGCTTTTTTTCCTGTCATCTGTTAACTTTGTGCTATTTTATAATACACTGTCCACTGAAGCAGTGGCCAGCTTTTTCTTATTCTTACTCTTTATACCACCTTACAGATCTTTCAAGTTTTCTCTCTGGTTGCATGTTTCATAAATAGTCTGTATCATTTACTCCTTTACGATGGTAAGTGTCTAGGTGTTTTTTTGCCCTAAAGGAAGGAATTTCTAAACATCACCTACTTTCCCAGTATTAGAAAACAAGTTCATAGTCAAACATTGCACATTAGTCATTGTATTATGTCAGAGAAGAGGCTTGATAGATAACCGAGTGATTTTTTTTTTGCCTTTTCTGTAGACTTTTAAGCCATAGTGTTAGATAGAAAATAACCTTGACTAATTTTTATTCACATTGTCTGATTTAATTTAACTGCGCTTGTTGATATTTATCACAAATGATCATTTTTCATTAAATCGTTCCAACATAATCTTGGGTGTGTTTTCATTATATTTCCAGTCTTTTTTTCTTTTTTAATATATAAACATAGTTAAAATTTTCTCTATTGCAAAGAGAGATTGCCTTATGATCAGTTTCATACTGTAACATCTACCGAGGAAAGCCAAAAAAGACAAGGCTTCTGAAACCAAAAAGCGACTTAAGCAAATGGATTTCTTTCTGACTCTTCCCAGTTTACAGAGGGTCTGGCACAAGGCGTTGGATAACCTTGAAGAGAGAGTGTCTGTGTTCCCTCCATAGGGGATCTCACCATAGAAATCTCAGCATAGTCAGAATGTGGTATTTATTTCTTATCAAACTTTTTGTCCTGCAAAACTTTGGTTTTTGTCCCTCTGGATTGCAATCCAGGGGACTTTGTGATAGTGGTGAGGATATGAATGTAACGAGTATCTTCCCACGGAGCCTCCCACAGAGGCTCTGGGTCAGAGATGGACAACAAATGGCTAGCCCTCTTTATAGTAGGGGTCTAGGAGCTGATGTGTCCCTGAATTGCCCAGCAAGGGCCACCAGGAGATGTTTTACCTGAAAATTCAGGGATGAGTAGGCCCGTCCAGGAGCCTCTGAGGCCTGCTCTGATAGAAGAAAGGGCAAGTGTGTCTACTGACATCCAGGTACACCCCCAAGTACCCCAAGTTCCACAGGTGAATGAACTCCCTCTGCGTTATGCTGGAGATGCTTATGAGTTTTGAAGGAAGTGAGCACTCTATAGGATTAGAAGAGAAAAGATAAAATCCTTTGTCATGATGACAGCCCTCCTCCCAAGAGCCTGCAAATATTTTCCAAGACTAACAGTTAAGCAACGCCAGTAGAGTCAAGAATGAAAATTCTGTAAGTGTACACAAATACGAAAAAGTAAAAAGAAGAAACTCTGTAAAATGTGGCATTGTAGATAGATTTGTTTAAAAATGTAAAACTTTGAGTATTAAAAAATTCTCACCAGCCCATTAAAATGTACCACTTTCTCTTGTTCCCCAGTGCTGCCCCCTCCCACTTCTTAGGTAAGCTTCTTCCCTGCGCCCCAGCTGATTTCAGCCAGATTTCTTTATTCAACATTTATTTATAGCATTCATTTATAGCATATCTCCTCAGAGAGCTTACAGAGAAACAGATGATGTTGGCCATACACAGAATGAACTCTGTTCTGGGGGTCAGACTGATCTGATATCTTTTTAGAAAGGTGAGATGATAATGGCAAAAAAGACTCCTAAGAACATCACATATTAAAGGTCCTTTTTTTCTTTTAGCGAAATGCTAAAGTAAAATTAATAGAATGTGCCAAAAAGAATATTGTCAATATATAGCATGACTTTCACTATTTCCAATAGTCATTCCAGCTCATGGCTAAAAGAGCTGGAATCAATTATCTGTCTTACCGTGGGACACAAATTAGAGCCGTCCTCAGAATCTTTAATTAGTTCATGTCTTCAGCCACATTGGCTTAGTCTTTCCATCGGGTAAGCTTTTGTGTTCAGAATTTCACGATTAGAAAAGAAAACCATGTTCTCAACTCTAAATGATCATCAAATGTGTTTTCGATGAACATTTTTCTTCATTATTTAAAGAAAAAAAAGATGTGTGATAAGGATGGCATCTCAGGGAGACTTCTACCTACAAACAACATATTATTTATGAGATTACAGGGATGGGATGCAGGGTGGGATTCAGGAAAATGTTAAAAAGGAAATGGTTCATTTGGGCCATCTTGCTGATGTCTGCCTACCACGTGAGGGTTAAATCACATCAGCATCATCCCTCTTGTCTGAGCCTATGTGGTTATTCTCTTGCTAAAAGCAATGACCGCACAGTTTTAGATGACGGAACTTGGAGGTCTTGAAGTATTCTGTCAATGTCAGATTATAAATGGGAGGCATGTTCGTTATTACTGTTAGTGCTATCTTTCCCCAGTGTTGACAGGACGGTGTGGAAGATGTCCCCAGTACGCAGTCCTCGGGCACTTTATTGAGACATGACCCTGTGGAAAAGCACTCAATATCAATTAGTGATCAGGATGTAAAACCACTGTCTCTGGCTCTAATCCTTTTATGCCATCAATAGCTTTTTGACAAGGTCAGTGTGCTAACAGACCACTTTCTGAAAACCAAATGCACTCTTAACCACAAGCACTGATTGAGATCACTAATTTTTATTATAAAAATAACAATTGAAGACCTTGTCCTATGGCTGAGAATTCGATAGAAAATAGATTAACTCTTTAACAATATTGCCTCTTGCTAGGAGGCTGATACTCTCTAATTTACAGAGACCAATGTGGAGATTAGGGAAGTCATTTAACTTGCTAATGGTGTCTGTACTCGTGATTATAAGCTTAATTTCAATGAAGTAAATAAATGGTGATGTTCTAAGAATTTGTCTTTAAGGTAACTGGTGAGTTTTTATTTTTGTTTTTGTTTTTTTGTTTTTTTTGTGTTGTTTTTTTTTTTAATTTTAATAAAGCAGGCATCACTTTATAATGTACATGACCAGCCATCATTTTAAATAGTCTTATTTTTTTCAGTATATCAGTCACTTATTTATTCATTCAACAAACACCATCGAGTGCCTTTTATGTGGAGCCAAGCACTCTGCTACAAACTGGTCATAAACATGTAAATGAGAGACACCATATCCACCATAAGACCTAATACAAGTAAATAAGACTCCATTTCTCTCATTTTGTTCTTTTAGTTCAGCATAGTATTTGTTAATACAAAGAAAATCCTGTTTCAAAAGTTAATGTAAAGGGGGATAGGGAGAAACTAAGGAGTTCAGGGCTTTGGAACAATACAGATGGTTTAGAACTAGGTAAAGGTGATAGATTTACAACATTGCAAACATACTAAATGCCTCTGGATTGTATACTTTAAAATGGTTGGGTTTCTGTTGTGTGTCTTTCATCTCGATTTTTTTTTTTAAGTTAATGCAGTTTGTGGTTTGTTTCTCTTGATATATTTACTTGGCTTTGTATTACATGTTAGAGTTGGAAGGTATTTGAGAAGTCTAGCTCAGTCCCTTTTAGGTATATTTTTGTATTTTTCAGTAGAATTTGGAAGATTTTTCTTAAAGGTTTTGAACATTTCTTGTTAAGGTTATTCCTCATTTATTCTTGATATTGTAGGTAGAATTGTTTTTTCATACTTTTAGTTCATTTATTGCTGCTACACAGAAGAGCCGTTGAGCTTTGACTGTGTAGTTTGTATTCAACCGCGTTTTATATTCTGTAGTTTCATATTCAACCAGTGGAGTCTTTGGGATTTTTCTGGGTATATGATAATAAAATCTGTAAGCTGAGATAATTACAGTTTTATATATTTTCTCTAGTAATATAATACCTTAAAGGGATCTTAATGTTAATTATTAAACCATTTTTCCATTCCTGGGACAAATCCCACTAAATTCCCACTAATTCTTATAATATTCTATTGATTTATATTTACTAATAACATATTTAAGCTTTTGCATGTACCTTCATAAGGGATATTGATTTATTTTCTTATGTTAGGTTTCTATACTAATTTAATAAAACAAACCACACAGCTTTCCAGTACTTTCTACTCTGGAAGAGAAAATAATACGGGAATTAGTTCTTCCTTGAAAGTTTGAAATACTCCACTTTAAAACTACCTGGGCTGAAGCTTTATTTGAATATAATTTTTTATTTAATTTAATCTGCATTTTCAGGTTTATAGGTTTAATCTCATTTTTCTTTATTTCTTAAGTCAGTTTTTGTTTCAGAGAGTTGCCAACTTCATCAAAATTTCAATTTATTAGTATTATGTGCTATTTTAATAGTGATGTCAATATTCTCTTATAATCATCCCTCCCATATATTTTATACCTTTTTTATATCAAATTATGTTTATTTAGGCTTTCTTTTTATTTAATAGACTTTTAAGTGACTTTCTGTTGTTTTGGGTAGTATATTCTGTTTTGGTTTTTAAGAAATTACATTTTGGCTTTATAAATTTTACTGATTTTCATTTTATAAATATTTCATTGGTTTTCCCTATTTGTTTTCTTTTTGTATGTCTCTTCTGATTTTAAAATTTTAATGGATTGCTTAGCGCATAAATTTCCTTTTAAAAAATAATGAAAGCTTTTAGTGTATAAACTTGCCTCTAAATATCTTTGGGGCATCCCATAATTTTGTTGTACAGTATTTTAATTTTACTTTTCTCTAAATATAAAGAATTATTTATAAGTGTGTGATATCTGTTTTACTCCAAGAATACTAGGCGATTTTTTTGTCTACACAGTGTTTAATTCATAGCTTATTATTTTGATAACTTATGGTTAAAGAGTCTGGGCTATAAAACAACTACTTTTGGAATTTTTTTGAAGTTCATTTGTAGCAGTGACCACTTCAGTAACTATCTCATGTATGCTTAAAAAGTTGGGATGCCACCTAGCATTCTAAGTACATTATTTCTATCAATTTAGCCTTATTTAATTTTATTTTTCAAATTCTCTATCTCTTCTTATAGTTATGTTTTGGTTTTGTTTTGTTTTGTTTTGTCTTTTTTGGTGGCGGGGAGTCCTTTGCCTATTAGGGAAATTACGGGTAGATTGAAGACTCCCAACCATAATAATTCTATTTCTCTTTCCTTTTTCCTAGCATACCTTATTTTAATGCTCTGTCAATGCCCTGCTTTTTACTCATCTGTATTGTGCTCTCCAATTCGTTTCTTATTTTGGTATGAACTGTCCTTTAGTTGATATTGACATTGCCATCATATGCTGTCATTTGGTTTGCATTTTTATGATATATCCTTATACACATCTTATCTGATTATCCATCCATCCATCTCTTTTGCTTATTTTTCCTCTCAATGTATAAATGTCTAGATGATGGTGGTGACAGTAGGATCAGAGAGCAAGAGACAGATGTAAATAGCAAGACAAATGGTGAGCAGATTCAGGAGATGAGGAAGGGGACTGATGAGGGTTGAAGCGGGGCTTCCAGCTTGGGTGAGTGGGATTAGAGAGTAGCCCTTGGAAGGGGAGGTGCTAGGTTGGACGTATGATAGGCTGAATTTGGAAGAAAATTGGCTGGCAACCTCCTTGTTTATAGGTGACCCTAGCTTCAGGTGAGGCTGGGACACAGTCATTGGGTGGGATTTCACATAGAATTATGATGATTCCTGAATTTGAACACAGATCCTTGCCCACTGCTTTAATGGCATTGATGGCATGCCTAATTTCTTTGTATCCCAGTTCTTCTGTAAATCAGGAATAGTAAGACTTATTTTAAAACACTTGTTTTTAAGAGCACGCATGTGATAAAGTTTTTAAATGCCTGAGGGCCTGTTGAGTACTTGCAGACAAAGGTGTTGTGACTTTAAAATAATATTATTTTAGAATGAAAGTTTCGCATTAAATGTGCCTGATGAAGAGTTAAACTGTTTTTGAAAATAGGACCTGTGCAGCTTCATCTCTTCTGCAGTGGAATGCCATTTCCCACTGATTTGATGGAGCCTTTTCTCCTTAAGCCGTGCTTGCTTCTTCCAGTGCTCTGTGCTTGGCATGGTAATTAGGGACTTCTGCTCTCAGTGACAGCACGTTCCTGGCTATTTCTTGAGCTATACACTAAGCCCTCACTTAGTCATCAGTAGGTCCTGTGACTTTAAGTGAAACAATCCATAACAAAATTTTACCACAAGCTAATTGATATAAACAAGAGTTAAGTCCGTATGGCATCTCATCAGCATTATAACAAAACGATGTTGAACGAAGCGACATCATCCGAGGACCAGCAGTACTCAGCTCCTTCCTCCTCCCTGGCAGAGTGTGTGGTGTGTATTCTTAAGTGGTAGGATTTGGGGGAAGCAGTTCAGTGAAAAGGGAATGTGACAGACAAGGCTGTAGAGAGGAAAATGAGCTGGGGTTGCTAGCTTTTAATTGAAGTTTAGTTGGAAGTTCAATGAGGTGAGACTGTTATGACAGATTTCAAAATGTAATGATAGCAAAATGGAGTGGGTTCATCAAAGTCAGAGTAAATACTGAGCAACAGCTCAGCAACTCAGCATGAAGCAACAGCTACAGCCCCTCAAAAAATGCGGAGTAATTAAAATTTGCATTGTGCAGCCCTCCTTCTCAGTGGGTACCTTTCCAAGGAAAGCAGTAACTTCTTTGTAAAAAATATAAACACAAATTTAGAGATGTAAATTATATGCATGTTTTAATCTTGTTCATAAACACTGAAAGTTTTAAAATGTAAATATAATCAAAGTACACAACTACGGCTGAAACCAGGTTTGAGAAAGACCTCAAGAAGGTGAAAGGCCCTCCAGTCACGTCCACTCCACCCCTGCCCACCCCAGCCCTACCCACCTACCCCCTTTTGCGTATTTGGAAAAGAAGGGATGGAATTCTGTCCTCCGATTGCTGAGCACCAATCCTTGTCTCTCATTTGTTAGTGTCACAGAAGGAATGGTAGTTTTAACCTTTTCTCCCCACTTCCTCTCCTGTCACTTCTTCCTCTAGTCTATGCATGTGATATTGGAGATTAGTGAGTAAGGCACAAGTTGACTAAGCGTTGGGGAATTTGCAGCATAGAAAGGATGAGGAAATTTACCCAAATACTATCCAGGGTCTTTTATTTCCATACTTTAAGTATGAGAATGACCTCTAGTTGAGCCAGTTCTAAGGGTTGAGCTTAGAGAGATAGCATGAGACAATAGAAAATTTACTGAACTGCTGTTGAAGACATGCGTGGGGTTCCACCTCAACTGCCATCTGCTGCCAGGCAACTTTGGATAACAATGCCCTCTGTGCCTCTGGACCATGGTTGCTCCATCTGTTAAAGCCGCTGAGTTGGTCTAAAATGAGCTTTAAGTTCCTTTTAAATCAAACTTCCTATAATACTCTGCCTCCTGCATCCACTCCAATCCAGATGTGGTACCCTCCTTAGGTCCCCAGGTGTCCCCAGGAGCCAAGAATGTCCCAGAGAAGGCCCAAGATTTTCCTCTACAAGGGATTATCCATCCCATAATTGAAGGCCAGGACTTCCTGAGACTGTTGGTGGCAGCCCTCTGAATTGGCTTCACTTCTCCCTCTTCAGCTTTATGAGGGGCCCTCCCAGTAGAGAGTGACCTGATGTCATTCCAGACAATGAGAACTCGTGGTTGGAGCTGCCACTGAGATGACCCAAAGTAATATCCTGCATGTCATCTACAGTGGTGAGAGGACTTTGAACAGGGTGTCTATACTGCATTTCTCTCAGTGCATCCCTTTTTTGGAGTAGAGTTGTGGAAATGTAGAAGATTATAGGGGCAGATACTCAGAAGAGCACCTGCCTTTTGTATAAATCTTTTCAAATGAAATTCAAGTGTGGTATTCAGGAGAAGCTTAGCTTCAAGGAATCAAACCCCAAGTTTAATTTGAGGAGTCTTCTTAGTATGTTGGATACTTGAGTGAGTCCACCAGGAGAACAGGAAGTCACATTTTCATCAATCATTTTAAGATGTAAAATAGAAAGTACACTGAGAATTTAGCATTTGCTGTGCCAGTGTATTACACAGGAAGAAAGGGCTGGGACTTGAAGGGAGGGTAAGAGAAATGGTTGTGGGTTTGAAGAAAAATTTTCCAGTTATTTCCACCACTGAGCTGCAAAGGAGCATGGAGCCCCTTGCCTCACCGAGGACTTTCCAACAGCTTTGTGGTGGTTCCTGAGGCGGCCCTGGAAAGGAAGCAGGCTGGGAACAGGTTCCAGAAAGTGCTCTTGGTTCCAGTTTGATTGGAGTATCAGAACAGTGACATTTCCAGAGCATTCTGAGATAAGTCATTGGGGATGGGAGTGAGGTTTGCTAGATGTGCATCTCCAAACAGGAACTTTTAGGAAAACAGAAAGAGGGATGAGTGTAGGAAAGGAATGAAAGCGTAGTAAAAGCATTTGGGCCTCTTAATCCTGTCATGATATCTGACACTGTTTTTCTTGATTTGTAAGATAATGCATGTATGCTGTGTTCATGCACTATTAGCAACAATTGCCATGCCTCACACTTTTTTTAATGATCTTTTAATAATAAGACTAGAATATAGTAATCTATACAAAGATGATGTTTTTTTTATTTTAACTAAAACTTAGCAAATAATCTATAAGAAATAGACTTCACCTAAAAGTTCTCAAACTATTGGATTAAAGGCCTAAATATAAAAACTAATACTGTAAAACTCTTAAAAGAAAACATGGGTAAATATTTATAACCTGAAATTTGGAAATGGCTTCTTAGATGTGACACCAAAAGCAAAGCAATAAAGGGAGGAAAAGAAGCAGAAAGATTGGACGTCATCAATATTAAAAATTTCATGAACACTAGTAAGAATGCGAAAATACAGTCCACGGAATGGAAGAAAATATGTGCAAACCATATACCTGATAAGGGGCTAGTATCTAGAATATATAAAGAACTCTTAAAACAAGACAATAAAAAGACAAACAACACAAATGAAGAATTGGCAAAGGATGTTTCTCCTTTGCAAATGGCCAACATGCATGTAAAAAGATGCTCAACATCATTAGTAATTAGGAAAATGCAGATCATAACAACAGTGAGATACCATTTCACACCCAGTAGGATGGCTGCTATCGAAAACATAACCTGAAAATAACATTTGCTGGAGAGGATGTAGAGAAATTAGAACCTTCACACATGGCTGGTGGGAATGTAAAATGGTACAGCCAGGGTAATAAATAGTGTAGTAGTTCTTCAAAAAACTAAGCATGGATTTGCCATATGAGCCACCACTTTGGCTTTTTGAGTTATATACTCAAAAGAATTGAAAAAGAATTTGAAAGGTTCAAACAAAAACCTGTACACAAATGTTCATAGACGTCCTGTCATAGTAACCAAAGTGGAAACAACCAAAATATTCATTGATTGATGAATAAACAAAATGTGGTATGTGTGTGTGTGTGCATATATATACATATATATATATGTACACACTGGAATGTTATTTGGCCATAAAAAGGAATGAAGTACTGATACACGCTATAGCATGGATGAGTCTTGAAAACATTGTCTTCAGTGAAACCAGCCAGACACAAAAGGCCACATGTTGTATGATTTCATTTATATGAAATATTCAGAATAGAAAAATTCAGAGACAAAAAGTAGATTAGTAGTAATAAGGGCAGGGAGAGGAAGGAATGGGGAGACACTGTTTACTGGGCCTGATGTCTCCATTCAGGGTGATGAAAGCCGAGGACATCATGCTGAGTCGTGGTCAGTGTCATTGAACTAAAAGGCCAAGAGAAGTATTTCTCTGAAACCGCACTAGGCACTTCTACCAGCAAAAGCTGCTTTCATGTCCCCGCAGAACCACTCCTGTACTCCGGGCCGTGTAACCCACAGCAACCACACAGCATCTCTGGAACTGACAGCGTTTCCCCAGAGCTGTGACCTGAAGCCACCATTCCTCGGAGCCCCTAACATCCTCACGGCCCAGGGCAGCGTGGGCTTCAGAGCACGTGGCTCTGACGCATGGCACCAGCATGCTGTGCAAGTGTTGAGAGGCTGTTCTTCCTTAGTCTTTCAGGTTTTGGCCCATCAAACCAGTAAATCTAGGCTTTGAGGACAGTGGAGTGGCCAGACCTTTACCTCGCATTTGGCAGGGCCGTCGCATGTGTTCAGTAGGCTGGCTGGATCCGCTTGGCCGTGGGGGCGTGTTTCTGCACCTGATGGAACCCAAGGCGAGCAGCGCTCATACTTGCTGGTCATGTCCTGCTCTCCTAAGGGCCTGTGCAGCTTGCAGTCACTGTGGTGGGGGCCCCAGAGTTGGCCTCTGCGGCGTGTGCGGTGCTGCTGGCCTGTTCATGGTGCACAGTGGGGCAGGCAGAGCAGTCACATCCATGATGGGATCTACCCCAGAAAGGACAGGAACTTCTTGGCAGGTCCCCATTTGGGTGTTCTCCAGTCCAAACTCGGTTAAGTTTGGAAGCTTATGTGTCTTCTTTTCTTTGTAACCATAAATCTAGTTTCTGAGGCTGAATTTCTTTTTCCTTTGCTTTCAGGAGAGTAGATCTGGAGAAACCAACAGCTGTGTGGAAGAGATCATCCGGGTAAGGATATTCTTTTACACATTTTACCACCTGGTCGGATGTAGATTCCAAATAAGAAGGAGTCACATGGCTGCACCGTCAAAGGGAGCCCATTGTTTGTTTGTTGTTTGATGTTTACCTTTGCTGAGGGTGAGCACATGAGTTGCCTAAATGACACTTTACAAAACAACGGTTCTTGTAAGAAACCTAGGAGCTACACCTCAGTCTGGTGCCTTTGCATGGGCCGAGGTAACACCATATTAAAGTGATCAGCCAGAAGACAGAAGAACAGAGCTGAGATGAAAAATACGGTTGTGTGCATGTTTGCTGCCCCCATTAATCAGCCTCCTATTTAGAAGGCTGTGCTTTGCAGTCAGGCAGGGCGGCCTTGTTATTTTTCCTCTGAAACTTAATTGGAATCAGAATCACTCCAACAAAGAGGTGTCTGAGTGTCTGAAAATTTATTTCTGTGTTGTTTCACACGTTATTGTTTTGCCGGTTACTCCTGTAAGCCTGTCCTTTTCATCATCATCATCTCTAGCAGATGCCCTCTACCCTCTGTGAACCGTTTCACACGCAGGTTCACATAGGTCGGGCTGTTCCACCATATCAGTGTTTTCCTGAGTATCCAAACTTATAAGCAGGATGTCACTTTCAACCCATATTTTTTCTTCACTCATATTTTTTAGGGGTGTAACCTAATAATTTACAGTTCTCAGAAAGCTGATACTACACGAGGCAAAACACCAAGGCAAATTAGGCCAGATGGTATGGCAAGTCCCTATAAAGAAAAGACCTTAATTCTAATATGTTTCTAAGTTTTGGACATCCTCTGTACTTTTCTTGAATTGCTAGCGAATTACAGTAAAATAATTATTTGGTTTAAAATTTTACATTAATTGTCAAATTGTTTTCAGAGGCAAGATTTTTTTTTTTTTTTGGAAAGCATTATGTTACAAATAAATCTTTTAACTCTCAAGTTGATCAAAATAATTAATTGAAGTTTGAGTCATTGAATTCATGCTGATTTTTGTTTTTCTGGCAGAGATTTATATAGAAAACAATTGTCAATATGGGTAGCTTCATTTCTGGCATTTAAGTATATGTTAAGCAAAATATACGTTGTATTTTGTATTTATGTTTTCCCCATTCTTGGGGCTTTGTATCAGATTAAACAACAGAGTGTAAAATGCTGATACACTGTTCCTGTTTTTCTTTTTCAACACGCTTTCATGTTTGGGTCCAGATATTCATTGTTTAGGTCATCTTCCTTTGATTGGTTATGGTGCTTACATCTGCAAATTGATAATACCAGAACACATCAGTCCCCACTTTAGTGTTGCTATTTAAAAAACCCTAACCCTTCTCACTCTTTCTTATCTTTTCTGAGGATATGGAAGAAATCTATCATGTGACCTTTCTTCTCCATACTCCAAACAAAGCTCAAAGTTTGAATAAGAGCTTAAGTAATTCAAGTACCAAAAAGATATAGTTTAGATAATGTAAAATTCACTTAGAATAAAACTAAATGCTGCAGCCAAAAGTTTAAAGCATTATTTCTTTTTTCTTAAGAGAGCTGATAAGAGCCTTACACATCCCTGGCCCCCTCCTACCGTCCCACGATAACTGACCCCTAGTACATCATACCACTGGTCTGCCTCTGCCACAGCCCACCTGAATCAAGCATGGAACAAAAGGGAAGCCTGGACCAACCAGATGATTGATTTATATGCATATGCAAGTTTAACGGTAGTGGAGATGATGCCATCATTGGAAGACAGCTGATCTCTCTCAAGGTTCCACTCTTCCTTGAGCAGTGGTCCAGGATGGGAGTACTATAGACTTGGAGGAAGCAGAGGTAATGGTGGTGCTGGTATTGTCCAGGGGAGCCTTTGTCTCCATCCTCACCTGTCAGCCTAAGGTATTAGTAGTAGTAGTCGGCATTTAGGGACCTCTTAGAGGAGCATGTTTGTGCTCCCAGTTTTTCCTAGACTGTTTTTATGGCTGTCTCCTGCCTTCTCACTCTAGTCATTCTCCAAGATCGTCTTTCCCCTCTTATCCTAGGCATGTCCTGTCTTTCAAATGCAAGCACAGGGCTCCTTCTCAGTTACAGCCTATCGTATCTGTTGTGTATCCATCAGACATCAGGATTGCTTCCACACCGTGGCCCCAGTGTCTGTCATGTAGAATACACAATTTTGTTGAGTGAATAAATACATGAGTGAGTGACTGAAAGAATCTCTAAAGGAAGATGAATATAATTGTGGTCGCTTACAAACATTCCATTTGCCTAAGTCGTGGGCATAATGTACTGGTGTTTTTGGTGCTGGGTCCCCATAATGTACTGGTGTTTTTGGTGCTGGGTCTCTTTGTGGAGCCTAGCTTTCCTTGTCAGTTTCTCACCCCTTGTGATCAGCTCAGGTAAACCAGTTGTGATCAAGGGCATCAGAGATTCTTGTTACTTGCAGCCATTGTATTTAAGTGGCTCTCCCTTATTGTGAAGGAACAGCAGGGTCATGAAAAATGCCCCCAAATGATGAAAATTGAGATATTCCTTCAACAAGTATTAGGGTACCCTCTCCAAGTGGGAGGTCTGGGAGAACAGCAGTTAGCCAGGCAGACATGACCTCTTGCCCTCTTAGAGCCAACAGTGTACCCGAAGATATAGACACTAACAGTTTTTAAATCTTATGCATAAATGTAAAATGTCAGCTATGATAATTACTCAGGGTTTTATGAGAGCTTACTCTTGGATACATGACCTAGTTTTGGGTCAAGAACAGCTTTCCCAAGGAAATCAGCCTTAGGAAAAGAACAGTGGGAGTTCCAAGCAGAGGAAATGGAGGAGCTTGGCTGGTTAGAGACTCAGAAAGGACAGTGAAGGCCAGAATGGCTAGAGAGCAGATGGATAGAGCTAGGCAGGAGAAGCCCAATATGCTGTGCCTTCTCAGTGGTGTTCTAGATCCCGTGAGCACAGGGAGGCACTGAAAGATTTGAGCAGAGAGAGGTGTGATCAGGTTTGCAATTTCAATGCACCACTCTGGCTGCTGTGGGGAATAGATTGAGGGGAAGAAGGAAGAAGGAGTGGGAGGCTCTTGCCACTGTGCAGGTGAGAGGTGCTTTGTGGGGCACTGACAGACATGGGAACATTGAGGGAGATGCTGCTTTCAGGGGGAAGGAGGAAGTTACAAATCAGTTTTTAGACATGTTGAGTTTGAAGTGCCTTTGAGACATTTCAGTAGCATGGAGAACGTAAATGGACACTCACAGGTCTGGAGCTCAGAGCAGAGGTCTGAGCTGCAGGCCAACATAATTAGCATGTTGGTAATGAAGCCATAGAAGTGGGTAAATTTGCCTGGAAAGGGACTAGAGACTGAGAAGCAATGAGCTTCTACATTCTAACATTTCAAGGCCAGGAAGAGGAAGATCCACTGGAAGTGAGAGGGAGTGACTAGAGAAGCTGAGGGGGAATCGTGACAGTGAAAAGTCACAGAATCCATGAGAAGAGAGTTTCAAGAGAAATGGTGATAGAGAGTCACCCAGTGGGCTGGACCACAGAAGGGTCATGGATGACCTACTGGAGTGCTGGTTCTGTGGAGGGGACTGGGCAGGATCCGGACTTGAAAGAAATGGAATCAGTGAGTTCAGAGACCTCTTGTGAGGCAAGGCTCTGGTTTCTATTCAGGTCCCTTTTCATTTGCAGTAAATCCTATAGTGACAACTACCAAATGATAAGGAGCTAACATTTATGACATCTAAGACACTATGTTCCTTGCATGTGTTAACACATTGAACCATCACGGCCACCGCAGGAGGCAGACACTACTGACATCCCTGTATCACAGATGAAGTGACCAAGGCAAGGAGTTAAATACAGCTTGCCCAAGGTCACAGAGTTAGTAAGTAGTAGGGCTGGGATTTTAACGAACGCCATCTTGCACCAGCACCCTCTCTCTCTAACAACGCTGCTGTTTTATTAAATTAAGAAGCCCCCTGGCTCATTAATGAAAGCACTCAGGCATTTTGCTGTGAATGGGAGATTTCTCCTTTCCACGTGTTCATGATTCGGAAGTGCCAGTTCATGCATTTGTGCACTTGAATTCACAGTTTTTATGGCCAGTGTTACCAACCTTATCTTGAAACTTCTTTTTCTCTCACCTGTCTTATTTTCGCTGAGGTGACTATTTTCACATCATTTGAATATTCCATTATGTTCTCAAGTGTAATTATTTTTTATTCTTACTCAGAGAATTTAATCCTGGGACCTAATAAATCTATGTATTATTGCAAAATTCACTTGACCAAGGGAGAAATTATAACTGAGTTCTATGAAGATGGGCTATAAGGGCTGGAAGCCCTCATGGCTGACATATGTTTATAACAGACAGTTTTCTAAGTTACATAATATTTCATCCTGAAAGTTCCAGTGCTGTAGTACTTAGGTGATTTTGCAGCATTATCTATTAAGGTAGGATGGCATTAACATTTGTTCAGCAAATAAAACCCATTTACAACTTAATGGAGTTGTGCAGGGCTGGAATCCAGGATGCTCACATTTTATGCAAGATGGCCTTAGATGGCAGTTGAGGGTCAATATACAGCAGAGCAAGCCTTCGTAATGACAGACCAGCACTTGGTTTCTGGTTTGGACTTAAGGGATGAATTGAGACAATTTCAGTACAGCATCTGAGCAGATTACTGTATTGCTTTCATTTTTAGTCACTAGTTTAAGGCCAGTGTTCTGTGAAATATTCATGATAAATATCTACATAGAGTTGCATTTCTGTTTATAAGAAGGAGAGAACTGGTCCTTATTTAAATTCTGGAGATCCAAACCAGTTTCATGACACTATCATTGAACAGACTTCTAGCAAATAAAGGGAACTTATTTTCCTTGGATTTCTAGAAATTTAGAAGCCTCTTGGGCAAGATTCCAGTGTAATCCTGGGAGATTATGCGTGAGGGGCTGTTGGCATGCATATCATGATGCTCCCCAAGTGTTCAGACCCTGGCTAGTGGCTCAAGAGGAACCTTATGCTTAATTGTCTATGTGCTCTGTACTCTAGATGAAAATATTTTAGCCACTCTACCAGGACATAGAAGCAATTGAAGTGTCCTATGATAGATGATTGGCTAAAGAAGTTGTTGTACATGTATTACTCAGCCATAAGAAGAGATGAAATATTGCCACTTGCAACAACATAGATGGACCTTGAAATAATCATACTAAGTGAAATAAGCCAGACAGAAAAAGTTGAAAATCACATGATATCACTTATATGTGGGATATAAACCTAAAAGCAACAAATGAACAGGACAAACAGATTCATGGACATGGACAATGGACCAGAGGGTAAGGGAGGGGGAGGTAGATGGGGGGAAAAATTTAAATTGTTTCTTCAATTAAAAAAAAATAAATAAATAAATAAATAAAAAGAAAATATGTTAGCCACTCCAGAGAGACTGAAAGACAAAGAGGCATTTTAAGTGACCTATTTGGGTCATTTGCCCAGCAGACTTGGGTCAAATCTTTCCTGCTTCAGACAGGCTTTTTCTAGCTTATATTCTCTTCTTTATAAATTTATTTCATTTGTTTCAAACAGTAAAGATTTTACTAGTGACAAAACAAAGCCCACAAATGGCAAAATCAATCCGGGTATAACTGTGGAGGAACTCTATTAATACATCCCATTACCTGTTGTAAAATAAAATCCAAGCAAAAGTCAACCGGATGTAGACCTAGAGAAACTCACGGAGCAAAGCCGACAGGTCTTACCCAAATAAATAACCTTCACTTGATGGTATTTTGTTTTGATTTTGATTTTTGCATTTTTAATAGATGTTATTATATTTGTACTTTTGGGTGAAACCAAAAGCCTTACTTAAATGGCTCCATTTCTGCCTGTCAGGGGTGTCCTCAAGCCTGTGTGGCTGTCCCACAGCTGCGCCTATGTTTCTGGGCCATTTGGTTGCACTCTATAGACTTTGTGATGACTGGATGTGTTCAGTTTCTAACAGCAGGGGCAAGAGGCCACTGTAATTCAGAATCTGTCCTGAGCCCAGAGATCTAAAAGCTCCTGTTGGAAATGAATGGCTCAGCCTTTCTGTATCTCCCCATCTCACTCTAATCTATCCCATTACAAATCACAAAGGCATTTACAGAACCATGGGGATAGAAACCAGGGGGTGTCAGCAGCCCAGGAAGCTGAAAGTCCTTGCAAATGTATTTTCCGCCCTACCAGTCAAGGGTGAGTTTTGATAACTCAGTCAGTATCTTTTCATGGGTATTTGTTAATATTTTACTAGAAGGAAGAGGTATGCAAAAAGAGTGTTAACAAAAGCTAGATGCCACTGGCTACCATGGAAACCAGTGGTGCTGGGGGCCTCCTGCTACACTCAGGCTGGCAAGGACCAGGAGAGGTGCGTGGAAAGTATGTTGGCTGACAGGCTGCATGATTGGCCGAGTTTCTGGAATGTCCAAGACACAGCATCACAGGTTTTCAGAACGATACCGGGAGAATGTCAGCACTACATTCAAGGACTGAGGCATTAAAAACACTTGATTTTTTTTTCCCAGTTGACATACAGTATTATATTGCTTTCAGATATACAGCATAGATATTAGACATTTGTATAACTTACAAAGTGATCCACCTGGCACTAAACAGAGTCATTACAGTATTATTGACTACATTTTCTGTGCTGTTCTTTACATCCCTGTGACTGTTTTTACAACTGCCAATTTGTACTTCTTAACCCCTTCCTCTCTTTAACCTATAACCCCAAACCCCTCCCATCTGGCAACGATCAGTTTGTTCTCTGTATCTGTGAGTTTGTTTCTGTTTTTGTCCATTTATTTTGATTTTTAGATTCCACATATAAGTGAAACCATATGGTATTTGTCTTTCTGTCTGACTTATTTCACTTAGCACAATGCTCTCTTGGTCCATTCACATTATTGCAAATAATGTGGCAAGATTTCATTCTTTTTTATAGCTGAGCAATGTTCCACTATAGTGTGTGTGTGTGTGTGTGTGTGTGTGTGTGTGTGTGTGTGTGTACTACATCGTCTTTATCCAGTTTTCTATCAATGGACACTTAGGTTGTTTCCATATCTTGGCTATTGTAAATAATGCTGCAGTGAACATAGGGGTGCATAGGTCTTTTCTAATTAATGTTTCGGATTTCTTCTGATAAACCCAGAAGTGGAAATGCTAGGTCATATTATACTTTTATTTTTAATTTTTGAGGAAACTTCATACTATTTACCAATTTACATTCCTGCCAACAGTGCACGAGGTTCCCCTTTTCTCTACATCCTCACTAGTACTTGTTGATTTATTGATGATGGCCATTCTGACAGGTGTGAGGTGATATCTTGTTGTGGTTTTAATTCGCATTTCTCTGATGATTAGTGACTTTGAACATCTTTTCATATGTCTATTGGCCATCTGTATGTTCTCTTTGGAGAAATGTCTGTTCAGGTCCTCTGCCCATTTTTAATCAGATTTTTTTTTTGGTGTTAAGTTGTATGACTTTCTTATCTATTTTAGATATGAACCCTTTATTGGATGTATCATTGGCGAATAGCTTCTCCCATTCAGTAGGTTTTTTTTATTTTGTTGATGGTTTCCTTTGCTGTGCAAAACATTTTAGTTTCATATAGTACTATTTTTTTCTTTTGTTTCCTGTGTCTAAGGAGACATATCAAGAAAAAAATATATTACCAATAGCAATGTCAAAGAGTTTACTATCTCCATTTTCTTCTGGAGTTTGATGGTTTCAAAAGGTCTTACATTTAGGTTGTTAATTCATTTTGAGATTATTTTTTGTACATGGTATAAGAAAGTAGTTATTTCATTTTTTTTTGCACCTATCTGTCCAGTTTTCTGAATACCATTTATTAAAGAGTCCATCCCTACCCCACTGTATATTCTTGCTTCCTTTGTCATTGATTAATTGACCGTATAGACATGGGCTTATTTCTGGGCTCTTTATTCTATTCCATTGATCTATGTATCTGTTTTTTATGCTGGTAGAGCAGGGTTACAGTAGATGGACTGTGCCAGCTCCCTTAAAGTGTGACTTATTCCCTCAGGAGCTCACTGTCAATGTGCTCACCAGGTGTCACTGACTGTAGGTGTTTTATCTTTGTCAGTGTTTCTCAGCTTCTTTTCATTCCCTTAGGAACCATTTTAGACCCTCTTTTTTTGATCACTCCCCATGACATTCTGATACCATGGAAATACTGTACATCTCCTTCTGTGTGGCATGCACGCCTGTATTTATACATAGAGTGTGAGACCTTTTTGTCTTCAAGAAGTAGTTTTATATGGCCCCTGTCGAGAATGCCTGGCTTAGTCAAACTAGCCACCCCCTCCCCCACCTCTCCACTCCCCTGCCCCGTACCACACACCTTTGGCACCTGTACCTTCTCTGTCATGGAAGAGAGAGCCCTGGGCCCGCTGGCTTCATTTGGTCAGTACCAGGCCCTGCTCTACTCTAGGGGACAGCAGTGAACACAGGTGCAGGTGCCACCTCCCTGCATTCCTGGCTGCTCATGGACCCAGAAACCCACCTGAATCTCTTCGCACCTCCTTCCCTCTGTCCTGAACTTCAGGACATGTCCCTCCCCTACTTGGAATGAATCCCTGTGCCTTTACTTCAGAGTCACAGCCCCCCTACAGTTCCACAGGTCCCTCCAACCTCACCCCACTGTAGCTCTTGTCGCAGAGTGAGCACGTATACCTTATTTCCATCCTTAAGAAAAGGCGTCTTCAGTACTGCATTCCCTGTGGCTCCTTCCCAGATATCCCTCCATGGCCTGAGGCCCTTTGTGCCTTCCTTCCATTTTGTCAAGCACTGTGGTCTGGTTTCTCCCCACCGCTCCCTGAACCACCTTCGTCCATTTCACCAGCCTAGGCTGGCTCATCACTAAGCAGAGCCGATGCCCCGTGCAGTCTCCAGGTGGGCGTTCGATGCTGCTGACCACAGGTTCTGCTTTAAACACTCTCACCTGTGATACCTCACCCTCCTGGGTCTGCTCCCCACTTCCTGGGTCTGCCCTCTAGGTCTCCCCCTCCCTGTAACCTCCCCAAGATGCTGGGGTTGGTGCTCTTCTCCTCTCACAGGCTGGTGTCCCTGCTGCCACTGACATCTGTGCCATGAGAGGGTCTCAGGGGTGTGTTTTGAGCCTAGCTCTGTTTCCTGACTTTCCTGCTCATCTGTCCAGCTGCCCCTCCCCATTGCTCCACTGAGGTATGTCATGGACACTTCTACCCTAAGGTCACCTCCTGCCTCCCCTGGCTTTTCCTCCAGCGTGAATTGTCTTCATCACCTGGCTGCCCAAGCGTGAGTCTCTCCTTCTTCACTCACCTCACTCATCTTACCAGGTCCCTCAGTCCTGTGTCCCAAACCTTCCTCATGTGGGCCCACTTCTCTCCATCCCCTCCACCCTCTGCTCAGACCACTACCCTTGCCCACCTAGATTATTCCGGAGTCCTCCTCTCTGGCTTCCAGCCCACTGTCTGCCTCCAGCCAGGTCTCCACCGTGCAGGCATAATCAGCTTTCCAAAGCATGTTTACTTAAAACATTTCAGTGACTCCCCTGGGCTCAGGGTAGAGTCACATTCCCGGACATGTCTGCAGAACTACACATGTTCCAGCCCTGCATGTTATTCCAACCTCATCTTTCGCCACTGCCCACCTCACTCCATACTTCATTTCTGGAAGCAAGATGCCACTGCCCCCTCCCTCAGGTCTGGCTTAACTCATGTTCTTCCCTATCCTCGGAACACAGCCTATCTACCCCGGGCTCCATGGTCAGCTGACTGTTTCCTGCTTGTCTCCTGAGCCTCACTTGGAATGTCACTCCTTCCCTCCCAGAGGCCTTCCTGGTTCCCTGACTTAAGTACCCCATTTCTGTATTTTCCAGGTGCCCTTTATTCTTATTACATTTCTTGCTCTGACTTGCGGTGATCTGTCTTACCCACAAAATCCATCCATCTCCAGGGGCTAGCAAAATGACTGGCACATAATGGATGTTTAATAAATACTGAATACGTGGGTGAATAATAATGAATTAATGACTTTGACCTTTTGCTCCATTTCTGTTCCTACTCTCCACCCTTTTGTCTTTCTAATTCTGCAACAAAAACGTAGAGGTGCTGTCCACTTAAAACATCAGCTCTCCAGGGACTGCCCTGGTTGTGGTGTTATCTAGTTGCCCATTAGCAGTGGCAGAAATGTGGGAGAGGTCAGTTCCACCTCTTGATTCCCAAGCGGTGGAAGTGAAAGGAGTCGGGAGCTATTGCTGGTGTCCACATCAGGAAAGCTCAAAGCTTTTGTATCTGCCACTTGTGTTCTGATTATCTTTCATGAGCTTGAGGTTTGCATTTTGATGGGTAATGACGATAATGTACAAGTTGGAGAAATCAAGATAATAAATTTGCAGGGATAATTTGGTTAATTACCATGTCGCTGCTTGTGGAATTAAGGGCTGGAAGTCAAAGTTGTTTCCACTGCTAGTATGTTCTGTGTAAAGTAATTCTTGGAACAATTAAAACACATCTATCCAAAGTGATGAACTCAAGACATTCATTTTAAAATTGTATTTATTATCATGAAAACCACACACAGTGTTCTCTGTTATTTTTTCAAATTGAGGGTTGTGAAATTATACCATTTGCTGTAAATTACTACTGTATACACAGGAAATATTAAAATAATTTCTTTTTTATTTTTCAATTATATTTGAGTGTTATATTATTTTCGAGAGTATAGCATAGTGGTTAGACATTTATATAATTTATGAACTGATTTCCGCCCCCCCATAAGTCTAGTACCCACCAGGCACTGTACATAGTTATTACAATATTACTATATTCCCCGTGCTGTGTTTTACATCCCTATGACTGTTCTGTAACTACCAATCTGTACTTCTTAATCCTTTCATCTTTTTTTACCCAGTCTCCCAACCCCCCTCCCATCTGGCAACCATCAGTTTGTTCTCTGTATATATGAGTTTGTTTTTGTTTTGTTTGTTTTTTTTTGGTGCCACATATAAGTGAAGTCATATGGTATTTATTTCTCTGACTAATTTCACTTAGCAAAATGCCCTCTATGTTTATTCATATTGTCGCAAATGGTAAAATTTCATTATTTTTTATGACCAAGTAATATTTCATTGTATATATGTACCAAAGCTTCTTTATCCAATCATTTATTGGTGGGCATTTGGGTTGCTTCCATACCTTGGCTATTGTAAATAATGCTGCAGTGAACATAGGGGTGCATGTGTCCTTTAATATTAGTGTTTTGGATTTCTTCGGGTAAATACCCAGAAATGGAATTGCTGGATCATAAGGTAGTTATATTTTTAATTTTCAGAACCTCCATACTTTTTTCATAGTGGCTGAACCAATTTATAATCTCATCAACAGAGCGTGAGGTTTCCCTGTTCTCCACATCCTCGCCAGTACTTGTTGTTTGTTAATTTATTGATGATGGCCATTCTGATAGATGTCAGGTGATATCTCATTGTGGTTTTCATTTGCATTTCTCTGATGATTAGTGACCTTGAGCATCTTTTCATATGTCTGTTGGCCATCTGTATGTGCTCTTCAGCAAAATACTATTCGGGTCTTCTGCCCAACTTTTTCTTTTCTCAAGATTGCTATGGCTATTTGAGGTTTTTTTATGATTCCATATAAATTTTAGGATTATTGGTTCTAGTTCTATGACAAATACCATTGTATTTTGATAGGGATTGCAATGAATTTATAGATTGTTTTTGGTAGTATGGACATTTTAAAGATGTTAAGTCTTATTCGTGAGCACGGTTTATGCTTCCATTTATTTGTATCTCCTTCAATTTCTTTCTTCAGTGTCTTATAATTTTCTGAGTACAAGTCTTTTACCTCTTTGGTTAATTCAATTCCTAGGTATTTTCATTTGATCCAGTTGTAAATGGGATTGTTTTTAAATTTCTTTCTGATAGTTCGTTATTGGTGTATAAAAATGCAACTAATTTCTGAGTATTAATTTTGTATATTGCTACTTTACCAAATGCATTTATTGGTTCTAACAGTTTTGGGGGGACTTTTTAGGATTCTTTATAGTATCATTAGAATCGTATCTGCAAATAATGACAGTTTTACTTCTTCCTTTCCAATTTTGATGCCTTTTATTTCTTTTTCTTGTCTTATTGCTGAGGCTAGCACTTCTGTGTTGAATAAAAGTGGTGAAAGTGGACATCTATCCTTGTCTTTTTCCTAATCTTAAGGAAAACACTTTTAGCTTTTTCTTATTAAGTATGATGCTAGCTGTGGGTTTGTCATATATGGCCCTTATTATGTTGAGGTATGTTTCCTCTATTCCCACTTTGCTGAGAGTTTTTATTATAAATGGATGCTGAATTTTGTCAAATGTTTTTTCGGCATCCATTGGTATGATCATTTGATTTTTAGTCTTTATCTTGTTTATGTGGTTTGTCACATTAATTGATTTGCAAATATTGAACCAATCTTGCATCCAGGGAATAAATCCAACTTGATCATTGTGTCTGATCTTTTTAATGTATTGCCAAGTTTGGTTTGCTAACATTTTGTTGAGGATTTTTGCATCTATATTCATCAGAGATATTGGCCTATAATTTTATTTATTTGCAATGTCTTTGTTTGACTTTGGAATCAGAGTAATTGTGGCCTCATACACTAAGCTGGAGAGCCTTTCCTCCTCTTGAATTTTTTGAAATAATTTGAGAAGGATAGGTGTTAATTCTTCTTTGAATGTTTGATAAAATTCACCTGTGAAACCATCTGTTAATTGATTTCTCGTTTCATACCATTGTCGTCAGAGAAGATGCTTGATATGATTTCAATCTTAAATTTATTGATGGACATAAAAGGAAAGATCGACAGTAACACAGTTGTAGAAGAGGACTTTAACACCCCATTGACACCAATGGATAGATCTTCCAGACAGAAAAATCAACAAGGAAACAGCAGATTTAAATGACACATCAGACCAGATGGATTTTTAGAGCATTTCATCCCAAAGCAGCAGAGTATACATTCTTTCCAAGAGTACATGGAATATTTTCCAAGATAGACCATGTTAGGCCACGAAACAAGTCTCATTAAATTTAAGATTGAAATCATATTAAGTGTTTTCTCTGACCACCATGGAATGAAACTAAAAATTAATTACAAGGAAAAAATTAAAAAACATACAAACACTTGGAATCTGCATAACATACTACTAAACAGTGAATGTGTCAACAATGAGATCAAGGAAGAAATCAGAAGATACCTTGAGACAAATGAAAATGAAAACACAATGATCCCATATCTGTGGGGCTTAAGGAGAAAAAGAACCCTGCCACAATGCAATGAGGATGATGCTGCACAGGAAAAAAAATGCAACAGGTTCTTTCCAGACAGTGGGATAAAAACCTCTCCTCTGATCTACAACATAAGCATCTGTCATTCTGATTTTTTAACTTTCTGTTTCCTTGTTTATTTTAGTGAAGTCTCTCACTACCCCCTCTACATACACCCTAAACCCAGACTCTGGAAAAAGGCAAGAAATGAACAGAGTTTTTTGAGAGATTCCGTCATTATTGTATGGAATAAGGAGCTCACTATAAAACGAATGAAAACACAAAAGCAGATTCCTAACATGTTTAAAACAGTGTTGATGGTCGGGGAGAAGGGGTCAGTGTAACTGGAGAATCATCAGCAACCCTTGGATAGTTGAAATGATTAATCACTTCAGCACAAAAGAACACAAAAGGAGTTTTGTTAAGAATAAGCAGGGGACAGAGTGCCAGCTCCAGGAGGAGGGGGGACCTGCTTGTCTGCTTAATAGTGTATTTTAAAGTGTGTGCCACATCAAAAGCAAAGCCCATACAAATGCAGGAAAATAAAAAGGCAGTGAGCAAAATATTTGGCGAATTCGAGCAAGTGTTTAGGAAATCAGATCAGCAATCATTTTGGTTTGAGCATTTTAAAAATACGTTTCTTCATCTCACCCTACCCTCCACCCCCAGTGTCTTAGCAGCACTGAGAAAACGCTTAATTCCTCACAGAACATGGGCTGGACCTTTTATCACTAAAAATGATCAAGAGCCGATCTGATCAATAGTGTAGGGTATCCTCGTGTTTGAGGTCAAAGGATCTAACAGCCTCCCTGGACTAGAGCAAACTCCATGACTTAAAGCGACAGAAACAACAACGACAACATTGCAAAACATGTATTGATGTGCCCTGGACGTCTGTTATCTCTTTTAATCCTCACAGCAACCCTGTGTGGTGTCATCCCCATCCATCTTACAGAAGGGGAACTTAAGATGTAGAGAGGTTAACACACAGCAATTAAGAGACACAGTTAGGGTTTAAACAGGGTTCCCAGACTCTGGAACCCAAGTTTATAAACACAATATACTGTAATTTTTTAAAAATCTGAATATTTTCAAAACAGAAGGCTGAGCAAATTTTTCTTGTGGGCATGACACATCAAGACTTTTGTGTTTGTACCACCTCTTTCTCACAATCCTAGGGAATCGAGGCAACGCATCATGGCTGCGTTTGTTGCTTCTGTGGTAAGAAGCTGCAGAGGGCTTGCAAGGCTTGAGATCGAGGACTGATGCCTGCTGTGTGCCACAACAGGTGCTCAGTGAGCACAGAAATACCTTTGACAGTTCCTTACAGATCGAGCTCAAGTGTGCACTCATGTGTAACCAAGTTACTGAGTCCTATGTATCGAAACACTGAGTTCTTTGGCATCAGCTTGTGTGATGCTGCCTTCCATGGAGCTCTGGGTTACTGACACCTCCTAATGGAGGTCTCCTGCCCGTTATCAGCCCTATGAAAGGCAACAACAACCCACGCTGTCCGGGTCTCCAGGAGAGGGGTGAGTAAAAATAGTCAAGAGATACCAAGAGTTGGTTCCAGGGGGCAGAAGCCACAGCACCCCTGACTTCACAGGCATGAGTTTTTACAGGAGCTTGAGCTTTTGCCTCTGACACACCTGCAGTCAACAACAGTCCTGCGTTGGCTGGCTGGGTGATACTGAGCCAATAGAGATTTTAGTACAGTGCACATTTGCAAAGAAAAAGCTATTGTTCTCACTCATTATTTGATATGGTTGTAACATCTATTGCTGGATGAATTTGTGAATACACACATCTTCGTGAGTCAACATGTATAACAAAATGTTTTCACTCATCAAATAGGGTTCTGGAGGTAAACCAATTTTGTAAGTCTGCAATTGAAACAAACATTTTATTTCGGTACTGGTGACTGTTAGCTGCTATTATTCTTGTCATTAGGATAATTGAGTGTTTTCAAATTCCTTAGAGGTAAGGTTCACTTAAAGAAATCTCAGTCTATAAAATCTAGATGTAGGATATTTGTAAGATTATCTTTATTGCTAAGAAATAATTGTTTTGCTAAAGGATTCCTGGCTATCTGTAGGAAAGGATTAACTGAGGATTAATAGCACACTCCCTTAAAGTTCCTAGATACCTGCTTACAGTTTCTTTAAACCTTAGCATTATTAGAAAAACAGGTGTTAGAAATCATTTTGAGTTTGATTGACAAACAATAATAAAATAAAAAGACAAAGCTTCCTTGGAATAAAAATGAAAGCCATAGGGACATTATAAATCACTTTATAAAAATATAGTACTTTATACAGCTGTTCAGGTGCATGCACTAAATGGCTGCAAAGGGAATAAATGCAGACTACACCCCCTGGTGGAACATTCGCTTGATAGGTGGTTGATAGCTTTTTATCTCTTTATAAGCAGTTAAAGTGCTTATTTAAATTTCTTTGCCTTCTTAGTTGATTGTAAAACTTAGTTCATTTATATCAGCTTATGCTCGTAAGTTGCTTTTATAAGTATATAGTTACACTAAGTATGTCTTTAAATTATAAATCAGATTACCCAGGCAAAGTAATATTTATATGTCGTAGTCTACTGTGTTTCTAAAGACTCCCTTTGAGAGCTCACAGAGGATTAAAAATCATGCATAACTTCTAACATAGCAGTATTTTCACATCAAAATAAACTTGGTGGATTGTTTGGAACAGCCCTCTTGCTTACTGGCAGATGGCATGGAACCCTCCAACTTCAATAGAAATCCTTTCTACATAAAGACTTGTGCAGCTAAGAACAGCAAAGTAAAACTCAGAAGTCTGCTTGGACTTGAAAGGACAGTGAATAAAAATAGTTGGAGTCTTCAAAGATATAACTTCACGTAATTCTCAGCTTTCACCCTTGAAAGAAGACACAGGAAGATATTCCTATACCATGTATGAGGGGTTGTCTATTTCTTTTCAGTATTGTATTTTGTATTGATGTATAGATGTAATTTCAATTAGAATGAGATTACCTTCATTTTTGTATGACTGTGTAGCACCCAGAAATAATCTCAATAAATACTTGAATAATTTAATGAAAATCTAGCTTTATGAAAAAACTGACTCATTCCATATTTAAAGACATATACTTTCAAATATGGGGCATATTACTTAAATTATTTTCAATGCCCTGAGTTATTACTGTGTTTTAAAAGCCATTGATTTCTAGGGTCCAGAAATTAATAAGAGCTTTAATTTTATGTATGGATAATTCATGTCTTCATGGGAACTGAAAGATATCTACAATTATAAACTTTGTTTTTGCCTCTGGTGAGAATCCACTCTTGAATGAATTAGGAGTTTATAATGATACCTATGATTACTTGAAAATGAAGAATTGTTTATTCAGCATAGGAAATAGTAAGTTTCTTCAATGCTTTTCTTCTCTGCCTGAGGCACTTATCGTGTGCCTCACCCAGGCTGGTTGTGTAGCTCAAAGGAGATTAAGGTCAGCACAGAACTTGGTAAAGTGATATTGAAAACAGCAGCATTTCAGCTCTGGGCTGCAGAAGCTAGAGAGCTAGAAGGAGCATTGCTTCCACACTTACAGCAAGGAAAAGCTGGAGAAACAGAAAATTAACTTTTTTTTTTTTATTAAACCCATGAAAGAACCGAAGTCACAGGGCAACCAATTAACCTGAAATATGAAGAGAGACAGGTAACTTCAGGAAGAAACAAGACCTGAGTGTCTGCTTCTATGGGACGCTACCCAGTGCCACACAAGCCAGTAAGAAGAGTCAGCTGGAAACTTGTAATAAATTGCTAAAGGTGAATGTGGGCTCCCAGGAGGGCGCCCTAGGCACAGGGAGGTGGGCACTGTGTTTCATGCTTTTCATGCTGAAAGGCCTCTCTGTGGTGCTGGCCATGGGGGAAGGGGAGAACAGCAGCCTCTGCTGACCCTTCAGCTGCACCTGTCTTTCCTTTCTCTCCTGCCAGTTTGAAGTCTTCATCTGCAAGAGGAGGGGCATAGAACTGCAGCCTAGTGCCCTGGTGGGTCTCCCTACAATTGGGGAAGGGGACAGGCACCCATCACCAAAATCCAACTCAGACCCACCTTCCTTGTCTTTTCTAAGAAACAGAAGACTTCATCTTTAGTGGAAGGGTAACCAGAATGCATCCCTAGCTCCTTGGGAGAAGAGAACAGGAGAAAAGAAAAGGCTCCCCCCCAGGGGAGGGGCAGGGATGCATGCTGCCTGACACTCCGTAAAGCGGGAGGAAGGCCACACCCCTGGGACTCGGGGACTCATGTTCACAGTGCCTGCCAAACCAGGGCTTAATCAAAATAGCAGGGGCCACCTTTTGTCCCCCACTCTCCAAGCACCACCGAAAGAGCACTGAGTAAGTGCAGCTGGGGGAGCTGTTGACATAAGTCCCACAGTGGGGAGACTCATCGCCAAGCAGAGAGCAAGCTTCACATTGAGCCCAGCTCTGGACTTGGGTGAGCACAAACCTCCACTCTCAGGACCTGACAGAAGGAACGCATTTCTCTCCAAGCATGGAACCTCCTTTTTCAGAATCTTCTGTTCTATGCAACATGTTTGTTTGGCTTTCAACAAAAACTTATGAGACATATAAAAAGGCAAGAAAGAAACAAAGTCTGAAAGGACAGAGCAATCAGAATCAGACATGACATAGATATTAGAGCTATCAGACAGGGAACTCAAGTAGCTACAGTTAACATGTTAATGGCCCTGAAAGGTAAAGGCAGACAGCAGGTAACATAATATGGGTAATTTCATGAGGAAGACAGAGAAGCTAGAAGAGAGAGGCACATGAAATACTGAGAATTAAAAAACACAGAGAGATGGAGAATGCCTGTAATGGAGTCATCAGACTGGACATTGAGGAGAGAATCCATGAACATGAAGAGAAGTCATTAGATGTTTCTCAGACTAAAAATAAAGAGATAAAAATGTGAGGGGAAAATGAACAGAGCATCCAAGACCTGTAGGACAATATTAAATGGTCAAACATTCATGTTATTGGAATTCCCAGAAGAGAGAAAAAAAGAACAGGGCTGAAGAAATAATGGCCAAGAGCTTTACAAAATTAGTATCAGATACCAAACATATCCCAGAAGCTCAAGCTCAGGGAATACCCAGCATGATAAACACACACGCATACACAAACACCCCTCAAGGTATAGAATATTCAAACTGCTGAAAACCAAAGATAGAAAATCTTGAAGTCAGCCAGAAAAAACCAAGACACATTACCTACAGAGGGACCAGGAAAAGGATGACAGCGGACGTCTCACCGGTAACCAGGCAAGCAATAAGACAGTGGAGTGACATCTTTAAGTGCTAAAAGGAAAAGAAAAACTGTCAACCCAGAATTCTCAGCAAAAAGTAAAAAGTTAAAGAGAAATAAAGAGTTTTTCAGGCAAATAGAAACGAAGGGGATTCATCACCTACAGATTTACTTCATAAAAAACGTTAAAGGAAGTTCTTGAGGCAGAAGGAATGTGATGTCGTCAGAAACCCAGATCTAAACACACAAAAATAAGAGTGTCAAAGTGGAATAAATAAAAGTAGAACAGCTACAACAGCATAGTAAATGCAGAAGCCAGGAACCAGGCCTTACGCTGAGTTCTGTTTACTCCTTAAAATGCAACCATTACTCACTTATTATTTAATGGAGATGGAGTTTCAGTTGAGAAAGATGAAGTTTTGTGGGTGGATGGTGGGGACAGTTACACAACAGTTACCGAATGCTGCTGAACTGTATAATTAAAACTGGTTCACATGGTAAATTTTATGTATCTTTTATCACAATTTAAAATGCGGCTGCCACATCTAAGGTGCAGTCAAGATGCTCTCATTGTCTCTTGCAGCCCTTCTCATGGCTGCTTCTCCCTTTGCCCTGCATGAAATCTCAATAGTTCTTGTGGCTTTTCCAGATACTATTAGATGATTTAAAAGTCCTCCACACACTCTCAGTGACAGAAAAATGTCTCATTTCAGTAATTAAAATGCCCAGTCACAGGCCAACGTCAGAGCTTTGAACTTCGATTTAAAGGTTTTCTTCCCCTGAGGTGGGCTCCCTTCAGGCTGGACTCCTAGGAGGGACAGAGGGCATGGTTGCTCCTCCATTTCACAGGCTTGCATATTTCCTTTTTACAGCTGGGGTTTCTGGCTCCTCCAGAGCTAGAGCTGGGGAAACAGAAGAATGGCACAGAGCCAAAGGAGCTGCACGTGGGCATCCTTGTGAGCAGGCGCTGATCCCCTTAGGGGTTGGCGGGTCTCTCTTGGGATGAGGGAAAACAGTCTTGCTTTAATGGTTACAGAAAGTTCTTCCCCACTGTGAATACCACCTATAGCTCCTTTGATGAGAGTAACACCTCCCTTTCAGTCTTCCACATGACCCTCTCTTCTCTCCCTGTTCTTGTCCCAACCAATGGCATCTTTGGTTCCCCAAAGCAGGAGGTGCCATCCACATCCCACATGGCCTCTGTGCTACCATCTGTGGACAGTCAGTTGCTCCCATGTTGAATTTTTCAGGCTTAAGTGAGGCACCCCCAAGCTCCCAGGGCAAATATAGTCCTCTGAGGGGTGTTGGGGGATGTGTGCGTGCATGCGTGCATATGTGTGTGTGTGTGTGTGTGTCTGTACAAGCCCTTTCACTTAGGCTCGAGGTGAGAAGGAACCATCTACCTACCTTCCCCTCACCCACTAGGGGAGAAAAAATGTCACAGTTTCACGGCAACTCTCTCTGAAGATATTACATTCTCTTTCTGGGCCTCAGCTGAGTGTTGAGCAAATGGTCATAAACTCTTTTGCAAGCTTTGCATTGCCTGGGTGCGAGTCCTTTTGATTATTTGGCATCTATTGTTTGTTCTAAATCAAAAAACAAACAGAAGGAGTTCCACTGGCAAATCTGTTCAGCAGCCTTCAGCTTTAGCACGATCAGGTGTGGCTGACAAAAGGTCACCACTTTGTCCTGTATTACGGTAGTGTCTACTGTCCAGGTCTCACATAAAGGCCCATTGTTGAGGATGCCTGGGGAAGTCTTTTCCAATCCCATAGCCCAGCTGACATCTTGGATAGAGACAAGGATTTGCCCAGGTAGAATTATGTCTGTTCTCCTTTAATTTCCTCATGTCCTCAGCCTTCTTTATCCTTTCATCTGTTCCCTTCACTCTTTTTTATTTTCATTTTTACAATGAACTTGGTCTCAGGCGAGGTGCATGGACCTCACTGAAATCATGAGCCACCATCCGTATGGGGTTCATGGAACCCAGGCTCTACTAAACGGTCCAGGTCAGAATCCGGTGTTACAACTTCAGTAGGATCATCCTTATTAAGAGCTAGTTCTCTTTTAATTTAGGAAATTTTTCTCACCTTGCGCTTCCCAGTACTACTTACAGAGCTATTTTTAAAAGATCATTTTAGCTTTTCAGTAAAACTCGTACAACAATCTACTTACGCAAATAGCATCTTTGTTTAAACGAGAACATTGCAGCATGATTGGGCTATAGTTGGAGCCGGTGTGGCTGTCCTAAGAGATGTCATGGGTGAGCAAGTCCCAGACTGCTCCAACCTCACCAACAACGTCTGTCATGATACACCAGTTAGCATCAGCACCTAATGATGTCCTTGAAAACCTTGTTGTTTGGGGCATGTCATCATATAGCATGAAAATGTTAGAGAAGGGAAGCATAGCCTTTTAGAAATACATCAGTATTCCCTGATTATCTCTTTTTATGAGGTCAAAGCCTTCATTTTGATACTTAATGAATAAAATGCCCATGTTGAAAGAAATGAGATAATGAATTGTAAAAAGACATAATCAGCAATGACTAAATAATTTAGGAAATTGAAATGCAGAGTCATTTGGGACTGTATTAATAATAACACGATTTGTTCCATATGCTAAAGAATTCTGTTTTTAGAAAATCAGTCATCACACATGCTCCATAGCAAAAAGAAAAAAAAATAATGTTAACTAAAAGGAACTGTAATTAGATATTCTGCTTTTAAACAGCTGAATAAAAGATGAAATCATATAGAAAGTATATTTAGATACAAGTCAGAAAGTAAACTGATTATTATTCATAGTGTCGTTAATAGGAACAGTAATTTATGCATCTAGTGGGATTTTTGTGAGCAATTAAGAAAGGGAGTCACACTCGACTTCCCTTTATGGATTTAGATTTATGTATTTTACTGCATTATACCAGTGACTATCTTTTTCCTTATCTTTCACCAACTTAACCGTCAAAGTCATGTTGTAAAGTAGTATGCAGTGAGAATTTGGGGACTCTGCAGTTTGGAAAGGCTTCCCTTCAGAGGATGCTGTGTCAAGATACTGCTCAGCCACTGTGTCCCCTGTGCCTTCATTGGGCGTTGCCAGTGGGGTGTGCTGACTTTCTGGCTTCTTTCAGTGTTTCACCTTCACAGGTGTCTCGTGAGGTTACTGGGAGGAAAACAATGATACCTTATTTCTAGAAGCCACTGGGCAGCCCTAAATGAAGAGAGTTGGAGATAGTGACCAAACACAGTCAATGCACACTGGCCTTAGATGTCTAATCCAGCTGCCACATTTCATCAGTCATCAGCACATCTCTTGGGATGAGACACAGGAAACATTCTGCCCCCCACTCCCCACCCCCCGCCTTCATTTTAAGGTAAGACATCAGGACAAATGTGCAAAATTGCGGTTAGAATAAACAAGTTTCTGATCTTGGTTGGATTCCCCATTAAAATAATGTACCTTTTTGGAGAATAAAATAATTCACAATATAAACAGGAATGCAAAATTTTAACAATACTTCCAACCTCCCTGTTCACCATCGCCAGTGTGCACACAGGCTCAAGCCATTCTACGACTGCACTCATTTATTAATATCAAGAAAGCGGAACCCCAGAACGAGCAGTTTCCTTTAATTCTGGGTCGGAAGTGCACATGGCCCCCTGCTGCTCCTCACCCCTCAAGGACTCCGTTTGTGTATGGGGCTCTTCCTGTCCTTTTGCTTCCCGATTGTGTCTCCATCCACAACAGGGATCAGGGATAGGCACTGAATTAACGGGAAGAGAATCAGTCCCCTCAGCTCTGGGCGAGACTGATGTTATGTTCTTTATTAAGTTTCTAAACAGCCTCATCTGTTTTTCCTTTCATAGAACAGAAACCAGATCTCTTACTGCTCCTTGGGGCAATATATGTTGATATGACACATGTGGTAAAGGTTTTGCAGCTCCAGACCTGAACTCTGCATACCTGGGTTTGAATCTGCTGTTTTGGGGGCCTTAAGAAAAAAAAAAATCCCTCTGTGCCTCAGTTTACCCACCTATAAGTCAGAGATAATACTTTTCCTTGCTTGTCTGTAAAGTAGTTATGAGGGTCTGATAAGAAATACACAATTGACCCTTGAATGACCTGATGAAGGGGTCAGAGGCATCAACCTCTCACACAATCAAAAATCAGTATATAACTTTTCACTCCCCCAGAACTTAACTACTAACAGCCTGCTGTTGATCAGAAGCCTTACCAATAACATCAACAGCTGATTCACATGTATTTTGTCTGTTATATATATTACATACTGTATTCTTACAATAAAGTGAGCTAGAGAAAAGAAATGGTATTACAAAAATCATAAGAGAAAATATATTTACAGCGTTTATTGAAAAAAATCCACATATAATCAGACCCACCCAGTTCAAACCCATATTGTTCAAGGCTCAACTGTTTGTCAGAGTGCTTTGCAAACTATGGGTCATGTTACCAGTGTCATGGGCTTTTTAAAATTGTAGTTACTATTTTGTTACCTTCCTTAGAAAGTAAAGTTCTAAAGAAGTAGGTAGTCTTACACAGGTCACTTGTCTGTACCCATAGAAGTCATAACCCATCATTTCTCTCGGGACAAATAATTACTCCCACAGATACACACTGCAGGAAGCAGAGTAATCCCACCCTACCCCCCACCCCCCACCCCTCCCGCCAACAAAAAACGATGCCCGCTTCCTGAGCCCCAGAACATGTGAATGTGTTAGGTAACATGGCAAGGGGCATTAGGTCGCAAATAGAATTGAGGCTGCTAATCAGATTACCTTCAGAAGGGGAGATTATTTATCCTGGATTTTCCGGGTGTATCCAATGTAATCACGAAGGTCCTTACCAGTGGAAGAGAAGCAGAAGAGAGAGAACTAGGCAGGGGGGAGATAAGAAAGACTTGCCCAACATTGCCGTCTTTGAAGATGGAAGAAGGGCCACAAGCCAAGGATTGTTGGGACCTCTAGAAGCTGGAAGGAGCAAGGAACAGATTCTCCCTTGGAGCTTCCAGAACAGAACGCAGCGCTGCCCATTGTTTTTTTGTTTTGTTTTTTCTTGTTTTTTTGCCCTGGATTTCTAAGCTACCAAACTGTACGATCATAAGTTTGTGTTCTTTTAAGCCACTATGTTGGGGATGATTAGTTACAGCAGCAATAGAAATTAGCACACACATGTTGACTAAAGTAGGTAGACAAGATTTTTCAGATACTAACTATAAAATACCCCAAAGCCAAGATCACAATCTTCTGGAGGGTTTAAGAGCCTAATATTTCGACTTATGCCTGGTTTGCCCAGGTTTCTGGATAATTCTCTGCTTTGTGTTAGCTTTATTTCCTGGCTTGAATAAGCACCAAGTTTATTGCTTTGTGCCCTGTGAGTAATGATAAATATTTGTTGACTCCTTGACAGTGTAGATGTTGTAACCATTTCCTAGACAAGGAAACAGGTGAGGTTGGAGAGGCTGGGTAAGACAGGGACTTGTCTGGGGTTACATAGCAACCAGGAGGATGCTCAGCTGCCATCAAGTTGTCTTCGCCTGTAATCACCTGTTTTTCCCACTAAACAGCACATTCCACTTCACATTAGCATCCAGTGGTAACGGATCTGTGTTTTTGTTCATCTCAGGCTGTTTCATAGGTACCAGTATAGATTCAAGTCCCAAAGCATCCCATGTAAAAACCACTGGTCAATCAGCCTGTTAGGGAAACCTTGAAATTCACAAGTGCATAGAGTTGGTCTTAGAAGTGATTCTTGAACACTTACTGTATTCCAGCACAAGTGTTAAAGATAGCACTATGAATAAGTCAGATCCAAAACTGTGTGTCCTTTGAGCCACAAGTTGGCCATCTATATTACCGGAAGTCTCCCGAGTAAAATGCTCTATTCAGCAGAAAATAGTTTTTAAGATATAATACATGGCCCAAACTCAGGAATTGATGATCCTGTGTAACAGTGAATAAGAAACTTGCAAAAATCATGGAAGCACACAAGTTAGTGTGCACGTAAATGTCATGTAGTACACTGTGGGGCTTATCCAGAAAGTTTGTTTCTGTTGATTGTTTGTTTGCTTCTTTTGAGGAAATAGGTTCCCTCCTTAGCTCCTTGGATACCAGAAATAACTCCCAGCTAGGATCAGTAGAAGCCAACTGAGGCAAAGATGGGCGGTGGTGACAAAGACAGATCTTGCTTTGAATTCCAGCTTTCTCACTTACCAGCTGAGTGATGCTGGGTAAATTACTTAACCTCATGGAGTCTGTTTTCTGCTGCTGTTAAATGGGCTTAACATCATAGGCGGATGACAAGCAATGGTACCTGTAAAGCCCCAGCTCGGGGTGGACCTGCTTCCGATCCCACCCACCAGAGCAGCAGCTATGTTAGGAGTGAAGGTTCTCTGTGTTGGGATCTCGCTCACATTGCCACTACGAGCTTGGCGCCTTGATAACTGCCCCTTCTTCTCTACCAGCCCCTCAACTAAAGCCATACCTTCACTCCCATATCCAGCAATGTACCTTGGCCCACAAAGGCTTTCTGCCTTCCAGAAACTTCTTTCATATTCCAAAGAAAAATTTTTTTAAAGTCATCCAGAAATGTTAATAGTACCCTTGAACCTCGTTGTCTACTTTCCCTTTACACACACACACACACACACACACACACACACACACACACACACACACTACCACTTCTTGCCTAGTTCTCTCACCTTTTATACATGAATTCCAATGTTTTGATGCATGACCTTTGCTATCAGCTGAATCCTCCTGCCCAGCGAATGAACCTGTGAGCTTAAAATGGAAACAAACTCCTCCCTCTTCGGTAGCTACTACTTCCTTGACTAGTCATTAAGTAAATTCATTGTTTTAATGCACTAACAAAAACACATGATTGTTTAACAGAGTGTATTTTGGAAAATGGGAGCATTAATAGTCTCCATGGAATTATAGTTGGGGAGAAAGTACATTATAGCATTGCCAAGGCAGGGGGCTGGTTTTGTATGTGAAAATAAGTTACTGACATTGTGCATCATTTTTATATCTTGTTGCTAGGCAACCTATAAGAATGTGGTTATTGCCGTGTGTCTGCTTTCTTGTTTTTTTTTTTTTAAAAAAAAAAACAGTTCTTAATTCTGTGAAATTAGCCCTATTATTGATTCTGTGGTCTTTCCTGAGTGTATTGATTGAAGTTCATCCATTAGCTTGGGCGGAGGAAGAGGGGAGACAGATTGGCGTTCGTCATGAAAACACACACATTAGTGTTAATCATTAGTTCTCTTGCTCATCACTCTTTGTTTTCATACAGAGACAGGTTGAGTTCCAGTACCCTGGGATGTGCGTTATTCAGAGAACTAGTGTAAGATGTGGGCAGAATGTGCTGGTGAATTCAATGTGTAATTGTACACATTTCCTAGAATAAACTTCCTGTCACCAATGGTCCTGAGACTCCAGAATATTTCTGTTTTCTTTATCTGGAAGTGTGACTCTTAGTTCCTGCCTCTGTTCACTTGTTCTTGCATTGCATTATATCAGCAGCCACACTCACGGTCACCCACAAAAGCTCAGAGTAGCATGAAAGGGTGCGAGAAAATGTGATTTCTAAATTCCACGAAGTAAAATTCCTCTGGCCTCACTATCACCCAATCTCCCAGGTTCCTAAGCCCCTGCCCGCTAACAGGCCACTGCTTTGATTGCCTCCTCTTCACCTTGCTGCTGTGGAAGGGATTTCCACCCTGGAGTAATGGGGCTGGTCTGACATGTGACACCCGACACTGGACAGATGGGATCAGCAGCTGTTTATTAGTCACATATGCTCCCAGCCCCAGGAGGAGGACACAGGGCCACATGGGCTGCTCGCTGGTACAGAGTGACCCAGCAGGGGCTGTGGGAGAAAGGCTATATAGTAATAAGAGGATGAGGTATCCCCAGGTCCCCAGAGGGGTGACATTGGCTTGTTTGAATAATTCCATGGGCCGGCAGGGGACTAATCCCTCTAGTCAGGGATAATCGGGAACTGCGCCTGGTCCCTTTGAAAGGAGAGTTGTTTGGCCATGAGACCTCATCCACGCGGCATAGTGGTGGGGGACTTGTGGTTAGGTTACATGAGGCCCTCCTGGTTTCACCAGATGTCAAGGCAGCACATAGGAGTGAATCTTAACTTCAGGCTTTGCTCCATAGCAGCAGGTGATTGCATTGGTTCTTCTCACTGCAGGGCAAAATAAATGGAACCAAGGAGTGAAATTTACAATTTGGGGTTATGAAGAAGACATTCCTACCAGCTGAGATATCAGGAAACTGAAGAGTCTGTTTGGGGGTGTAACAGTTCCTCATCCTAGGAAGGACAGAACTGGGTATGTGGGTACAGATTCTTGTATTCGTTTCATGGTTAGTCCAGCATCCTCCCGAGACCTTGCGTTCTATCATCGTACAGGACTTCAGAACCAGCATATCATTAGCCACCTATACACCAAGCCATTTTCTCTCACCTGTCCCGTGCTCTCTCCTCTCCCACCCAGGACCCTGTGCCTCATTTCTGAGGTGACAATGGCGAATCTGATGAGCTACATTGGCATTCCTGGGTGACAAGTTTCAATTCATGCACATGTTAACAGTGGCCCTATCAGTATTTGTTAACAGATGTAAGAAATAGCCCTGGTGGTACCAGTAATACCCCCATAAAGAAAGCAAGGAATGTTTGGGGGTTAGACTGAGATTTGTGCCACCCTTCTCAATCTAAAAGCTTCACCTGAGCTTTGAGCCCTTAAACATGGCTTTGATAAACTCATGAGGTCATGACCAACTCTATGAAATATGAAACACTGGAAGGCTTCCAAGCACTACCACATTCCAGAAATACAGAAATAATGAAAAATTACTGAAAAAAAAAAACAGCTGTATTATGCCATGGATAATAAGTGACACCTATGTAAGGGTTTAGCATTCAACATGGAATGCTTACTGTTTACCAGACAGCGTGCTGGATACCAGCCCACCAGATTGTTTCCCAGCAAAGATACCTGTGAATATTTATCTGAAATGAGGATGGGGTGGGTGAGGCCAGGTATCTATAGATAGAATAGGACTTCTGAGACTAGTGGATGTGATACTCAGGCCTGGGACATGGAGTTGTTCTAAGTTACTTGCTCTACCATATAAAGTTCAACTTGGATTGCCCCCATCAAATCTAGAGTGATCACCTGGGAGAAACAAATAGGGAGCCAACTCCAGGGTGCCTGCCCTCCGTACTTCTTGGTATTGGCATACCCTCTCCTCTCTAGGCTGAGCACACACACTGTTGTGTTTGCTTATGTGTCTCCACATTCCTGGGACTCATAACACCATGCAGACAGGGGCTAATATTTGCTGCTCTTTGTAGCATCTTCAAATATGGTAGACAGAAGCTCAGTAAATGGTGGGAGTAATTGGTGATTGAATTGAACATTAACTGACAGCAGAGGGCTGGTGATGGAGCAGTCTGCTGAATCCAAGCTTACCTCATTTCTCAACCAATGTGCTGTGTAATGTAAAAGTTTAGCCAATAGTTTACTACTCTGCTCATTTTTTTCTGCCATCTCTGTGAGGCATATTCTTTCATACTGTGCATGTGTTTCCTTTTTACATCCAAAAATAAGTTATCATTTGTGAATGAGCTTTATGAATGCTTGCAAGTTGAACCGTTAGGTTTTGAAAGATGTGCTGGTCATGTGTGTTGTCAAGAGACACTATGTACTCATGAAAAGGGCATGCAAATGTTCCTTCATTTTGCACATGCGCACGTATGCGTGTGCGTGTGCGTGTGCGTGTGTGTGTGTGTGTGTGTGTGTGTGTGTGTGTGTGTGTGTTTAGGACTCCTGCAAGTATACAGCACATGTGAGGAAGATGTTTCCTACCCTGAACAGTTGCCCCTGGAAATGACTTTCTAATGAAGCAGCTCAGATACAGCTATGGGATAACTGGGTAAGTGCTGCGTTAGATGTATACAAACCATCTGGGCCTGAAGAAGAGTAGAGGTTATCCTGCACAGAAAGTCATCAACTGTTGTGCTGATTTGGATCAGAAAAATCAATAATTGATTCCTGGTTTAGATGATGAGGATTATTTCCTCAGGCACCTAATTGTGACTTATTAGATTTTAAAAAGTTTTCAAAAGCTATTACTGCCCATATTCTCCCTGGGTCTTATTTATTGGTTTATGTATCTGTCTGATACATACAGGCCCTCTTTCAGTCCCCAACCCCAGCATCTAGCATCATTGACTTACTCTAATAATCCCACTGATATAAGACACTTCGAACTTTTTTAAATTTTTAATTTTTCAAGTTGAAGTTAAATGAAGTTATGAAGCAGATATATAATCAACATCTATTTCTAAAAGTAACATTATACCTTTGAGACCAAGTATAGACTTATTTTAGGCAGAGTCGGATATGCCGTTTCCTGGATTCACCAAAATCTTTGCTGGGTAATGACTTTCATACTAGTCATCACCATTTATTATTTGCAGTCAGTTACATTAAGGAAACTTTTAAAAATCTATGGGACTTGGTTATTAGTGCAGTGTAGTCAGTCCTCACGCACACTTCTTGAGTACTGCCTTTTTGTCTCTTCCTCCTATATCCAAATGCTAAGCTCATGAAGATTTTTAACACTTTAATGAAATAAAAAGTCTGTTAGAATGTTTGAAAATATTCAAGACATCAAGTGGAATAAGTAGTTACTTGTTACAAATTGTGTTTTCAGTTAAAATGATTTTTAGGAGACCTAAGTCGTGAACTTCAATAGTTGCCTACTCATACATGCATTATTCATTAAAGAAAATAATTTCCATAACTTTTTAAACTTAGTAATTACATGTTTCAATTATGTAATTATACATTCTAATTATGTGGTTAAATTCGATTACAGTAATTATGTAATTATATGATAATTGATACATAATACACATGTAAAAACCTGTGTAAGCATGTATTTAACAAAGGAAATAGTTTGAGGGAGATAGTTATGGGAAGAGTCACAAGAAGCTTGACTTATAGAAAATAAAGGAATTTGGCTGATTCAAGACTTGAAATAATATAAAAATGCTTTATATGATTATACTATATATAAGTACTCATGCTACAACATCTGTGTTCACAATTTCTACTTTTCTGGTGAGAGGTAAATGTATGAGCTGAAAAGCTGGAACTCGGGATGAGTAAGAATGAGAGACCCTATAACTAGATGCTAGAGGAGGACATAGCTGGTGAAAACATTTTAACAGGGTAGGCTCCTCCATCCGGATTTTCATGACAGAAAGTGTAGATTCTGTGCTTCGGTGGGAGGACCCTGCTACTCCTCATACATGAGTTTACTGCTATGTCAGTGGCTGCCTTTACTCAGGAGGCCACCTTTGCAGGTAGCCATGCCACTAATTCACTTTTGTGACTATAAGTAACCACAGTCACCAAAATCTGTTACAGTAAAGACCAGGTTAATGAAAATGAGAAAATACCTTGTTGCACATTGGGATGAAAAAGAAAAAGTTAACCTCTAAAATTATAAGAAATAATTGAAGTTACCTTCTCAAAATTACTTAGCTAGTTTTGTTGAAGGAGCTCACGGAAAGTATTACATGTATGAAATAGGGAATATTAGTTTTAGGTTTCTTCATTGATATACAGTAAACTGCACATGACTAGAACGATGCTTGATAAGTTTTCACATAGGTATGTAACTGTGGAAACATCATCACAGTCAAGACAATGAACATATCCATCACTCCCCCAGTTTTCCTTAGACCCCTTTGTCATTCATCCCTCTTACTCTTCTCCACATGCTCCACCTATCCGCTTTCTGTCATAGCTGAGTTTGCATTTTTTTAAGACTTATATAAGTGGAAGCATATAGCATATACTTTTTCTTGTTTTGCTTCTTTCCTTCTACGTAACTATTTTAAGATCCATTCATATTTTTGCTTTTGTCCATAGTTTATTCCTTTTTATTATTGAGTAGTATTCCATTATATGGATATACCAAAACTCGTTTATCCATACATTTTCAAGGACATTTGAGTTGTTTCTGTTTTTTGGCTATTACAAATAAATCTTTTATAAACATTTTGTAACATACAGAATATGTTTGTAACATACAGAAAGTCTTTGTGTGGAATTATGTTTTCTTTTCTCCAGAGTAAACCTCCAGGAGTGGAATGTTGGGAGCAAATGGTAGATGTAGTAGGTTTAAGTTTTCCAAAAAAAAAAAAACCTACCAAACTGTTCTCCAAAGTGCTTATGCCATTTTCCATTCCAACCAGCATTACTTGAGACTTTCAGTTCCTCTATATCCTTGCTAACATTTGGTCTTTTAAATCCTGAACACTCTACTGTGTATAATGTTATCATTGTGGTTTTAGTTTGCTTTGCTTTCATATGATTAATTGTGTCAAGCATCTTTTCATGCACTTGTTTTCCATCCATTTATCTTCTTTGGTGGAGAGTCCAAAACTTTGGCCTTTTTTATTGAGTTGGGTTTTTTTTTTTAATTGATTTTTGAAAGTTTTTATATATACTCTATATGCAAGTCTTTTGCATACTTTGCAGATACACACTTTGCAAATATTTTCTATCAACATGGGGCTCATCTTTATATACTCTCTTTAACAGTAACTTTTGAAGTGACAGGTTTTTTTAAAAAAAAATTTCAAGTAAATCCAATTTATCAATTTTTTTCTTTATGGATTATGTTTTTGGCCTCATAGCTGTCAAATTTTTCCCTAATCCAAGGTCACAAGATTTATTTACTCTGTTTGTGTTTTTTTTTTTTTTAAGTTTTGCAGTTTTCGATTTTACATTTGGATTGAAGATCCACATTGAAGAATAGCTAGAAATTTATTTTTTGCACATGAATATCCAATTGTTCCAGCACCAATTGTTAAAAATACTATACTTTCTCATTTGAGTTGGCTTTGTACTTACCGAAAATCAGTTATCCATATATGCCTGGTCTATTTCTGGATTCCCTATGTTGTTCCTATCAATTTTTATACCAATATCACACTCTCTTGGTCTCTGTAGTTCTGTAATAAGATTTCCAACGAGGTGGTGGTAGTTATCCAATTTCATTCTTGTTTTTCAAAGTTGTTTTGGTTATTTTCACACCTTTGCATTTCCATGTGAACTTTAGAATCAGCTTGTCAATTTCTATAAAAAAAATTCCTGCTGAGATTTTTATAGGGATTGTATTGTACCTACAGATTAATTCAGAGAGAATTGACATCTTAACAAAATTGATTCTTCTAAACCATGAACACAGTATGCGTGTGTATACATACACACATATATAATGTAACTTTGTAATTATTATATACATATAATAAGTGTATATATATATATGTGTGTGTGTGTGTGTGTGTATTTAATTTGTCTTTAATTTCTCCCTGTAGCCTTTTGCATTTTTAGTATATGGGATTTGAACATCTTTTGTCAGATTTATCCCTGAGTATTTCATGTTTTCGATACTATTGTACATGGAATTTGTTTTTTAACTTTAATTTCTATGCATTAGTTGCTAGCATACACACACACACACACACACACACTCATTTGGTCATTGTTTATTGATCTTATATCCTGCAACATTGTGGAACTAACATTAATTTTAATAACTTTTTAATAGACTTCATTGCATTTTCTACATAGGCCATCATGCCATCATATTGTGCAAAGCTACATTCTAATTACTCTGTCAATTACCAAGAAAGGGATATTGAAATCTGACTAGACATTTCTCCTTGCCTGTCCTGTCAGGTTTTGCTTTGTGCATTTTGAAACTGTTATTAATAGGTGTATGGCATTTAGGTTGTAGTGTCCTGTTGAAGGGTCGACACTGCGATCCTTAGAATATAACTCTTTTTATCTCTGGTTGCACTGAAATGTACTTTGATATTAATATAGTCACTCTTGCTTTCCCTTGATTAATGTTAGCATGTAATACCTAGTTCTGTTATTTGTTTTGTTGATCTACTTGTTTCTTTTATATTTAAGTGCGTTTTTTATAAGAATATAACTAAATCTTGATTATTTTATGCAGTCTCACCATTTCTGTTTTTTAATTGAGATTTGAGAATGTTTCCATTTAATGTGATTACTGATATGGTTAGGATTAAGTCTATTTTCTTGCTGTTTTGTACTCATCCTATCTTTTCTTTGCTTCTCCTCTTTTTTTGCCACCTTTTGTATTCATTGATTGTTTCATCATTCCATTTTATATTATTTGTTGTCTTATTAACTATAACTGTTTTGTTATTTTAGTGGTTGCTTCAGACTTTATATAGACATCTTTAACTTACCATGGTCTACTTTCCAGTGATATATCACTTGACATACAGTGTAACTTTGCAATAGAATAATGTTTCCCCTTCTGACCACCTCTGTGCTATTGTTATATAATATACATGGTATAAACACCACATAAGTTCTTATTTTGTTTAAGCAACCAATTATATTTTAAGCACATTCAAGGAATACAAATATTTCTATATATTTACTTCTGTAGTTACTTTTCCTAGTTCTTTACTCCTTTATGTATACCCATATTTCCATCTGTTATCATTTTTGTTCTGCCTAAGGGACTTCCTCTAACATTTCTTGTAGGGCAGATCTGCTGGTTTTGAATTCTTTCAGCTTTTGAGTATCTGAAAATATCTTTATTCTACCTTAGTTTTTCACAGATATTTTTATTGTTTATATATTGCTCGGTTGGTATTTATTTCTATATTTTAAAGATGTTGCTCCACTGTCTTCTTACTTGCATTTTTTTCCAACAAGAAATCTGTTGTAATCTTTATCTTTATCTCATTTTACTTTGCTGCTTTTAATACTTTCTCTTTATCACTAATTTTAAGCAATTTGACTATACTGTGCCTTTGCATAGCTTTCTTTGTTTCCTGTGCTTAGAGTTCATTGAATCTATGAATTTATAATTGTCACCAAATTTGCATTTTTTTTCTTTTATTTCTTCATACATATTATCTCCCCCCTTCCTCCTTTTCTCCTTTAGGGACTCTAGTTTCATTTCATTTACATCACAACGCACAAGAAGTTTTGCTACAGTTCACTGATACTCTTTTGATGTGGTTTTTAAACTATTTCCTCTGTGCGTTTCATTTTCTGTAGTTTCTATGGCACTGTCTTCAAGTTCACTACTCTTTTCTTCTGCAATCTCCAGTCAGACACTAATTACATTCAGTGTATATTTTCATCTCATATTGTAGTTTTCATCTCTAGAAGTTTGATTTGGGTCTTCTGTGTATATTCTGTGTCTCTACTTTTTGGACATGTAGATTACAATTAATGAATTTTAATATCCTTATATGCTAATTTTAACACGTGTGGCAGTTCCAAGATAGTTTTTATTGATCATTCTCCTCACTATGGGTTGCATTTTCTTGCTTCTTTGAAGGTCCGGTAATCTTTGGTTGGACAGTGAGAATTCTGCCTTTTTGTATTTCTGTAAATCTTCTTGAACTTGTTCTGGGGAGCAGTTAAATTGCTTAGAAAAATATTGATCATTTTGGGTCTTGTTTACAATTTGGTAGGTGAGAACAGAGCAGCATTTATCCATGGCTAATGAGGCAAGATTCTTTTGAGTGCTGCATCTAGTGCCCCATTAATTATGGGTTTTCCTCCTTAGATGATGAAAACAATTATTTCTGGCCTATGTGAGCATCTGGTGTTTTCATTCAAATCCTTTCAGATCATTCTTTCTACAGCCTCTGGTCATTTCTTCTCATACTTATGCCACTCAGAATTCTAGTGAATACTCCAGGGGGACCTTCTGCAGATCTCCAGGGTTATTTCTGTGCTTTAGTCTTCTCTCAGGTGCTCTGTCCTAAAAAGTCTAATCAACTTTTTCTCCAAGATGCCCAGCTCAGGATGTCCACTGGGTCCCTCTCTCTGTGCCATGGCCTGGAAACAGTCTTAATGTGCTAAGTTGGGCAGTAGGACAGCTCCCATCATTTGTTTGCCATCTTCTGGGAATCAGTATCTTTGGTTGCCTAATGTCCAGTGTCTTGATAACCTTTGTTTTATGTATTTTTCCTAAATGGAAAACTTTTTGGATTAAAATATGTTTTCTTGAAAAAAATTTATGACACAATATTAAACTGTAGGGTTTTGTGTCAAATAGTATGAGTATGAGCACAGTGTGTTAATATGTCAGTTGCAATGAATACTACAGTAGGATAGTAAATATAGTTCAATGGGAAAATTGCAGATACTTTCCCAACATTGAAACTGAGCAAACTTTGGCAGGTTTGCTCAGCTCTTAAGACACAAAGAATAAAATATGGATCATAAAAAATCTCTATACTGAGATTTTCATATTTTAAAATTCTGATTTCTGTATGTTTCAACTTGCTGAGAGTCTAAGAGGAAGTAAGATGATTCATTATTAAAAGGACTTTGGGTTTCTTTAGCTTTGAAGGTTGATATTCAATGACACTGTATGTATTGAACAATCTCCTAAATTGCCTCTATCACTCGTATTTTATCCAATTGTTCACAAATATTGCTTCTGCATTAATTTTTCTAAAACATTTCTTGATTTTGCACCCACTTTCTTAAAAACCTAGTTGATAAGAGGAGGTAATACGTAAGCAAATTAATATAATACCATGAGATACATGCCAAATGAGGTACAAAGCATTATATGGACACAGAGGACTATAGTGTTTCAACCATCTGAAGGGAAAAAGAAGAATTTACTAGGTGGAAAAGAGAGGATAAGTGCCACAAGCTAAGGAACGAGCACTGTAGAGATGTTAGAGCTTAAGGAATAAAAGTTGGCGGGAAAGGAAGGGGGATGTAATGAGAGCCTAGAAGCTAAGCCAGGATGTCTGACAGTGGCAGAAGTCTTGGTTTCCTGTGATCATCCCGCTTTATGCCTGTTATCACAGTACCCCTTCTGATTAGCGTTTTAGCATGTCAGAAATATCCCGGCATAGACAATAAATATATAGTCAGCTTTGAAAGGTTTTAAGCTAGAGAGTGACATCATCAGGTTTGTATTTTTGAATGATTACTCTGGTTCCTCTGATAAAATAATAAATGGTTTAGAATTTGTCCTTCTACCATAAACAAATAGAAAACTGAACAAAATATGTGAAATAGCTATTTTCAGACATTGGAAAACTGTCAGTACAGAGCTGTGGTCCTATAAGAAGGAAAATAAATTGACTACTGTGATCACTTTAGATTTATACTTACAGTGCCTACCAGACTGCAGTGCAGAGCAGCAGCAGCATTAAGCAGAACCTAGAAGCCTCTCTGAGATGCTGGGAAAGAGAACAGTGTTTGAAGAGGCCTAGCGAGCTGGAATTTGCAAGGCAGAGTACAGAAGTGGAAGCATTCAGAGAAAGCATTCTAGAAATTTGCATAGGGAGCCCTTTGAGACTTTTGCTGAATACCAATCCTTGCGTACATAATGTGACTCTCCACAAGGCCATGCAAATAAAAATTTCCACAGAGCTATAAATTAAACAATTCCCAGAGCTCACGTTGGGCAGAGGTACATTTGAATTCTCACAAGTATAATGGAGGAAATCTCCTTAAAAAACCAGAACATTAAGTAGAGATACCAAAAGAGTCATGCCTTAGTAAGAAAGCTAAAATACCCCCAGAAGAAAGGCTACTTTGAACCCACCCTAACAAACTTTAAAATTAAGCCTCAAAAGGATGAATATGATCCATAAGTAACATAAATAACAAATTTCATCAATCTTTGAAGGAAGAAAAACATCGAAACAATTACCTATGCACACCTGTTAGAATGACTGTTATCAGGAAAGAACAAGTGTTGGCAAGGATGTGAACACAGAGCCCTCTTATCTTGCTGGTGGGAATTGTAAATTGGTACAGCCACTACAGAAAACACTATGGAGAGTCCTCAAAAAATTAAAAATACAACTACCATATGATCCATATGATCCATATGATCCACTTCTGGGTATTTATCCGAAGAAAATGAAAACATTAATTCAAAAAGATAGACATCCTCATGTTTATTGCAGCATTATTTACAATAGCCAAGATCTAGTAACAACCTAAATATCAATTGATGGATGCATGGGTAAAGGAAATGTGATACATACATATATATGTGTGCGTATATATATGTTTACACATACATGCATACATATAGAGTATTATTCAGCCATAAAAAAAGAATGAAATCTTGACCTTTGTGACGACATGAATGGATCTCGATAGCATTATGCTAAATGAAATAAGTCAGACAGAGAATGGCAAGTACCATATGACTTCACTTATGTGTGGAATCTTAAAAAAAAAATAAACTCAGAGGCAGGAATGGGTAAAATGGGGCAAAGGGAATAAAAAGATACAAACTTCAGTTATAAAATAACAAAGTCATGTGGATATAATGTACAGCATGGTCACTATAGTTAATAGTAGTATATTGCATATTCGAAAGTTGCTAAGAGAATAAATCTTATAAAGTTCTCACCACAAAAAGCAAAAAATATTATGTAATTATGTATGGTGACAGATGTTAACTAGACTTTCTGTGGTGATTATTTTGCAATATATGCAAATATCAAGGCATTATGTTATACACCTGAAACTAACATAATGCATGTTTTATACATCAATAAAAAATGTTTTGAAAACCAATTACCAATTTAACATTCATAATGTTAAGCATCTAATCCAAAGTTATTAGACATACAAAGAAGTAACAAAATGTAACCCATAACAAAAAGAAAATTTGTCAGTAAAAACATTCCCGGAAATGAAAGATTATGGAATTATCAGATAAAGCTTTACAGCAGCTGATATAAATGGTCGTGATGATTTATAGGAAGAGATGAACATAATGAGAGAAACTGAAGATGTAGAACTGGAACTTCTAGAGCCGAAAATATACTATTTGAAATGTAAAATTCACTGGACAGACTTAACAGTAAATTGACACTTGAGAAAATAAAAATCACTGAAGCCGAAGACATTACCTTGGAAACTATCCAAAATGAAGCCTAGGGAGAAAAAAAGATTGGTGGTGGGGGGAACAGTGGTCTGTGTTACAATATCTAGGTGTACATCATGTGTACTTGGCATCCCAGAAGGAGAGGAGAAAGAGGAAGAAATAATATTTTGAAGAAATAATGCCCAAAAGCCTTCTATATTTGGTAAAAACTATAAACCCACAGACCAGGAAGTTCAACAAATTCCAAGAAGGATAAACACAACATCACATCAAAGCAGATCATACTCGAAATGCAAAAAAAATGAGTAACAGAAAATTTTAAAGCAACTAGAGAAATAGGAACTCTGTACATGAGAGAAGAAACATAAAAACATGACAACTGCCTTATCGTCAGAAATAATACAAACAGCATAATAAAATGACATCTTTACAGTGTTGAAAGAAAAAAAACTGTCAATGAAAATATCTTTCAAAAATGAAGGCAAAATAAAGTTTTTCAAAGAAACAGAAGGTGAGAGAATTCACTGCCAACAAATTGGAGTAAAGAAATGTTGAAGAAAGTTCTTTAGGCTTAAGGAAAATAATGCCAGATGAAAACATTGCAGCTACATAAAAGAATGAAATGTTCCAGGAATAGTAAATATATTAGTGAATATAAAATATTTCCCTAATACTTGATTTTAAAGATAACTGGTAATCTAAAACAAAATGATAGCAGTTATCAAAGTGTTCATAGTATATAAAAGTAGAATGAATGATCACAGTAGTACAAAGGACTGGAGGGAGACACATGGACTACTGTCAAAGCTCTTGTGTTGAGAGCAGCGTGATGTATTACTTTACAACAGACTGCGATAATAATGCATATCGTAAGCTGAAGAGCAGCTACTTAAAACTTAGAGATACAGCAAATTAGTCAATAATGTAGAAAAAGATCAAGGAAGATTTTATTAATACAAAAGACAGGAAAAGAGAAGAAAAGAAATAAAGATATACAGGACACATAAAAAACAACTATCAAAGTGGTAGACTTAAACCAAAGCCTGATGTAATGTGCACTTAACATTAAATTAATGTAATTTCATAATTACAGTAAATAAAATGATCTGAACACTGATTAAAAGACCAAGATTGTTAGAGCGAATGTAATGAAAGCAGAAATAAACTATATGCTCTCTATGTGCTTTAGCTCTAAAGAGAGATAGGCAAAGTAAAAGGATGGAAAAATATATGCAAATATTAATCTAAAGAAAGATTAGGGGCACTGTATTAATATCAGCCAAAGTAGAATTTAGGACAAATATAATATTGCAAGAGATATAGAGATATGTTATAAAGTGATAAAAATTGTATAACAAGTCATCCAGAGTGCATAACAATCTTATATATGTATACATTTAATAAAATAGCTTTGCATTTCATGAAGCAAAAATGGGTACACTTGCCAGGAAAAATGGACAAATTCAGTTTTAGTTGAATATTTTAACATTCCTTTCTCATTATTTGATAGAACAAGTAGACAGAAAATTGGGTAGTATTAAAAAAGACCTTATAACATCAACAACCAACTTAACCTAATTGACACTGTGCCCAGCAGTACTACACCCAGTAGCTTTATTAGTTAACCTATAAGAATACTACACCCGGCAATTCTGCACTTGATGTTCTTTGTCAGTGCACATGGAGCATTTGACAAAATAGACCACATGGTGATCTATAAATTTATCTCAATAAATTTAGAAGCATTGAATAATATAGAGCATGTTCTCTACCTAAGACAAAATTAATTTAGAAATCAAAAACAAAAAGATACCTGGAAAATTCCCAATGTTAGAATATTAAGCAAAACATGTCTAAATAATCCATGGGTCACAAGAAAAAATCCCAAGGAAATTAGAATGTATGCTGAATGTATTGAAGCTGTAACATAAAAATCTGTGAGATGCAGCCAGAGCAGTGTTAGAGGACATGCTACAGCTTTAATTGTTTATATTAGAAAAGAGGAAAGGTTGAAAATCAATTATGTAAGTTTCCACCTTACAAATTTAGAGTACAGAGAGCAAGTTAAACCCTAAGGAAATAGAAGGACTCAAAAAAGAAAAGAACAGAACTTATTTAAATTAGAAAACCAACAAAAACCAGAAGATTTTATAAAATGTGAAGCCAATTATTTGAAAATATCAATAAAATTAATAAAGTTCTAAGTGAGGTCATTAGAAAAAAGAAAACACAAGTTATCAATAGCAGTAATGAAAGAGAGAACATTATCACAGGTCTTACAGATGTTGAAAGAATAATAAGGGACTATTGAAAGCCGCTTTGTTTGGTAGATCCAGCAATTCAGATGAGTTGTACAAATTTATTTAAAGATAAAGATAACTCCCAAAGCAGACAAATAACACCAGAAAAATAACAGGTGTTTTCATAGTTCTATCTGTATTAAAGAAATTGAATTTGTAATTGCCCAAAGATAATTCCAGCTCCACTCATAAATTTTACCAATCAGTTAAGGAAGGAATAATATTAATCATTTACAAAATTATTCAGAAAACAAAAGAGAAGGAAACATTTACCAAATACTTATATGAGGCCAGCATCAGCCTAATATCAACCAAAGAAAACTATAAACTAGCATCCTTTATTTACATAGACTCAAAACTCCTTCACAAAATTTTACCAAATCAAATCCAGAAATATGTGAGAGGTCATACCATGACCATGTTAAATTATTCAGGAATGCATGAAAGGTTTAAAATTTAGAAATCCATCAGTGAATTTTGCATATTCATAAAAGAGAAAAACATTTCAATAGCTGCAAAAAACCATAAAATTGAATATATATTAACTCTCAGCAAACTTAGAACGTAAGAGAATTTCAACTTGATAAAGAGCAACCTCAAAAGCCTGTGGTAACATTATACTTAATGATAAAAGATTCGTCCTAAGATAATGAATAAGGCAAAGATGTACACTCTTGTCAATTTCTATATACAGGTTATGACCGATAGAAACGAAATAAAATAGCCCATTCAAATAGCATCAAAATCACAAAGTACATATTGATGAATTTAGCAGACTACATGCAAGAATTATACTCTGAAAACTATGGAAAATTATTAAGGGAAATTAAAGAAAACCTAAATAAATGGAGAGCTAAGGTAAACTGTGGTTCTTAGGGAAGCAGACACTGACACAGAGATAAAAACAGGAGTGTAATAAAGGTTAGTAAAAGATGCACATGTCATTCACAGCAGTTACGTTCTATAAAGTTGCCATAAATACTGAATTCGCAAATGCTGAACCTCGGGGAAATAGTGTTAGGTTCCTGCAAGCTTCTCTGGTCACAACATTTTAATCACTCCATCAATATATAATCTCGTATTATGTGTCTTTCTGTTTAAAGACACCTTATTTAATACTCGTTGTTGGTTCTTTAACACTGAACTCATGGCCAGCACTCTCACTCAGGCCTGAGGGCACCTTATCTAGTGCACATATTGTGTAAGGCACACTACAGCTTCCTCATGCTTAGGAACACTGCCCAGCACTTCAGCAATACAGTTGGGGGCTATTATGAACAGTGAAATCACCAAGAAAAAACACCAAAATGCAAAAAAAAATATAGAGAGAGCTGAATATACTGCGAAAAGGACACTTGTTTACAGTACGAGAGCTGGAAGAAGAAGGCCTGGCTTCACCTTAGGGGCTTCAGCTGGGAGCACAACACACACTTTGAGCAAATCAAATCGTTCATCGTTCTGAGCAAGTCCATGAATGACCACTATGATATTTCGATTTGTAATAAAAAATCTATATTTATCTTCCTCTCTATTCCTTGTGTAAAGCTCCTAAAACCCTTGGAACTTCTTAAGTAATAAGAGAAATCAACATTTCTTTGTTATTCATAACAAATTTTTGAACACACCTGAGTTTGTGTTAATGAGGTGAGTTTAGGAAAACCCCTACTTAACCTAAGGATCGAGGCTGATTGCCAGAACAACCAACCATGGAATTAAAGGGTTGGAACTTTCAGCTCTACTCCCTGACCCCCAGGGAGGAGTGAGGTGTTAAAGGTTGAATTAATCTCCAATGGTCAGCGATTTAATCAGTCGTGCCTAGGTAATGGAGCCTTCATAAAAACCCAAAGGACGGGGTTTGGAGAGCTTCCGGGAGAACAAGAACCTGTGTGCTGGCAGAGAGGCGCACCCCAAACTCAACAGGACAGAAATTCCTGTGATTGAGACCTTCCTAACTTCATCCGTATATCTCTTCATCCGTCTATTCATTCATATCTGTTCGTTCGTGGCTATTTATTCATGGATATGTGTCTTCAGTTACGTTGGGTAAATACCTAGGAGTATGATTGCTGGGTTGTATGTTGATCAGGGTTTCTCAGCCTTCGTACTGTTGATATTTTGGGCCAGATAATTCTTGGTTGTGTGGGACTGACCTGTGTATTATAGCAGGGGTCCCCAACCCCTGGGCTGTGGACAGGTACTGATCCATGGCCTGTTAGAAACTGGGCTGCACAGCAGGAGGTGAGCAGCGGGGGAGTGAGTAAACTGTATTTGCAGCCACTCCCCAGTGCTAGATTCTCATAGGAGTACCAGTCCCTGATGCCAAAAAGGTTGAGGACCACTGTGTTATAGGATGTGTAGCAGTACCCCTGGCTTCTACCCACTGGATGCTGGTAGCAGCCCCTCAATTGTGACAGCCAAAAATGTCTCTAGATGTTGCCCCTGTTTGAAAAACAATGTAGGATTTGGTAGCCACTTAGTGAATGAAGATGGACAATAAAATTGTAAAAGCAAACAGCACTCAGTAAAGGATATTTTATCTTCACATGCATGAGTGTTTCTTAGGAGTTCCTTTACCAGAGAGAAGCATATCTTAGAACCCTCCTTCATTCTATTTAGTGCATTTCATTCATAAATTCCAAATATTTAGGCCCATTGTGTCTAAATGTTGAAAAACATGGTAGTTTTATTAATAAATATTTTGTTGTTTTTGTTTTGGGTGTTATTATTAGATACTATAGTCACCATATTTACCTGGTTTTTAGTCATGTTTCTTGTGGTACTTCGTTTGTTGTATAGTCACATTCCTTCCCTTATCTGTGCTCTATACACATATTTGAACAAGAAACATGAGCTTGCAGTATTTTCTAAAGCAGGTTGGTAAATGCTTGAGTTGTCATTTTGTTGGAAGAATTTATCGCAGGCAAGAGCGCTTCACATGGGAACGTCTGTATTTTCTGATGAGCAATCACTATTTTTGCAGAAGCTGCCACCAAGAATCTAATTTTAGGTGTCATCACCAGCGTCCAGGCGTGTGTAATTTTGACTGGATCTACATTCCTCTCATTGTTGAAATTAGTTGAGTGATTCTGTAATTTGCTTTAAAATGCAAAGAAGATCATTTTGTAGCTATATTTTAATTCGCAGAGCTTGTGCTTCTGCCATTGATGTTTATTTTTCCTGACTAGACTTTAAAAAGTGTGGGAAGGACTCCGCACTGCGATGGCCTAAGTCCAGGGGGAACACCTCTACAGCGTCTCCTCCTTGACCTGCTCTCAGTGCCCGCCTTCAGCATCTCCAAAACAAGCCTTTCCTAATGCTGGTGAGAGGAGGAGGCGCAGCCACCCCCTCTGTTTATTCACCCCCAACTGGTATCCAGAGAGAAGCCTGATGGAGGTGCTGAGAAAGGGCAACCATTTTGTCACTGTGGTCACATTTCCATGATTTCTGTGGTCTCTAGAAAAGAATGTATCAGTGGCCTGAGTCTTCGACATTTAGGAGGAGTATCAGACCAACTCTGGGGAGGCATTTTACAGAGGAGAGTACCCACTCAATGGCTGGCCAGCCCCGGGTCACAGAGCTGGTACATAACTGAGCAAACTCAGAGCCAGGCCTCTGAGTAAAATCCAGGATTCTTTTTTTCTGCTCTGCCAAAACCATCTCTTTTCAGACTTGAAACCCAGCCTAATGGTCTCTAATTCAAAAAGTTTAGACTTTCAGCTCAGGAGCCCCTATCAGAGCTCCCCAGGATGTATACCACAGGGAATTGATAATTAGTTAGCTAAATTATGTGTTTCCAAAACAGAAATGGGTGACATATTTGTAGCAAGGAGTGACGGGAGAGCAGGAGCTAATCCAGGGACACACGTTGCCGAAGCCCTGGGAACCAGAGAGCCCAACCACGAGGCTTAGAAAGAGAAGCACCCTGCTTCGCCCTGCACTTGTGCAGGTGTAGTACCCAGGAATGAGTTTGAAACCTGGGGTTGCAGAGAAGGCAGCCTCCAAAGAAGCCTAGATCACCATTTTTGCTTGTTTCTACTCTCTGTGCTTCCGCCTGGCACTCATTGGCCTCTGATTTAAAGAGTCGAGTTTGCAGGCAGTTTGCTAATTACAATCGCATGAGGCATTTCTGGCTTCGGTCAGAGTAAGTGGGTGGGAGCCAACACACGGCCGTGGCCTCTCATTGCCATCTGTGGTTTAGAGCGAAATCTTTGAGAGAAGTATAACTGCCTGAATTATTGCTCTTTTATATGTTTTTAAATGAGAATGTAAAGGCCAAGGGCATTTTTTCCCATTTAATACTATTAAATCCATCATTAAATCTCTCACTGAACACGAGCTGATTTTAATGATGCCCTCAAGCCCGATGCCGGTGCTCAACTGTGTTAATATTGTTGTATATATAGATGCAATAAATAATGCTTAGCTAAGATTCTGTGAGGAGCGTGGCTGTGTGTATCAATAAAAATAGTCGTGTTAATGAGACCAAGTGTCAGGAACAGATGGCATGGTGGGAATCCAGCCATTGGAGCTGAAGTGCGGTGTGGGACAGAGCTCCATGGCGCACTGAATCTGTCACTAACCCAACCCGGATCCTCTAAATATTTTACAGCAAGATGGCATAAAAGGATTAATTTGAAGTTATCATTTATATTTTTACTATCTCATTTTATAGTACTGTGGCATCAAACCACAAATGCTTTCCAGTGTCAGTTTTGTTGCTGGCTCCTGCATCCCTGACATCTGGGCAGAGTCAAAGATACTTATATGTACCTGCCCGATTGCTTACCACGTTGCTGAGTCACACTCACGTCTTTATCACACAAGACCAAGAAATAGAATGTGGAAAGCCTTGCTTTTATTTTTTAAACACTTGTCATTTTGAAGGCAAAACATTTTTTATCTGAATAGCCAATATTATGTCCCTCACTTCATGACTACTTTAATTTTCAGGAATAATTTCAGTAGCCACAAGTAATATTTAAGGAGCTAATGTGTTGATGGTGGCTCTAATGCTGATACTTTGTTTGAGCCTTCACTGGCCCCGTGAGTCAAGTAGTGTTATCAATCCCCACTTACAGATGAGGCAACTGGAACTGAGAGGCTAAATAACTTTCCAAACTGCACAGAGCAAAGTAGCAGAGATAAGATTCACACCCCATTGATCAGATTATGGAACCCAAACCCTTCACCCCTTGCTGTCCTTCTGCCTAACACACCAGGCATGGTACTGGGGGAGTGCGGAACTTCCGAGTAGGCACAGAGCAGGTATTTGGTGAATGTATGTGGAATGGACCATGGAGAATATGTGGGCATGTTGCGCTAGATGAACTCACTCTTATCCCTGGAAATAACTTGAAAGTTGATGCTGACCCCAACTCCTGGAATTTCTTGAGTGATGGAACTAGTTAGAAGTTTTCTGAAGAGTTCTAAATTCTTCCCCATATTCAATTATATTCAGTGATACAGCAGAGAAATCTTTCATCTACAATGTTTTTTAGAATTTATTTCAAGTATCTTCTAGAAACCTAAAGCAAAATAAAATGTCCCTTTTTATTGCTCTTGCAGAACTTCTGATAAGAGTGTCTTGTAAAGAGAGAAAGGTGTAAGGAGAGTGTAGTTTTATTCTCTCTAGTTCGTTTTTCTACCTTTAGTAGTTGTAACCTTTACAGGTAATTGTTGGAAATTTGGATATGATTTTTGAACTAGCGCTGTCCTTTTAAAAGCGGGTAGAATCCACCTCAGTGCTATTATTTTAGATGTAGAAATGGCCGCTTAATGTGAGCGTGGCATGAAGGTTGTGATATATGACTTCATTCCTCATAGATTCCATCACTGTAATTCTCTATTCTCTGTTTTACTCACTTCCTATTACAGAGGTCCACATAGTTTAGAATTTGGAGTGACTTAGCCAGAATTTGATTGGAAACAGACAAACCAATTTGGACTGACCTGCAGTTAACTTTTAAGTCATTTTTCTGCTTTCTACCTCGGTGACTTCTTGGCCACCAGGGCACAAGCAGTGATATAAATGAGGACAAAGAAAATAAAACCACTGCATAAACACTAAAAAAGATGGAAATAGTAAGAAACTGCAGTTAGATTCCCTCAATAGACAATCTCAGAGCTAAAGTTAAGGAATGAAGAAACACATAAAAGAAAGAATCAAAAACATTTGCAAACAGGAAACTTAATACAACACCCTTATCAGCTCATTTAAAATTTTTAAGCTCTAAAAATGTAGGGTATACTCATGATAGAAACAGCCTCTAAAGAAAATCAGAAAGGGCATGGACTAGATTTTAAGGCAGTACATTGCAGTTGGTATGTTCCTACTTTGGATCCTGAAATAAAAAGTGGCTAAAAGCATTGAGTCCACATTCTTCAGTGAAAGAAAACAGCTCTTGTGTTTAATGCTAAGTAGAGCTGATTCTCCCATGCTGTCAGCATAACATTTTAAAGCTCAGAAGAAGAATATGTTAATAATACACAAAGCTTTATACCACCCAGTCATACTAATGTGTAATCTGGACTAATATAATCTGGTGTGTGCAGTTTTGTTTGCCAGCCCATGGATTTGGTCCATCCTTTGCTCCGAGTCTGTTGCTGGCCCCTGTAGCGATGTAAGTCCAGGCCTTGTGACTGATATCCCTGTTCTGTGGGATGTGCTATGGGCCCTTCATGGGACCCCTTGCATTCTATCGGGTTTGAAACCTACAGAGACAGAGCGTGACTGCACGGAGACAGACACACACTCCCTGTGAACCCACAGAATGCCCCACGAGGCTGCTGGACACAGCAGACCTGTGGCAGCTCACCAAAGTCTTGTTTCTAGGCAGGGGAGTATCCACCTTGGAGTATCCAAGATGACAAAGTGCTGGGAACTCCATGCAGAACAGGCCTGTTCTGATCAACAGATACTGCCTCTGGATTCCCTGGATTCGACCAGACTCCCTGAGGGGCCTGAAGCCTAAATAAACCCCTTGCCGATTATTCAGGCCCAAGCAGCTGGAGAGGTAAATCCTCAGCGTCTGTGGTGGTCACCACGAGTGTCTTCTTTGAGTGCCTTGAGGGAACACCTGGGTGCACCTAAGAAGTAGACTTTTTATTAGAGTTAACGCAGCCTATAAGGGTATTTGCAATGAATGGCATAGGTCGAGAAGCCCAGCCTCTGTGCTCAGCACACAGTAGATGCTCTGAACAGATTCGGAAGACTCATGAATCACTTTGCCTTCCCACTAGGGCCCTGTCTTATACTATCAGAGCAAGAAGAGAATATTTTAGAAAATTGTCTGGTTTTATATCTTGAGGGTAGTCCCTTGACTGTTCTTTCCTTTTCTAGAAGTTTCTGTAACTGGCAGCCTTCACATCACAATGTGTGCCTGGATTCTAGCTAGGAAGACAGTCGGCCTAAATTATTTACTGCAGACACTTAGAACAAAGAGGTTGTTTGGTTGGGACAAGAAGATGTATTTTGTCAGTGACAAAGCTTGACTTATGAATCCTCTCATGACATTTAATCCATTGCTATCACACGGTGTCTTCTGTCAGTAGCTATCAGGTGCCCTCATGAGAGAGGCCTGGCTTACACACTACGAGGTAGGATGAGTTCTTTCGCATTTCAGGGCAACATGGCAACTGGCACCAAAACTGCAGAGCCCTGCTTTCACACTGTCTACCCAAGGTCCCTGGGCACTGGCAATGCACAAGCCCCCTGAGAGCCCAGAGATTCCAGGGAAGGAAGTGGTATACAACAACTTTTCAGAATTTCCACAGTTAGGGCCAAGGGTGGAGGGAGTTTCAATCTCGAGTTTGAAGGAAGATATTAAGGAATATTTGGAAGGTGGGAGCTGGTAATGGAAGATATTAAGGAATATTTGGAAGGTGGGAGCTGGTAATCATCAAACTTTATTGCCAGTTTGAAGTTAGGTAAATAGTGAAATTCTGTCATTTAACTCTGTTCGTTGTTTATCTTCCTTCTGTAAGTGATTTTATCCACTACTGTCTTCTGCAAAAGAGATACCAAGAGATGAGGAGGCCACTTGGGCTCTAGATTGCAAACAGCTCCATCATTGAATCCGTCCAACTCTAAAACTCTAGGACCTTGTCTAAAACAGCAAGGCAAAACAGACTCCTTAAATGTTGAAAATGATTCATCTGGAAAATATTTAAACTTAAGAAAACATCTTCTGTACACTCACAGTCAAAAATCAGCATTTTTGTCTCTTTTGCTTCTAGATATCAAAATGTCATTAGTTTAAAATATTTTGAGTCTTGTTATGGGGCTTTGAAGCACAAATTTTACCCTCAGAAGTCTTGTCTCAATTTGCCATGAATGTGTGTGTGTATGAGTACGTGCGTGCACATACATGTGTGCATGCGTGCACGTGCAAGCGTGTGTGTGTTGGGCCGGGAGTATTTGTACACAAACCAAATACCAGCTTGAATGGTTAAACATCAGCAGAGGCCTGATCCTTGGATATTTCACTAAAACTAAGGCACAGAAGGAGCTGAGTCCTTTTCAAGCTGAATCGCTTAGAACCAGGGATACAGGTGAAGGTTTCAAAAGTTTCGAGACCTGTTTCAGATGGATCACTGTGGAACATCTTTGCAGGGTTAGTGTAGGCCCCTCAGACTACAGAAACAGCAGAGGTCACAGCTCAGGCAGCATGTTCCCCTAAGTGTTTAGTGGAGACTGTGTACCATCTTTTAAAAATTCTAATACTGACTTTTTCCTTTTTGGCTTCTCTTTCTTCCTTTCTCTCCCTCATGCTGGCATAATTAATGCCTTTTAAAAAATAACATCATAAACTTGGAATCCTGTTTCTTTTTTTTTATTATTATTTTATAATGTTTCCTAGTGTTTACAGGTGTTTGGGCTACAAAGCATTTGGTGACATCTGCATTAAGCCTTTCAAGTGCACTCTGTTTACAGTTATCACAATGTGAGCACCCTAAGACTGTGTTCATGCCCAAGGGAAAATGGAAAATCAAAGCACTGGCCAGAATAATTTAAAGAAGAAAGACAAAAATTTTTCTTTTCAGGCTTCAGAAGCAATAGTTTTCGGTGTGTGTGCATTTGTAAGAAAGTACATTGTAGTCCCAATTTACAAAAACGGAATTATAAAAATATCTTTTATATATGCTTGGATTACATTACGTACAAATTACTATATTTTGCTGTGCTCGGTTGATCTAGTAACAATTACAAATACCCTTTTGAGATGCTATTTCTTAACTCCACTTCTTGCTTTCTTGTTCCCTTTCATTCATTCATTTGTTGAGCAAGTATGTTTAGCACCTCCATCATATGCCAGCACAGACTTCTATGCCTCAAAACAGGAATCAGCAAGCTTTTTCTGTAAAAGCCTGGTAAATATTTTAGGCTTTGTGGGTTGCACAGTCTCTGTTGCAACTCCGCAGTCATGTCTTTGTATCACATAAGCAGCCAGGAACAACCATAGTGAGTGAACGGGAATAACCTTGTCCCAATGAAACTTTATTTATAAGAACAGATGACAGACCACTTTGATCTGGTGACCTTTGCTTACTAACCCCTGCTCTGTGATAGAGCAGTGAACTAAACAGGGAAAAGTTCTCTGTGCTCATGAAGTTTACATAGTAGTGGAGAGAGACAAGAAACAAATTAACAAATGTGTAAATATCAGGCTGTCATAATGGTAAGAAGGAAAATAAGGCAGGTGAAAGGATAAGGAGTGACTGGGCAAGTGTTATTTAAGATAGGACGGATAGGGAAGGGTTCTCTATCAAAGTGACAGTTGAGCAGACCTAACAAATGAAGGAACGAGTGGTATTGCTATCATGGAGTAAAGTGGGCAGGCTACGGGAACAGCATGTATAAAGGTCCTGAGGCAGGAGCTTGTTTAGAGAAACAGCAAGGAGGCCATTCTACCTAGCGTAGGGTAGATAAGGGGGCGATAATGGGAATTGAGTCACAGATGGAACCTGAGGCCAAATCGTATAGGACTTTACAGGCTGTTGTCAGGGCTCCATTGGGAGGTTTTCATCAGAGGAGTGACAGAGTCAGTTATGTGTTTCTGAAAGATCAGTTTCCATAGTGTAGTGGTTATCATGTTCACTTGAAAGATCACTTTGGCTAATGTATAATGAAGAGACTTGTCAGGGGATAAGGGTGGAAGTAAGAGACCTTAGGAAAAGTCAAATGAGAAATGACAGTGGCTTGTACCAGGACGGTATCAGTGGGTTACAGGCGAATGGATTCAGAGTACATTTTAGAGGCTGAGTGGACAGGATCTGACTGTAGACTATTTAGTGTGAGAGAAAGAAAATTCAAGGTAACACCAAGGTTTCGATGTGAGCAATTGGAAGAATGAAGTGGCTGTTATCTAAGGCTAGAAAGATTAGAAAAGAAGGTCCATAGTAGACATCAAGAACCCAGTTTTATATGTATTAAATTTTGAGGTGCTATGCAGCTATCAAAGTGGAGGTAAGTGGGGAGCAGTTAGAAGCACAAGTTTGGAATACAGGGGAAAATGCAGATTAGCAGGATAAATTCAGTTGGGATGTGATCACCGAGATGTTTGGGAAAAAGAAGTGGTTGTCACCCTGAGCCCTGGGTCACAGAATTCTCTTGCAAAAGGACCCGAGAAGGAGAAGAAGGACTAAGAGAAAGGTGATCCAGGGGCCAGGTGCAGAGTGATCTGTGAAGGAGAGAATAATCAAATGAAACAAAGGGTACTCCATCCAGGAAGATGGGGACTGGGAGTCAGCCCTGGGAAAGCTGAAGCAGTGTTAGCTCAGTGTCACAGGAATCAGGGCACCAGGAAGAGGAAATTGAGTCAGGGTATAGATAGCTCAAGGGGTTTTATTGTAAAATGCAACAGAAAAACGGGACAGCTGCTCTGTGCTGTGAGGCCAAAAGGGAGTAGTATTTGGAAATGGGAGATAAAAATCTGCTGTTTATATAGTAGTAGGCATGATCCGTCAGAAGAGATTATGGACAAATGACCATAAAACGCTTTAGTGATGCTTCAGAGGTTGGGATTCTCATTGTAAATGAGTTGCGTTCTTTGCTTTTTCTTATAATGATGCTGAGGCTATCTTTTCGATATAATTAAAAGAAACTTTCTTTGTATGTGTGGCTAATGTATAGACTGGGAATGGTGTACCTTTGGGCGAGTTTCTGAGCTTCAGTTTCTTCACTTGTAAATTGAATGATAACAACACTGTGGTCACTTTCCTAGGGTTTTTGTTTGTGAAACTTCCATGAAAAATGTGAACCACCACACTGTTTTAAGAATTATTTTTTTAGGACTTTATGCCAAGAATTAAAAATTGGTCCAATATATGAAAATTAAGTAATATAATACAGCATAACTATAGAATAAATGACAAAAACCATTTGATCATCTTGATAAATATAGAAAAAGGATTTGACAAAATTTAACACCCTCTCATGATAAAAACACTCAACAAACTAGGAATAGAGGGAAAGGTCTTCAACCTGTTAAAGGATGTCTATGGAAAACCCACAGCTAACATTATATTTAATGGTGAGAGACTGAAAGCTGTTCTCCTAAGATGAGGACCAGACAAGGATGTGTGCCATCACTGCTTCCATTCATCATTGGCTGGCAGTACTGTCTGGGGTAATTAGGCAAGAAAAAGAAAAGTAAATGCAGAAGTAAAACTATCTTTATTCAATGATAATATCATTTCTGTATAGAAAGCCCTAGAATAGCTTCCCCCACCACAGATACACACAAAACGGTTATAGCTAATGAAGGAGTTAGCAAAGTTGCAGGATACAAGATCAATATACAAAAGTAAGCACTTCTATATGCTAATAATGAACAATCTGAAAATATCATTAAGAAAAAATTTTGTTTACAATAGCATCAAAAAAATCAAATACTTAAGAATAAGGTTAACCAAAGAAGCACACAGTACTTGTACACTGAAAACTACAAAACAATGTTGAAAGAAATTTAAGTCTTAAATAAATGTAAAGATATCCTGTGTTCTTTGATTAGAAGAGTTAATCTTAAAATGTCAGTACTTTCCAAATTGATCTGCAGATTCACTGCAATCCCTATCAACTGCCTTTTTAAAAAAAAAATGGACATGCTGATTTTAAAGTTCATATGTAAATATAACTGAGGAAAAAATCTTGAAGAACAAAGTTAAAGGACTCACTTGCTGATTTTAAAACTTACTACCAAGCAACAGTAATCAAGACTGTAGTACTGGGATAAGGATAGACATATAGATCAGTGGAATAGAATTGAGAGTTCAAATTAAACCCATGATTTTATGGTCAGTTGATCTTTGACAATATTCCAAGTCCATTCAATGTGGAAAGAAGAGTCTTTCAAACGAATGGTGCTAGGACAACAGGATAACCACATGCGAAAGAATGAAGTCACGCCCTTACCTCATACCTTATACAAAAATTAACTTGAGGGATCAAAGACCTAAATTTTTGAGCCAAAATTATGAAGATTTTAGAAGAAAACATAAGTATAAATCTTTGTGACCTTGGATTAAGCAATTGTTTTTTAAATATAGTATGAAAAACACAAGCAACAAAAGGAAAATCACTACGTTAGACCTCATCAAAATTTAAAACTTTAGTGCTTCAAAAGATACTGTTAATAAAATGAAAAGATAGTCCACAGAATGGAAGAAAATTTTTGCAAATCATATATCTGATAAAGATCTATGATCCAGAATACATAAAGAATTTTTACAAGTCAACAATTAAAAAAAAACAACTAAACTAAAAAAGAGGCAAAGGTTTTACTAGACATTTCTCCAAAGAAAATATATAAATGGCCACTAAGCACATGGAAAGATGCTTATCATTAGGAAAATACAGATCAAAACTACAATGATGTACTGTTTCGCACCACTAGGATGGCTAAAATAAAACACGTATTGGCAGTGTTGTATAGAAATTGGAACCCTCATACATTGCTAATAGGAATGTTAAAATGGTGCAGGGCCTATGGAAAACAGTTGGCACTTACTCAGAAAGTTAAAGCATGACCCAGCAATTCCACTCCAAGGTATGTATCCAAGAGAATTAAAAACCTATGTCCACACAAGTCTTGTTCGTAGCACCATTATCCATAACAGCTAAACAGTTGAAGCATCCCAAATGTTTATCAGCTGATAAACTGATAAATAAATTATGCTACAATTAAGAATTATTTGGCTATAAATAGGAATGAAATACTTATATATGCTCGAAAACATTATGCTAAGTGAAAGAGACCAGACTCAAAAAGCAGCATGTTGTATTATCGTTTATGTGAAATGTCCAGAACAGGCAATTGCATAGAGAGAAAAAGTATATAGTGGTTGCCAAGGGCTAGGGAAGATTCGAATTGGAAGGTACAAGGTTTCTTTTTGGGAAGATGGCCGTGGCCTAGAATTGGATATGGATGATGGCTGTCAACATTGTAAATAACTAAAACCCAATGAATTATGCATTTCAAAATGGTTAAACTAGTGAATTTTATATTATGTAAATTTTATCTCAGTTTTTTAAAAGTTATTTTGTAGTTCTTAGTATAAATAACATGATAGGGATTTCAGGCTCAGAGGTGCCATAAAAATACAACTGTAGTATATGCTTTATTAGGAAGTGGCCAGGGTGGGCCTCTCCTAAACACACACACACACACACACACACACACACACACACATACACACACACACACAAACACACACACCAAACATCTTTTCTTTCCTCCTATTACCTTTTAACTGTGAAGGTAGACAGTTTAGAAAAAAAAAAAAATAACAAAAAGCTTTCGTATGGGAAATGAACTTCTGTGGTAAATGCCTCTTGCCCTAACCATATGTGATCAGTTTCATCTTAGAGCCTTCTTATCATCTTTCTCCTTACCCAAAGCCTCTCTAAACTTCAAACTTCAAGTTCTGGGAGTCATGAATCAACGTGTTTTTCTGCAGCAGTTAGAGCTGGACACGACTTAAGACTCCTGACACCATCACCGCTGGCCATCTGAAGTTAGCTGCTGGTCAAGGGCATAGTTCATTTCACCATTTCATCAGTGAGAGTCCAATGAGAATTTTTCTCAATGCTTCTTTCTCTCATCACTAAATTCAAGATTATTCCTAAGGAAGGGCTATGGTTTTCTAAATGTCTTTTTTTTATTCTGATTCTTAAATGTAGCGTGTTCACTTAAAGGTGATTTTAATGAAATGTTTTAGTCATTTCCTTCTCTACAAAATTCTGACTTCAGAAAGGTATCCTTGTACTAGAATGTTTGAGAAGGAACTGCTTAAATTGAGATGGCCTAAGTTCCTTTTTACTATATTTGTGTGTGTGTGTGTGTGTGTGTGTGTGTGTGTGTGTGTGTGTGAGAGAGAGAGAGAGAGAGAGAGAGAGAGAGAGACATATATAGTACACTCAGAGATGCCCTCACAAACACTCTTGATCGATGGATACATAGATACATAGACAGATGGGTGTCCATATGGATGGCACTGACATTCACGTAAAAGAGAAGATGGAGGTGGGGGCAGGAGAGAGACAGGCTGCCAGTCCTGTCTCAGCCAGTATTGCTGATAATTGAGGAATTGTGCTGGAATGTACAAACACACATACTTCTCTTGCCTTCTGTATCTGCTATAATCCCCTTTCCTTCACCTCCCATCCCAGTCACTGTCTAAGATTCCACTGCTTCATCCCTTTCTCGATCAGTGGTACATTCCTTCATTCACTGAATATGAGCACTTGTCGAGCCTCACTCTGCTGTGTACTGTGAGGAGCCGTAGACCTGTAGGAGCTGAGAGCTGAAGCAGGGCAGGAAGAGACCAAGGAAGTGTGTGCCAGGCAAGGGAAGCACCACCACACAGGCCCCCAGAGGACATGAAGTAGGCGCAGTGATGGCTCTGGCTTGTTGCTCCAGAGGCCACTCTGCCTTTGGCTGTCGGGCCTGGAACAAGCCAACCAAAGCCTGTCTTAATTACACAGTCAGACCTGCAGTGGCCCGGGCCATATGGACATGCAGGCTGCCCATTTGAACTAGCAGTGCTGTATTTTCATAGGTTTTCTGGTTTTTTAATTTTTAATTTGTGTGTGTGTGTGTGTTTTAAGTAACTCCGGCCTGCTTTGCAAGCTGAGCCTGTGTTTCAGGCCAGGCCAAGCAGGACGCAGGCTGCAGGCCATCTGCTGTGCAGCTCTGGAAACTGGTGAAGGTGTCTGGCCAGTCTGCGGTAGAGGTGGGGCTGCAGGAAGGGTGCCTGGTAGAAACCAGATCCTCAGTGCACTTTCATGGCTGCAGAAAGGAGAGGAACAGAGTGGAAAGCCTGCCAAATGCTGGAGGTGTTAAGCCAGCAGTCCTCTTCGGAGGTAACTTAAGAGCGTCAGAAATTAGGAACCTTGTACTTGGGACTGAGAAGGATGCTCATGGCGCCAGGCAGCAGAAACGCCCAACCCCACCATGGCCAAGCTGATGCCCCAGTGTCCAGGGTGGTGTCTTCCCTCCATGAAGAACAGCTGGGAGACCACCACCTAGGGCCCAGCATGCTCAGTGCAGCTGCCCATGACTTGGAGCTTCCTGCCTCTGAACAGCTGGCCCTCAGGGTACACCAGCCACTGGCTGTTGTCAGCAGGTGTCAGAGTGGAGACTTGGTGTTGGGCCTGGAGTCCAGTAGCACCAAGTCAGAGCTTTTGGAGGAATGGAAGGCTTCCTCTGTGCAGAGAGAGCTGGTAACTCCCGGTGGCACTTTCTCAAAACCTGTGTAGAACTCAGCACGGAGCCCTCCACACAGGAGGCCCTCAATAAGTGTCCGTTTAAAAACAGAAGCACCTAAGCCACAATGTGCTCAAAAGCCTGACCATTTATTCAGAAAATCGTAGGCCACTTGCTCTGGGCAAAAGGTGACTTTAGTCCCAGGATACCCACTTAGCATCACATACCCTCTTACCAATAGTCTCTATCTAGAAGTACCTCGTCCTCTGCACCTAGCTCTGCTGTTCTGCTAGACAGTAGATGCCCCCTCTGGGAGATTCACCGTGGATCCCTGGGGCCCCCACCCACTGTCTGCAGCTGTGTCCAGGACTTGGGCAGTGACAGAGGTCTCTCTGTCAGGGGCAGCAGGAGCTGTTTCAGTGGCCAGCCTCCTTTGGTGGGACCCAGGCTGACATCCCCACTGGAGGTCAGCACAGAGACCAGGTGGCTCAGAGGCGGGTGGAGGTGTCACTCCCCCACCTCCTGTTGTGTAGCCCTGGGCAACTTCTCAAACCTCTCCAATCCTCAGTTTCCCCATCTTAGGTGGGGCAATTGTGCTTCCCTCATGCTTGTTCGAAGGACTGTGTGACATAATGTAGAGAAGGTGCTTGCTGGAGCTCACGCAGTGGATGCCCATTATGCAGTGCCTTTGAAAATAGATTAGATGTTTGTGCTTTGATCAGCAGTAGCCCCAGGAGCTGAACTTGGCAGCCTCACACTTGAATTGTAATTTTAGATGTTAAAGTTCCAGTTAAAGGTGACTCAGTGATTCCGCTAGCCCTTCCACTATTCCATCTGCTCTTCACATCAATTCAGATATTTTTTTGCTTCCTCAAAGCCCTATACTTCCTCTGTTCACAAGTTTCACCTTCATTAAGAGGCGAGCAGGTGTTCCTCAGGTAAGGCTGCCCTGCTCGTTTTCAGATTCTTTGTACTTTTTACATTGTTTAGTCATTGATTCTACATGGCTCTGAACCCCTATAGCCCCTCTGATCTAAAATACACAATGTTTCCCTAAATTTCATGCTATTTTGTGATGCTCACTAACTAATGTATGTTCATCGGGTCTCCAAATTCTGAATTTCAAGTTTCTTCTGTATGGCCAGAAGCCAGACAGAGACCACATGAAACTCCTAAATGCAGTTGAATATATCAGGCGAGTCAGTATATATTGTTTGTTTATTTGTTTGTTTGTTTGTTAACTTAGATGCAAACTGACCAAGTCCACTGCTATCTGCAGTAAAGAAAGGACAACCCAAGAGAGCAAAGGGAGCTTAGCCCACCCTGGCAGTGCCCGGACAGTGCCCGGGCAGGGCTATGCAGAGCAGGGCTGGGGTCTAGGGGTTGGGGTGGACCTGCTTGCTCCATTCAGTCATCCCCTGAGCCCAGGGTGTGGTGTGCTCGCAGAACTGCCTTCGAAGAATTCGGTTCTGAGATCAGAAGTTGGCCCCGCCCTCTCTGTCCTCTAAAAGCAATTCCTTACTCTGATGTTAGAACATCTGATTTTTCCTGGAGCCCGCCACCTCCTCATTCCCAGCCTATTGTAATTATATTTCTCAACCTTTTAAAAAGCTTTTCTTCCCAGAAGGTTGCCTTCCTTCCCGCTGTCCCCTATCCAAGCTGTCTGGTAGACTGTTGCCAAGTCGCACTGCCTAAAGCAGCACCTGGCTCATGTGACCCTCCATGTTCAAACACTCACTGACCTCCAGCTGCCACCCCACACCCTCCACGGCAGTCTGGCATTCAAAGCACTGTAGAGTCCTTGCTCATTACTCTCCTTCATTGCCCACTGGTCCCTTCACTCCTGCTCAAATACCCTGCCAGCCTGTTCCTGGAATTACCCAGACTTCACTTTTGTTACCAGCTTACGCGCACTTCCTGCCTCCTCCAGGCAGCCCTCCATGCGGCCCTGAGCACTGCCCCTCACTCAGTTCCAAACATCACTGCCCGTGCCCGTCTTTAGAGTTTGCCACACACACCCCAGAGATTGTTTTGCACACATGTATTTGTAGACTCCTGTCTCCCCAACTGCACCGCAAGGCCCTCCAGCAGAATCTATGATTCCTATTTTCCATGCCCCCTGACGGGCTCACCTGGCGCTCTGCCCAAGCCACCTGTCTCTCGTCTTCTGCAGATCACGATCATGACACTCAACAGTGGTCTGGCTTCTACCTTCAGCAGGGCTGCTATTGAATGCCTCAGATCTGAGCCCTCTTAAATTTTGCCTGAAGTCCACATTGAGCCCTATTTGTTGTACAGACAGGAATGATAAGAGATGATTTCAGCAGTTTTTTGAGGATGTACCAACAGCCCATCGTCTGAGAGCCTGAAGACCACCACAGAAAGGGTGGCAAGGACACACTGCCCCAGACCAGTTCCCTCCCCCTCGTAATCAGAAGCTTGCTTGTTTGAAATACAGTTTCACAGGTGCAGGATTCATCCTCAATAGGTGATTATGTTTTGATTTTGATCATCACTCATAAAACAGAATGGGGAAAGAAATTTCAGAGCATAACTATATTCCACTGCAAATGAGATATTAGTGTTAAAAATTTGTCAATATTGTTAAATATTTACCCAATACAGGATTTCTACCTTCTGCCAACCTGAAGCATTTTTTTTAGCAAATGTGCCTCGTGGAACTTTGGAAGTCTTCCTGTGTTACTCCTCTAACTACATAAACACAACCATCTGTTTGTACTAGGTAGACAGATGACCTTTGTCCTTTTTTTTTTAACCTTTCTTTTCATTTCTTGAAATGTGATCAAAATAATGTGACCTGACTCTGCTGCTGGCTCTTTATTAGGAAACTTCAGAAACACCTAGTGTGTTCTTTTCCGAGCCAGTTTTTCGAAACCCCTCTGAGAATTGTAATTTAAATGTTCCCCACACTTCCCTTCCTCCTGAGAGGTAGTCGTGCATTTTCATGTGCCTTCCCTGAGTCCTGAGTGTCAGGGTCTTCATCGTGTGGGTGCCACTGCTCTACTCGCTACCTGCAGGGCATCGTTGAGCCCTCTGTGGCTCTCCTTTCTTACAGTTTCATTGAGGAGAGTTTGCGTCACAAAAACTGATCCAATTCAAGTGTGCAATTCAGTGGTATACAGTAACGTTACAGAGTTGTGTAGCCATCACCATAGTATAAGAGTTTTAGTAGATTTCCTTACGCCAGTAATATCCCTCATAGAGACAGTTTTATTTGATCGTTTCTGATTTAGATGCCTTTTTTTCTATTTCTAGCCTAATTGCTGTGCTAGAACTTAACAATACTTCGTTGAATAGAAGTTGCTGGAGTAGGCACCCTTGTCTTATTCATGATCTTAGAAGAAAAGTTTTCAGCTTTTCACCATTGAATACAATGTTAGAGCTTGTCATATTTGGTCTTGATTGCGTTGAAGTAAATTTCTTCTATACCCAATTTGTTGAGAGTTTTTATCATGAGGGGATGTTGAATTTTATGAAATGCTTTTTTTTCTACATCTCTTGAGATGACAATATGACTTTTATCCTTCATTTTGTTAATGTGGTATAACATAATTATTGATTTGTGTATATTGAACCAACCTTGCATCCCTGGGATAAATTCCACTTGATCGTGGTATATTATCCTTGAATTCAGTTTGCTAGTATTTTGCTGAAGATTTTTATATATATGTTCATCAGAGGTATTGGCCTGTAGTTTTTGTTTTGTTTTGTTCTGTTTTCCTTGTAGTGTCCTTGTCTGGCTTTGGTATCAGTGTAAATCTGGCCTTGGAAAATGAGTCCAGAAATGTGCCTTCCTCTTTAGTTTTTTAGAATAGTTTGAGAAGTATTGATATCAATCTTTAGTGGAGCCATCTTGTCCTTGACTTTTCTTTGTTGGGAGGTTTTCGATTACTGATTCAAACACCTTACTAGTAATTGGTCCATTCAGACTTTCTTTTTATTCATGATTCAGTCTTGGAAGGTTGCATGTTTCTAGGAATTGCCTATCTTTCAGATTATCCAATTTAGTTGTGTCTTAATTGCTCATAACAGCTTTTTATGATCTCTTTTATGTCCAAGGTATCAGTTTAATGCCTCCTCTTTCATCTCTAATATTTATCTGAGTCTCCTCTCTTTTTTTCTTAGTCTAGCTAAAGATTTGTCAATAATGTTTACCTATAATTAGGTACTCTTCCCTGTATGTGCTTGTTGTCTCCACAAGCCATAGGTAATGTTTTTCCACAAGTCAGCGCCTCAGATATCTGGTACAGCAGCCACTCTCCTCTCATGCTGCTTTTCTGCCAAATCACTAATTAGATTCATCAGACCAAAGCATCCACCATGAGGAATGTGCTTCCTCAACCAGCACCCTTGAAGGCAAGGATAGGTGTTAGTGGCTGGGCGGCTCCATCACACACACTCCAAAAAGAAAAAGAAACACAGCAACCAGGAGGAATGTGGACCTGTTGTACTTACATTTCTTTGTTCATTGTTTATTGCTGGTCCCTCTCACTGGTTCTCATGCTTCCTGAGAGTGGAACCATGTCTGTTGCATTCCGTGTTGAAGCCACCTGGCACATGATAGCTGCTCACATGTGTATGCAGTGGAAGGCACGTCTGGATGCACGGGCAGAAACTGAAAAGTCAGAATCTCCAGCATGACCGACCACCCACCCCTTCTTGAGACCTGGAACTCAGCCTGTGTTATGGGTGAGGATGAAAGAATGAAAACATCTGTCTGAAATCTGTAGGTTGTCCATCTGTCCTTGTGTGTTCTGACCCTTCTCACATTCTGCAAGATTGTCTTTGTCTCCTATTTCCCTAGAGTTCTTTTTTTCCTTCTCCATTATAGACACGTTTAGCACCTGAGTTCAGGATCTTCTTTAGACATCAATTTGGCGCTTTCCTCTTTTATCTTTTTTTCTTGTTTTCACAGAATATCAGGCTGTACTAACTCAGTCTTTGCAATGCCTTTTCTTCCATAAAAGTAGTTGTCATTCTGTTTTTACTTTGGCCCCAACTTCTCTTTTCTTGCAGACCTAGGAATTTTTTTTTTATTGGCAGGGGTGGGACATTTTAGTCTTCTGCTTCTACTTTTTAAGGCTATTTTATCATCATAGTTCAAAGAAAAAGATGGTTTTTCCAAGGCTAACCACCTTTCTTCCAGCCTCTGGACATGGCTGCCCATATCTGGACATTTCCGGTCTCCTGTAACATCATTCTGCCTTCACAAGTGTCGTTAAGACCAGAAACCATCCCTGCTGGACTGGGACAGTGCTACTCAGTGATTTGTAAATCACTCCTCACACCAAGAAGAAATAACTGGGCAAGGTTGATAGACAGGAACCTGTGTGTTTGGCAGGAAGTAACCTAGGAAAGGGCTAGAGGGGGAGAAGACGCGCCCTCAGCAGGCCTGTGCTTGCAACAACACCGCAGTGAGACTCACCCTCTGCTGGTGAACCAGAAGTCGTGTCACCCCCAGAGACTTCTCCATCAGCCCCAATAAACCATCTTTACCCAGGGAGCAATTTGTTGCAAACCACAGCTCATGTCAAGACTAATTATAGTCTACACAGCTGTTACAAGGGCTAATTTCTGGGTTTTTGCACCACCACTAAAAGGGGCTATGGAGATCAGAAACAAGGTGACAGTGGTGTCATTAACAACACGACCTTTCTTAAAAGCTGGTCAGGAATTTGGCTCACTTCTCAGAAACCTAGGCTTAATGTGATTTATTCTTAGAAATGATCTGTTCCAGCCCCAGATTTAGCATTTGGAAAATCCTCTTATTACCTCTCAATTGTTTGATTCTTTTTTTAAAAAGCATCTCTTAAAATTAGACCAATTAGCACTTCTTATCAGAAGTACCGGGTTTGTAAGAGTGCAGGAAACTAGCAGGTGTGTGTGTGCTGCAGCAGGAACTCAGGGATGAAGTTGCCACCTGGGTTTGACAAGAGTCATTACGTTCCTGCAGCTGTACACTCAACATCAAAATCCTCTCCTTTAAATCCTGAAATACCAATGTAGACATTACTGCTTTTGACATTTTCACACAGTGGTCAGTTCTAGGATCGATCCCCAAATTAAAGAGTGAGAATTATTGTATGTTCAAAACACAGAAACAAAATGAACCTTAAAAGCCAGTTGAATCTAAAAATGAATTTGAGAAATGTATGCTTTTTTGCTGTTCCAAAACATCCTAAGTAAATAGGTGGAGCAGGGGCACAGAAAGACAATAGCAAAGATGGGTCACATCCATCTTCCTGCCCCCAAAGATAACTGGAAAACAACAAAACTGCATATAGAACAAGAAATCCTCAGGAAAGTTCAAAATGAAAGGATCTAGAATGAAATAGCTTTTTAAAAAATGGACAGTTGTAGCAACTTCAGTCAGTTCTCTTGCCCTTTCCTTGGAGAGTCCAGAGTTTGCAGAGACAGCTGAAGTCAGGAAGGTGAGAGATGGTGCCTAAGACTGAGTTCCTTACAATGAATGGCACTCTACGATATGAAGGAAATAATGGAAGGCCAGACTCCGTGTGGCCTCAGCTTTCTGAGAAGCGGAAATCTTACAGACCCAGGGGCACGTGTGATGCACAAGCCTGAGGTGGCTTTGGAGACTGTTTGAGGGCCTCCTTCCATCTTCAGAGGTTAACCTCACGGAGATTGGGGAGAGCAATACATTAAAGAGCCCCAGTGTTGCAGTGAATGAGGTTAGCTGGTGTTCCAGTTGGAGACCCTCTCACCCAAGGGTGTGCTTCCAGACCAGAAAATACACACACAGAGCCTGGGGATTTCCTTCTCAGGTCAACTTTGATTCAAATTGGACAAGTTTTTACTTCAAAGAAATGAGATTTTACAATGATGTTTGATAATGATGTTATTACAGGTTTTTATTGGTTATTCGCTTATTTGTAATTTTAGCAACCTAAATTATACTATGAAAAATAGATTTTTAAAAAATTTTTAGTAAAGAAGGTATTTTTTTTTCAGCAGCCACTGTTTTTCCAAAAGCTTTCCATCAGAATAATGATTGTGGTTATTATCAGTGGAACCGAATGCACTATATTGCTATTATTCTTCAAACTGTAGGTCTTTCTACTGTGGTAGCAGAATGAGCGTGTTCTTGGATTTTTGCTGACTTAGGCACCAACTTAGAGGTTTGAGCCGTGATCTTGTTCTGAGCTCAAATCTGCCCAGCCTTCAAGTCTGACCCTGGTTAAAGGTCAAGGATGGATTGACAATTAGAAGGTATGATCTAGTTTCACTGGTGTTCCTCCCACTTTATCTACACAGGGGCTGGTGCTCTGCATCCCAGGTACAGGCTGCGGGAGCTTTATCCCTTTTACCATATCCATGCTCCTGTGTGCTACCGGCATGTAAAACACATGCTGTATAATAAAAATTACCATGTTCTCTTGTTGGCGGCACTTATCTGATCAGAGTGTCATAACACGAATAATCCATGTGAAGGAACTGAAAAGCTGAGTGATTCTTCTGATATAGAAACTGAAAAAAAATAATGCTCTGATCTGCAGCAGCCACAGCCACAGCCACAGCCACACATAAAAATCAACTCTGGCACGTTACGTTTTGATTCCCATGTGACAGAATTAATCCAGGATTTTGTTGAGAAAACTACATTTCCAAGCACAGAGGATTCTCGAGTTAAGTGTGGTCGTTTGCCAGGCCTGGGGAAAGAGACCGTCCTCTCCAGCCGACCTCAGAGTTGGCAGCCCATGTTGAGACTTTGCTGAAGGAGAAGGAAGTAATTTGATCTCTCTCAATCGTAGCAGCTGCTATGTGTGTTTGGTAGAACAAGTGTGATTCACCGTTGCCATCATTTTACAGGTGAAAAAAGAGAACTCAGAGAGATTAAATGAAATCCTATTATTGCACCCGTTGTGCTAGGCATTTGGAGATATACAAGAGCTTTGTAAAACAGAACCCCTTCTCTCAAAGAAGTTATAATCTAGTAGGGCTTAAAAAGCTTCCGATCTGATAGTGGCAGTTTATAGAAGGAAAACTCATGGCCCCAGGTAGCATGTAAATATTAAGTGACACAAATCATGTGTAACAGAGAATGGAGGGGAACAGGCAGTAACACTGCAGCATCCCTTGATGATATCATGTGGTAGAGCATCTTAGAACATTTGGAGCAGAGTCCCTAGAAGCTTTTCAGCAAGCGCAGTGTAGTGACAATTTTAGATGGAATGCTTTTGTGGCCGTGACCAGGGCAGATTACTGAGGGGAAGCAGAGGTTGGGGAGTGGGGGGTGGACCAGAGAAAGGGCTTTTCTAGTCACTGACTATAGTATGAAGATTAAAACAATATTTACATTTTTTTCCGGTTTAATCTGTTTGCAAACTTACTACACTTTGCAGATCTTCATAACTCTATATTTTGAATCTAAGATTCAATTTCAGGCTAAAATTCAATTTTGTTTCTTCTCTTAAATAACAAAGAGCTACGATGCCCTAAGCCTCCAGCCATTTGTCCTAAGACAGGTGGATGCAGATGACATCAGAGTAAATGAGTAGCTCCAAGGGAAAGGAGGGAAAGGAAAGTTGTGTCCACTCACCGCGAAGCCGTGGATTCTCGGGACTCCTGGTCGGTCTTGCTGTACAACAGACATGAAAATGGAAGCTGTACACGTGCCACTGGACTTCTGAAAATCTGTATCTGCGGGATGAAGACAATCTGAACAGTTACTGAAAGGCATTATTCAACCATCTGTTCTTTCATTTAGGAGAAAAATGAGTGTACTTGCTATAAGAAACTTGGCATTTTACACCTGTCTAAGAAATAAGACACCTTGGAACACGTCCCTTGAGTAACAAAATATCTGCTTAGGAAGATGGGCCTGGTAAGGCTGTGTTAAAACAGATATGTTGTTTCATAATCCCATCAGTTGGCTAAGGAGGCTAAGCTTAAAACTGACGACCTCTCGGTGCTAGGGGATAGGGTATGGCATCACTCCTAAGTGACAAGAGAATCAAAACGGAAAGAAGGCAGACAAGACAGATCAAAGAAGTGTCAGAGGCGTTTAAAATACCAGAAGGTAGCTAGCTGCCTAGACTTTGGAGTAATTGGCTTTGAATGTTATATTTCTCTTCCTGTCTTACCTGTGTTCCAGGAGGTGATTAAAGGACAGCAGGTGGGGGCAGTAGGAGCAAGTGTGATGAAGAAATGGTAGAGGCAGGGGGTCAGGGGCTTCGCAGGGTGAGAACAGTACACACAGAGGCATGGGGTTGGTGGCCTTCCCACAAAATAACTTTTTTTCCCTATGAAGTGGGGTAAACAAAATGAACTTCTAGCAATTATGAAAATTTTTACCTTTGCTTACATATTAAAACACTATGAAGAGTAAGGTACAGATTAAACACCTTTTTATCAAATCTTATCTCACTGCTATTATTGTATCAGTAATCTATTCCCATAAGAAAACTTATGGACATTTTCTCTAATATAAAGTACCAATTGTACTTAGGAATCATAGTAATCTCTTTAAATAGTTTTCTGTTATAGATATACATAGTTTGTGTTAATAGTTGCTAGCTTAATTACAGATTACATTTGCACAGTACTTCATTTTTCTATAAAAACAGTTTCCCATGTTGTATTCTTTCATCCTTAGACTCCCAGCATCTAAATCTCAGAGAGAAATTGCATTTCTCATTTCAGAGACAAGAATTCTGAGACTCAGCTTGATATTAATCAGTGTGTCTTTTATTTAATGATTAAACATAAGGAGACCGCACTAGACCATTTATGTGTATTATCTCATTTAATGCTCATGATTAAACCATGGGATAGGTAACATCTCTGTTTCCTTTGGTTCTAAGATACCACAGGCTGAGGTCTGAATGATTCTAAAGTTTTTGTTCTGAATCACTACGACTTACTGAAGATGTGATTTACCTAAGCTCATTGAGCTAGTAAGTGACAGAATCAAAAATAGAAGTCGTCTATTTGTCCTTAATTTTCCCATGCAACCCTAGTGGAGAATTTTAATATAATGGATAATCAATCTTAAAAAGTCATTGCACATGTATTAAAAACAAATATATTTAATTCATATGAATAATTCTTATATCTTGGAAATTCTAATGGATTTAAATGTTTTAAGCAACCTTGTTGTCCTTATTATTCCTTCATACACATAGCAGGATTCATTAGATGAGAAAATCATTTGGAAATACTTAGCTAGAATTAAGGTAATGTTAGTGAGCAATTTTGCATTGAAATATGGTTTTCTCATTGAGTTCCGTTCAGCAAGTTGATTTGGACACTTAGGTGCTTTGCCTATACCGATGAGTAGACACTGTCCCTCCAGAGAAATGTTCAGTTCTTCTTTAAAGGATTATGCTTAATAAATCTGAGTATTCTTGAAAGAAATTATTAGGATTCCTACTTGGGGATTATGTTTCGTAAAACTGAATACTCTTGAAAGAGATTATTAGGATTCCTTAGTGTGATTTTTATTCTACATTGGGGCATGGGTATCAGAAGAGGGAGAGATAGTTGCGTGCAGATTGAGGTTAAATGCTTATAAAACTAAACTCACAAAAAAAACCTAAGAGTTAAAATGAGAGAGAAAAAGCAAGCACTTTGGAAGAGCATGAAAAGGGAGCTATCATATCATACTGGAACAGAAGGGGAATGAACAGGGGCCCCAAGACATAAATGACATTTGAGATGAGCCCTGATGGATGGATAGAAATACAAAAGGCGTATAGGGGTAGGGCGTTCACACACAAAAGATATAGTGTAAGTATAAGCAGAGACTGTGCTTTTTCTTATATGCAGTATGTGTGCACATTAATGAAAAGGCACAAGGCTGACAACTGGAACCTTGTTGTAGAAAGTCTTGAATACTCTTTGTCTTTAGGGCAAATACAGTAGAGTGAAAACAATCACTGGACAGGGAGGGAGGAGATATGTGTGCACATTTCAGTGGTGGCCTTTATGAACTGAGTGAACTTAGGCAAATCGGTTTTTCTTTATGACTCCCTCACGTGCAATATGGAGGTAGTAATAATTACTATAAAGGTTGGATGTGAGTGAAAAAACGTGTGGAAATACTCCAACTCTCAAGTGCGACAGGAGGTATCGTTGCTGTCAGTGTCATCATCGTTATGTGTATGATGGTGTGTGAAGATTTTGAAGCAGTGGAGCTTTTTGTTGGGATCTGCACTAAAAATTGGCAGGAGTGTGGAGGATGGATTAATTGTAGCAGAAGAGAACCAATCAGGAAGCTATTAAAGTAATTCAGGTTAAAAATAATGAAAGTGTGATCAGGATGGTAGTTCAGGTAACCAGAAAGAAAGGTAGAGACACTGCACAGATACTATTCGATCTGGCATTCATTCAGAAATGCACTGGGTGTCCACTATGTTCCCGGACACAACCTCCTCAAGATATCAGAGGAATAGACACAAGATGGAAGGGGCAGATATTTGGGGAACAAGGAAAGGGAAAAGAGGGCCACGTAGGGTCACTGGACTTTCCTTTGCTTTCCATTGGAGAAACCTTGGTACCAGCAGAATGGAGATGCATATGTGCTTAACCCACCTATGGCCCACGTGTTACGATTGGTGAGAGATGATGGAGTGTCAGTAAATCCTTCCAAGGAATGTTTGAACAAACTCACCCTCCCTCTGCTCCCTGGGTGGGTCTGCATCTGCACAATCCCAGGTGCTGGGGGAGGAGACTTACCCAGGGAAAGGAGGCACCAGACCACCCTCAAGAAACTCTTTCACTTCAGCAACCTGACAGAGTCCTTGTCAACACAACCACCCGCAACCAAGAAAAGCAAGAAAATGTCTTCACCTAAAAAGAAGTTCTCACTTTTCTTTAAATGGATCAACTACTGCTTCTACGCTTGCTGAGGTTTAGAAGTGGAAGGAAATCAAGAATTAGGGCTCAGGACCTATCTGTAAACTGTCAGTTTCCTGGTAATCAGAAATCGATTCAATTTAATTTCACTATATTTAGTTAATGCAAATATCTTCCAGGATGTGGAACTGAGGCTGAATACTGGAAGTGACTAAAATAAGCCCTGCCTCTCTCTCTCTCTCAGTTTAGTGAAAGTGTATGTCAAAAACCATCTGACAGATTAGCATGTTGAGCTAACATTGTCTTCTTAATCCGGTGTTATCAAAATCACAACACACACTCTCCTCATTTCGTAAGTGTGATTTGTTTTTCATTCCTCCATGAATGATGTTTTTGTGAAGATCAAAGTGATATGTGGGGCTTATTGGAACCTCATACTAATATGAATTTCTAATAAACAACTCCTCTAATAATGATCCCTAAAGTTAAAAGTGCTTTATGTGATCCTTCAAAAACACCCTGTGAGTTCTGTGGATCAAATCCCAGAAAAGCAGCCATCTTCACAAGGTATTTTCCATAGAACCTTTAGTGCTGGGTCGTCCCTTCAGTTGGGAACTTAACAAGGGTGTAGGGTTAGCCACAGAACCAAGAATTGGTAAAATTAGGAAAAACAATAATAAAAATGAGTCTCACATCTTTTTTGTAAAAAAAAAAAACAAAAAAAAATCCCTTTCTTTCCTTATTCATCTCTTGTTCCTTCCGTACCCCTTCTGTGCCTTAGAAGCAGGCTGGTATAGCTGTTTATGTGTTACTGTCTATACTCTCTGAATGACAATGTTGTTTGGTTCCCCTTCTTTAGGAGATGACCTGGCTTCCACCACTTTCTGCTATTCAAGCACCTGGCAAAGTGGAATCCAGCAAATTTTCATTTCCAAATAAGGTGAGATCTTGCATCACTCAGGAGCAATGTGCTTTACTCTTGCGGAGATTTTTATGGACAGTGGGTTTTCCCTTGATTGTCTTTTGCTCTGTAAATATTGCTGCCAGAGACAGATGGGTCTGATTTTCAATAATCCGCAAGCATATATTTATTCATCAAAGGGGAAAATCAAGATTGCAGTCTTATTTACCTACACTTCTATAGTTTCTGCAAAATGTAATGCATATAATAATTGTCATTTTATCCCAAAACATTAGTGAAGCTGAAATGCATCTTACATAATCATTTTATATGTTCACTGTGATTGAAAGTCTTGTTTTGCCCTGAAAAGCTTTTATTAAACTAACAATATATCTTAAAATCAATGTCTTAGAATGGAGGACATGTAAGATTTAATTCCTCTTGCATAGCTTTTATAAAACTTAAAATATTTTCTAGGACTTTAAAAGATTTCTATATCTTCTAAGAACAAACATACACACACAAGAAAAATCAGCCACAAAATAAATTTAAATTATACTCGAGTCTAAAAGGTTTTGATTTTTTTAACCATACGACTAACATATAAGTACATACTCATTATAAAGATGGAATTATATTATGAAAGTCCCCAGCACCCTCATCCAGATTTTATTTCCCTACCCAGAGATTACTCTCAAGAGTTTGGCGTGTACCATTTCAGCCATTTCTTCATCACTATGTACATATATGTGCATATGCTGTTTGTAAAACTCATGAATTTTAGTACTAAAAGCATTTTTTCTAAGAGTGGATTTTTTCAGATACCCACAATTCATAAATATCATTGCTAAATATTAATGTCACAACTTTCTTAAGTGAATCATTGAAATAATCATTATAATTATTACAATAATAAATTCCATTCTATGAATTGATTTTTATTTCCCTTAACAAAGTGTATTTGGAGAGCTCTTGAAGTGAATATATATTTTCTTCATTCTTCTTAACAGAAGCAAATATTTCATAGTATGAATTTGCTGTTATGTATTGAATCAAGCTCCTTTTGATGGGCATTCATATCGTTTATGGTTGGTTGTTACTACGAACGTTGTTCCAACAAACATTTTTGGTAAATGCCTCTTTGTATGCCTGTCATAGAATCTAGAACAGGCACTGTGGTGTCGGAGACAACAGAAGCCACATTTACCCTTGACTGTGTTTCAAGAATATGTTTTTATGAATCTTTACAGTGTTTAATATTATCTGTTTTATCTTTGTTTCTATATGATGGGTGAAAGTTTGATAGCTGGTTTTCATTTGCATTTCTTCAATTTCTTCTGAGTTTGAGCATTGACTTTTTTTTTTTGCAACTTGCCTATTCATACCCATTGCCACTTTCAAAAAATGATTTGTAGGAACGCCTTTTATCTTATTCATGGGTCTATTATATATGACACAACTATTTTCTTGTAACTTGATTAATATACCTTTTATAGTAACAGAGTATTTAATTTTTATGTCAGAGGGAAAAAATCTTCCCTACCCCAACCTTCTAACAATGTTCTCTGTTTTATTCTAAAGGAGTTTTTGGTTTTAGGTTTAAAAAAAAAACAAACTTGTGGATGGCATGACGTAGGATTCTAGTTTTATTCTTTTTAATGGTTAGTAAATTATTATAATACTATTAACAAATTAGCCTGTATTTCTCCCCACTGATTTGAAATACAACCTTTATCAACAATTGAATTTCTCATAAGTACATGGATTTGTTTCAGGACTGGCTATTCTGTTTTTCCAGTATATTTATCTAGTTTTTTCCCAGTAACTCATCATTTAGATCAAAGGTTGACAAACTTTTTTGTAAAGAGTCAGATGGTAAATAGTTTAGGCTTTGCAGACAGTAAGTAAATGAATGAATGTGGCTATGTTCAAATAAAATTTTATTTATAGAAACAGACGGTAGCATAATAAAGGGCTCTTATAATTTAACAATAAAAGGATAAATCATTTTAAGAATGGGTAAAGGATTTAAATAGATGTTTCTCCAAAGAAGATCTACAAAGGGCTAATAAGTATAAGAAAAGACACTATCACCATTGTTAATCATTAGGCAAATGCAAATCCAAACCACAATGAGATAATGCTTCACACCTACTTAAATGACTAAAATCAAAGACAATAACCAGTATTAGCAAGGATGTGGAAAAATTGGAACTCTGATAGCAGTTGCTGGTGGGATCATAAAATGGTTCAGCTTCTTTGAAAAACAATGAGGCAGTTCCTCAAACATTGCATTAACATGTGACCCAGCAGTTTCACTTCTAGTTACGTAGCCCAGAGAATGAAAACACATGTCTACACAAAAACTTACACACCCATGTTTGTAGCACCATTGATCATAATAGCCAGTAAGTGGAAACAACACAAATGTCCATCAACTGATGAATGGATAAACAAAAGTGGTAGATCCTTGCAATGGAATATTTTTCAGACATAAAAAGGAATGAAGTACTGATACCTGATATGACATGGATGAACTTCAAAAACATTGTGCTAAGTGAAAGTGAAATAAACTAGTCACAGATAACCACATATAATATGATTTTATGTTTGAAATGTCCAGAACAGGCAAATATAGAGAGACAGAGAACAGATTAGTGGTTGCTTACAGCTCGGGGGTGGGGAGGTGGGGTTGAGTGCTAAAGGTAAAGGATTTCTTTTTGAGGTGATGAAAATGTTCTGATGTTCATTATGGTGATAAACTCTAAATATGCTAAAAGCCACAAAAGTATTTAAAACAAAACAGAGGGTAGGCTGTGTTTGGCCTATGGACTGTAGTTGGCCAACTCCTAGTTAAAATTATTGATAATTTTTGGCCCATTTATGAATATGGTCAGGCCAGTCCCCTTCTTTATTTTCCAGATATTTCCTGCATATTGCCCAGTTTTCTCTTCTGGATCAATTTAAGAATCATCTTGATGACCTGACATTCCATATAAAAATTCTCTTGAAATTTTGTTTGGAATTTAATTGATTTCTGACTTATAGGCTGTCTATTGGACAACATCATCTTCCTTTCCAAGAGTTTGGAATATCTCCTCACTTCTTTCATGTCTTCTTACACGTCCTTTAGTAAACATTTTTTTTTGTTGTTCGTATAGGTCTTTCACATTAGTTCTTTGGTTTATTCTCAGATATTCAACTTGCTTACTTTTCTGTTGAAACGAGCTTTAGTTTTTCTGTTTTCTAATTAGTCTTGATGGTATGAAGGAAAGTTACAGGATGTCATATACCTACTTACTGAACTCCTTTTGGTTCTGGTAGGTGTTTTTTGGTGAATTGATATCTTTCAAGTAGGGGGAAACAGAATGAATAGCACTGAAGTATGTAACATATTGGTTGATGATGTACATTAACCAATAAATCAGGAAAAGAAGATGGTGAATGCCAGTGGCGAATGGGGATATATGAATTTTCAATAGAAAAGAAAGATTTTGCTTGAGGAGATGGCATTTGAACAACTCCCTGAGGGAGGCCAGTCATGTAGACAACTGGAGGAGGAGAGGTCCAGGGAGATGGAGGAGAAAGTGAAAGCTCCCTGACGCAAGAGCATGCCAGGATGCTGGAGGAGCAGCAAGGCGGGCGAAGGGGTGGATGGGATGGGATGGCGAAGGGAGCACAGCAAATGACACAAGAGAAATAAATACAGAGCTGTATGCAGGGACTGCAGGGCCACTGAAAGACCTGGGCTTTACTCTGCTGCTTTGCTCTGGGTGAATTGAGAAGTCATAAAGAATCTTGCAGATAACAGGTTTGTTCTATTTTGTCCTTTGTACTGTGTTACCTAGAACCTCTGCCCCTTTGCCTTATTTGTGACATTAAAAAGGATGATTTCAAGGTGTTAGCACTGAGAATAAGAATTCCTGCCTCCATGTCCAGCAGAGGCAGCTTCCTTCTATTCCTGGCTTTCTGAACTTTTTAAAGGTTTGAGTTTCATTTTTTAAAATTAAGGTATAATTTATAAATAGTAAAAATCACCCTTTTTATCCTGCAAGTTTCAACAAACACATATGCTCCTGAGGCCACCACAGTCAAGACCCAGAAGGACTCTACCACTACCCAGATCTCCCCCTTGGCACTCCCTCCCTTACCCCAGCCTCTGGCAGTCATTGATCTGTTTTCCAGAATATTTTCCAGAATGTTTTCCAGTTTGTTTTCTAGCAGGCGTTAAGTCCATTCTTGATCTAAAGTTTCTGATAGGCATTTTCTGCACTTGTCTTTAATCCTCTTTCTTCTTGTCTCCATGTTTTTTCTCTCCTTCAGTGATCTCATCCAGTCCTGTTGCTTTAAATACTCTGTATGCCAAGATGATGACTTCTGAACTAGTATTTCTAGCTAGCTTCCGCATCCCCCAAGCTCCATACTTGTATATCTATATACCTGTTCAACATCTCCACTCAGATATCTCACAAGCATCTCCGGCTTGTGAGGAAACAAACTCTAGCAAAACAATAAGTATCTTTTAAAAAGAGGAAGACCTGAGACACAAGAAACAATGATGAACTAAAGAACTAATTGTCAGGGCACAATGCTAAAAAATAGTCGTAACAATGATAATTTGAGATATGGTAGATAAACTCAAACTGAGAGAGTGTGGTGGGAGAGACTAAACATCAAAAGTTCAGCTTTAATTTCTCTACGAACCTTCTGTCCCCATGTTTCTCAGTATGTGGCTTCTCCACTTTTGCAGTCGGCTCAGGCTGCCAGCCTTGGAGCCATCTGGATTCGTTTTCTAGGGCACTTGTAACAGAGCACATAAACCAAGTAGCTTAAAATAAAAGAAATTTATTTTCTTACAGTTCTAGAGGCTAGAAGTCTGAGATTGAGGTGTCAGCAGGATCATGCCCCCTCTGAAAGCTTGAGAGGAAGAATCCTTCTTTGCCTCTCCCAGCTTCTACTGACTGTTGTCCATTCGTCACATTCCTTGGCTTGTAGCTACATCACTCCAGTTTCTGCCTGCACAGTCACACAGCTGTCTTTCCTCTGTATGTGTCTGTGTCCAAATCTCCCTTCTCTTATATGGACAGCAGTTGCTGGATTTAGGGCCCACCCTAATCTAGTATGACCTGCAAAGACCCTGTATCCATATAAGGTCAAATTCACAGATTCTGAGTAGATGTGAGCTTTTGGGGGACACTATTCACCCTAGTACACCATCTTTGACTCTTCCTTTTCTTTATACCACACATCCAACCCATCATAAAATCATGTCTACCCAACTTTGAAAATATATCCTGAGTCTAAATGCCTCCCCTACCATTACAGCTAGCACCTTGGTCTAAACCACCAGCACCGCTTGCATTAATTATTGCAGTAGCTTCCTAGCTGGTTCTCTATTCCTGCACTTCCTCCTCCTACCACTCTATTGCAGCTATCATCACCTGGAGGGTGGGCTGGAACAGTTCTCCAACCATTCACCCTAGCCCCTAACGCACAATCAGTTCTCCACACAGTCGCTTTTCATAGTTTTAGAACATAAATAATCTCTTGTCACTTGTGTACCCAAAACTTTCCATTGGCATCCCACACTTAAAATACAGTGCAATAATCCTTACAATTTTTATACGCAATCTTGCCAAAATAATGGCTTGACCCAAAATACAATAGGATAAGCATTTTGTTGTATAAATATATCCATGGTATAAGTACATTTTCTAATATAATTGAGTGTATATCCCAAGACATATTTGTTTGTGACTTTTCCAAAAGGATTATACAAATTTGTTTTGTTGAGTATAAATAGTTAAGTTTAAGCAATAACTTAACTCCTGAGGTGAGATTGAGATCTCAAATAATTAGTACAAAAATTTATTTTTCAAGGCAGAAACAAAGTTACAAGTATTTTATTTTCCACCTAAAATGTTACATTATTATTATCATATAGAGCACAGAATTTCAAATTTAAATTTTTTAAAAAATGTCTACTTTAGGACTATTATATGATTCGTCTGGAGCTATTTAACCTCTATATCTTTTTGCCTTGCCCAAGAAAGAAAGAATGAGTAATTTTACAAAATGTAGGTACATTGCATGATTTTAATAATGCAATGTTCCTACATTTTGTAAAATTACTCATTCTTTCTTTCAAAAAGCTCACGATAAGTAATATATCATGTGCAAATGAAATAAAGCTTCATTCACGTCTTATTCTTGCTCTAATAAGATTACCATAAATTTAATGAGTTAAGGCTACACAGTTTTATTATTTTACAACTCTAGAAGTCAGAGGTTTGACATCAGTCTCACTGGGCTGAAATCAAGGTTTTGACAGGGCTGTGTTTCTTCTGGGCAGTCTAGGGGAGAACTCCTTTTCTTACTTCCTCAGCTTCTGGAGGCCACCACTGTTACTTAGCTCATGGCCCTCATCACTCTGACTTCTGACTTCCTTGTCACATCTTCTCTGACTCTCCTGCCTCCTTTTCCTTATGACCTTTGTGATTACATTGGGCCTACCCTGGATAATCCAGGATAATCTACCATCTCAAAAGTGTCAACTTAATCACATCTGCAAAGTCCCTTTTGCCTTGAGAGGTAATGCATTCACAGGGTCCAGGAATGAGGATAGGGACATCTTTGCAGGGGCGGGGGTGGGGGGGCCGTTTATTCTTGCCTACTACAAAGACTTATTAATTTTGACACATAGAACACCTCTTTCAACCTGTATCTCAACTAATTAGTATTCTGACAGCTAGAGGCTCACAGTTCCTTAACTGGATTATTAACATTTGAGATTATCACTCTATTGTTAATGTGTAGGGGCTAGAATTGTTACTGTTAATGTGTAGGGGCTAGAATTGTTTATGGAATTAGAGGGGAAAAATCTCCTAAATGACTAATAAATAATGAAAGTTAAGTCCTTATTAAGATTAAAGGGGCAATTTGATCTCATAGAGAAAGACGATTTAGCTGTGCATTCTAGGTTGCCAGTACCACTAAATTAATTAGTTAAATACTTCTGAGAATTTCCAGAATTTGTCTGGGTATTGAAGGACATAATATATAGTAAAGTCAATTATTACTGAACTTGGATATTTTTTCTATTCTCTGAAGACTTAATTTGGAGTCTCTGTTCCCTAGACAAATACTACCAGACATGTCTGCCTCATTCTTCAAATCTCAAAAGTAATTGAATTTGGTAAAGAAAAGAATACGTGACTCCTTTAAATTGGCTGCCATTATCAGGTGTTTCAACCAAGAAAGAAAAAGAATTTGCTTTGCCCTTTTCCTTTCATTTCTATAGCAGTCTCATAAGTTTTGAAATGCAAATCAAGAACTCAAAATTGCAAAAGTTTTTCTATCCTGAGAAGCCATATGGGGAAACCTGATGGCATTTCACAACCATTTCATATGGCAATGGATTCTGAATCTGGTGGGATCAGACCTGGTCTGAAACTATTCTTGCTGATTGATTTTTAAAGCATTATACAGAAGAATTACAGCATTGTTACAGAAAAGAATCCTTTTGCCTTTCTCTTTGTGCCTGGAAGGAGAATGAAAGGCAGCAGATATGAAGAAAAGTGCTTTGAAGTACCTCTCCTTGGGTTACTAGAATGCTCAAAACCTGTCACAAAGAGTGGGCTAAAACTCCATGTTTATCATTGACTCAAAATAAACATTGAAATTCACTGTAAATTACATTATTAGAATAAGATTCAGAAGAAAGTGATTGTGGAGTTAAAGAGAAACCAAACCAAATCAGGTGGTTCTTTCTTCTATAGTAATTAGCTGTATATGGGGGTCTGGAAATAAGATATATTTCCATTTCTTGCCTTTTATAGTTCTAATGATAGATTGGTAGACAAACATGGAGAGATCCTCAGATGGTACCAAAAAGCCATTTTTAAGTAATACCCTCACAGTATAAGTACTGTCCTCTATCAGCAATATGGCCTAAGAACTACTGTATTTTATTGACTTAAGGTGCATATTTTTTTTCACATTTTAAGTTCCCTAAAATCAGGATTTGTTTTACAGTTGGTAGCATCTTACAATCAATTGGCAGTAGTTGTCTTTCCTAGTAGTACATGAACTAATGCAGCTTCATATGATTTTGATGGCGTGTTGCATTTGGTGAAATATCTTTAGTATGGTGCCTCATCGACGGGCTTTCTCAGATACCAGTGAGCTTGGTTATTTCTGAAAGCAAGGTGATATATGCAAACTTGACTTCCCAGATGAATATACCTCAGATAAAGTTATAGGATTCCCATCTACCAAACAAGAGTTGAGGTTTGGAGATTTCAGGATTTAAAGATGGAGAAGAATAAATTCCTATCTGTAAAGATTCTTCTAAATATCCAGGAGTGGTTCTCCCCTTTATGCACATGACTGTCTGGATGACACATACATTTCATGGACACTAGCAAACCAAAAGCAGCAGATTAACCTTAGAAATGGGAATACAGACAACTTTTTTGTACTTTCCTGTTTCTCTGAAATTTCTTTAATGAATAGATATTACTTTTCTTTGTTTAAATAGTAAGTGCTACTTAATAAGATGGAGCCATCCTTGAGTCAAGACAATAAATAGTAGCATCTTTTAATGATACTTATCATCAAATGGTATGCTTTAAATCTGTACAGCTTCTCACTTATACCTCAATAAAAAATGCTTTGTTGCATTTTTTAAAGTGTCATAGTTGAAAAGAGAAAACATGCTCAACATCATTAGTCATTAGGGGAATACAAATCAAAACCACAATGAGAAACCACAACCACTAGGATGGCTATAATATATATATATTTTTTATTAAAAGAATATAACAAGTGTTGGTGCGGATGTGGAGAAATCAGAACCCTCATATGCTAGTAGGGATGAAAAATGATTCAGCCACTGTGGAAAAGAGTTTGGCAGTTCCTCAAAAAGTTTAACATAAAATTACTACATGACCTCACAGTTCCACTCCTAGATATATACCTAAAAGGACTGAAAACAGGGACCCACAAACAAGTCCACATGCATGTATGTCAATGGCAGCACTATTCACCATAGGAAAAAGGTGGAAACAGCCCAAATATTCACTAACAGATGAATGGATGAACGTCTCTTGTGTATACATACAGTAGAGTATTATTCAGCCATCAAAAGGACTGAAGTACTGATACATGCTATGACATGACAAACCTCCCAAACATGCTAAGTGAAGAAGCCAGACACAAAACGCCACTTGTTATGTAACTCTACTGCTGTGAGCTACCCAGAATCTATCCATAGAGACAGCATGCAGATTAGTAAGTGTCAGGAAATGAAGGTGGGGGGTATGGGAAGATACTGCTTACTGGGCAAGGAATTCCACTTTGGAATGATGGAAATATTTTGCAACTAAATAGAGGTGGTAATTGTACAACATTGTAGATGTACTAAATGCCACCGAATTGTTCACTTTAAAGTGGCTAATTTGATGTCATGTGAACTTCATGTCAATAAACAAAACAAAAAGTCCATAATTCAAAAGAGACTACACAGTGAACTGTACTCCCAGACCTGTTTGATGGGCACACTCATGCAAATGTTTCTCACTGAAGTAGCTGGTAGAGTTTATGATCAAAAATAAGGTTCCAAATGAATGGTAATATGTCTCATATTCAACTTAGATTAAAAGTCAAGTAAGAAAATTAATTGATATTTCTGTTCTTTTAGGACTCTCAGCTCGTTTCCTCCGGACACAGTAATCCAAGTAAGAAAAGCTTCTCTCTACAGTGTGATATGTTGGGGTTGGGGTGAAGGGGTGAGGAGGGGAGACGCATGCAATAGACAGTACATTTAAAATAATTTCCCTGAAAAACAAAATCAAATGGGGGAAAAGAGGGTCATTTGTTCAATTACTACCCAGATGAATAAGGTTCCTGGTAACCTTGAGTATTCCTCCATCTTTATTCAAGGGAAGGAAGCTGAAACGTAAAATCGTGAATTTTAAAGCAATCCTAGGAGGAAGGAATATCCTACATACATTATTATAATTGGTGTCTGGTACATGTGGAAGGGGAAAACTTTTTAAAGGCAACTCATGAGTTACCTAAATTGAAAGCAAATGAGTGAGCAGAGAGGACCAGTCGGAAGACCTCAGGATCAATGACCTTAGCATCCATGGAGGAACCATGCCCTCTTTCACAGACAGACTATAAAATGTCCAGGATGGGACTTCCTTCTGAAGTAATAAAACATGCGAGCTTCATCGTCAAAGAGAGGATGTTAATATTCCACAAAGTAGTGTTCTAATTCTCTTCATTGGTACTGCTAATTGGCTTTCATTTCCTTGAGCATTAAAAATGCATAAGCTACCCCATCATGTCATGAAAGGCATCTATGAAGCCTGGGCTTTGTCGGTCCATGGCCAGCCTGTGAGTTAGGAGTACATCTTGCCAAATACAAAGCTGTGTTTGAACATGAAAATCGCTCTGAGCTAGTAGATTTGCCTTTGGAACTGAGGCTCACCCACTGAGCATCTGTGAAGGCAGAAGGGTTGGAGAGAAAACACATCCAGGCAGATGTGTTAGGAAGCTCTAGACTTTTTAAGCACAGCTGGAGAAAGGTCAGAGTAGAGGGGTGATGGCATGATGATGCACAGGCAATGTCACTTAACCGTCTCGCCCTCTGTTGGAATTTGCTGTTAGCATAGGCACCGGTGAAGAGAAATGCCAAGGACTTGAAATCTAAAGAAATAATAAATTCAGTAGTATGAAAAGGAATCAGAAGAGATGTATGGTTAAGTCCATGAGGTGTGCAGGTGTCAGCATTATATGCCAAAGACTAGAGCATACTGAAAAATCCCTCTTGCTTTCCTCATCATTTCTTTCCATTTGAATTGAAATGGTTCGGGATAAATGGAGGACATAATAGGTGAATACATGTACCTTCTCTCAGCCTGGAATGTTTGATATAAGGAACAAAGGAAATAGCTGATGAGTCTCTTCCTTGTGCCAGCACCTTGGCGTATGTTATTTCACTTAATTCTAACAATAGCTGTACGAGGTTGCCATTATTGTCCTCATTTTGCATATGATGAAAATGAGATTCTGAGGTTAACAACTAGTCCAAGGTCATGTAGCCAAAAAAATGACAGCTAGGATTTTAATTTTGGGATCTCTGCCCCAAAGGCAACAGACTTGCCATCCCATTACCTTGACCCCAAGAAGGTTGCTTCTGTCACTTCAGCGTGGGATTGCATTCTTGTCGAAGAACTATGTACTGTGACTTTTGTATGCATATTTTTATGGCATGCCATAACATTCACATGCTGAAACTGCAGTTTAGATTATGTAAAAGCAGACCCATCTTCTATAGAATATGAGGCGGCATCTGCCTTGTGAGGTATAAAACCCTCTGGCATTGTATCACCTAAGGAAATCTGATTGTCTTTGTCTCTGGTGGTAAGGAGATTTTTTTTTGTATTTTTTCAAAAAAATCTTTTGTATTTTTCAAATAAATCTTTCCCCAAAATCCAGGCATATCTATATAAAGGTAATGTCACTGTTTTAAAATCTGAACATTCTTGTAGATTATAGCACATTTGGACTTTAGGTGACCTGATCCCACTGGCATTTCCCATACTGTTTCTTCTTTTTGGTTTGGAATCATTACAACTTTTGGAATCATGACTTTAGTAAATATGTAGAAAATAGAAAAAAACTGAACTTCAGGGAAACCAAGCACAAAATCTATATGAGGGGACTGATTTACCTAATCTTCACCAATTTAGATCAGTGCTTTTTTCATTTTGAAATTAGAAAAGCTATATAATATAAAGAAAAGAGTGTATAAATTAAACAAAAATTTATTTTTAATCCAAATCTTTTAAAAGATACTTTAGTCAGTTTGCCAAATTACTGATTAGTTTACTTTAATATTGTAAACTAGAAGCTTACTAAGAGAAATTTAAATATTAAAATAGGTGTTGTAGGACTCTGGGAAACATAGAGGAGTGAGAGATGTCTTCAGATCTCTCCCCTTGAAACAACAATAAGCTGAACATCTAAAACTGAACAAAAAACACCCAAACTGCACACCAGCACATCTGAGCATGGGATCTGCGCATAAGAGCTACCATAGGTCAGAACCCTGGGTGTCGGGTGGTGGACTGGGATAAATAAAGAAGCTGCTTCTCGCAGCCTCTGGAACTCCCTGCAGGAGGAGGGGGATGGGAGAAGGTGTGGCGACTTCCCTGAACAGCCCTGCCTGGAAGTGCCAGGAGTTCTACGTAGCTAGCACCAGGGCTCAGTCATCAGGGCAGAAAGCAGAGAAGTGGGACGGGGCCACAGAGAAACAACAGTTGATTTTTACCAGCCCTGGTTGCAAAACTGAGGCTGAGCTGCAGCCCCCAATTCCCAACCCAGAGGACCCCTCCGCCAATCCTCTGAGACCAATCACTACGGAGTCCCAGGGGAATCTGAGCAAACGCTACCAAAAGTGTTTTCTCACACTGACAGGGACTGAAACTGAGAGTAGCAAGTGTGATTAAATTTCTACAAGGAAATTTAAAAAAAAAAAAAGAGGCACCTTCTTTGCAACAGGCTAAAGAGAGACCTTTATATAATCTTCTTCCTGGAAAAACATCAGAATACACTTCCATTAATGCCCAGGTGGAGAAATAGTCCATTGCACACCATGAACAACCAAGGTGACAAGGCATCTCAGAAAGAAAGAGAAAAATCTCCAGAAAATAAGCATATGGACATAGAAATATACAACTTAAATAACAGAGAATTCAGGATGGTACTTCTGAAAAAACTCAATGAGTTCCGAAACGAGTCATATCAACAATTTAAGGAATTGAAAAAACAAGTATATGAGTAGAGCAAAAAGATTGAAACCATCAAAAACAACCAAATAGAACTTCTAGAGATAAAAAAAAAAACACACTGCAAGAGTTGAAAAATGAAATAGCAAGCTTGGGAAATAGAGTCAACCAAATGGAGGAAAGGATCAGTGATATCGAACACAGAAATCTAGAAATAAATTATAAGGAAGAAGAGAGAAACCGAAGAATGAAAAATAGTGAAAGAGAAATACAAGAACTAGCTTATACCATCAGGAGAGGAAACATAAGAATAATAGGCGTTATTGAAGGCAAGGAAAAGGAGCAGAGACTAGAAAGCATTTTCAGATGAATAGTTGATGAGAATTTCCCAAATCTAAGGAATAAGCTGGAGCTTGGCATTCAAGAAGTCAACAGAACACCCAATTATCTCAACAAAAAAATGCCTTCACCAGACACATTGTACTAAAGTTGTCAAAAATCAAAGATAGAATTTTAAGGGCAGCCAGGGAGAAGAAAACGGTAACTTATAAAGAAAAACATAATATCTTATTAATATCTTAATAATAATATCTTATTAATATCTATGCTCCCAAAGTCATCAGACTCCTCAGCGCAAACCTTACAAGACAGAAAGGAATAGAATCAAATATTTAAACTATTAAGTGAAAGGAACTACCAACCTAGAATAATGTATCCAGCTAAGCTCTCCTTTAGATATGAAGGAGAAATTAAGATCTTTCCAGACATACAAAAATTGAGGGAATTCTACACTACGAGGCCTGCAATACAAGAAATACTGAAAGGGGTCAGCTCGCCTAAAACAAAATAACAACAACTAAAAAATAGAAGTTAGAAGTAAAGTGACCATTGGGCAAATAGAAGCAGAGGAGTGCAATCCTCACTAAGAGTAGAGCATTATAAGCTTAAATAATAAGAGAGAATTGCTAAAGTAAGATAATAATAAACGTTCTGCATACATAGGGACAAATTGAGATAACAATGACTGAAAAGGGGAGGCTTCAAAGATCCAAATTTGCAAAGGGGAATGGAGATAAGGCACACACAGAAGAAAATGGATGACTGTATATATATATAAACACTATCCTTTTCATATTCACAATGGTAACCACATGCCAAAGATTCAGAACTGAAGTACGTAACATAAAACAAGAAGAACTAGAGGCAAAACCCACAAAAGCCAACCAAAATAAAGAAAAGAGAAACACGAGTACAAGGAAGTAATGAAAACACCAAGGCTACCAGAAAGCAAAAGATAAAATGTCTATAAGAATCTCATATTTCAATAATCATCATAAATGTAAATGGTCTGAACTCACCAATAAAAAGGCACAGAGTTGCAGAATGGATCAAAAAACAAAACCCAACCATATGCTGCCTCCAGGAGACACATCTCAGCTCCAAAGACAAATATAGAGTGAAAGGGTGGAAAATGATATTTCAATCAAATGGCATTCAGAGAAAAGCGTGAGTAGCAGTACTAATATCAGGCGAAATAGACCAGAATAAAATGGTGAAGAAAGATATTGAGAGACACTTCATAATGATAAAGGGAATCATGCACCAAGAAGACATGACACTTATTAATATCTGTGCTCCCAATCAGGGAGCCCTGAAATAATTAAAGCAGTTACTAACAGAACTAAAGAGAGAAACAGACCAAAACACTATCATAGTAGGGGACCTATATACTCCACTGTCGGATATGGATAGATCATCCAAACAGAAAATCAATAAGGAAATAACATCCTTAAATGACACATCAGAACAACTGGACATAATTTACCTATACAGAGCCTTCTATCCCAAAACAGCTGCTTATACATTCTTCTCTAGTGCACATAGAACATTCTCAAGAATCAACCACATACTGGGACACAGAGATAGCCTCAACAAATATAAGAGGGTTGAAATCATACCAACCATATTCTTTGATTATAATACTTTGAAACTAGAGATCAACTGCAAGAAGAAATCAGGAAGAACCACAAATACATGGCGATTAAACAACACGCTACTGAAGAATAACTGGGTCAGAGAAGAAATAAAAAGAGAGATCGAGAGATACATAGAAACAAAAGATAATGATAGCACAACATATCAAAACTTTTGGGACATGGCAAAAGTGATCATAAGAGGAAAGTTCATATCATTACAGGCCTATCTTAAAAAACAGGAATGAGCCCGAATAAACAATCTAACACTTCATCTTAAAAAATTAGGAAAGGAAGAACAAAGGAGGACTTAAATCAGCAGACGGAAAGAGATCATGAAAATTAGAGCAGAAATAAATTAAATTGAAAACAAAAAAAAAAAAAACAGTAGAAAAAAATGAATACAACAAAGAGCTGGTTCTTTGAGAAAGTTAATAAAATTGACTAACCCCTGGCTAGACTCATGAAAGAAAAAAGAGAAAGGACACAAATAAACAAAATCAGAGACAAAAGAGGAAATTACGACTGACATCGCAGAAATACAAAGGATCATACAAGAATACTACGAAAAAGTTTATAATACCAAATTTAATAACCCAGAAGAAATGGACCAGTACTTAGAAAAATACAATCTTCCTAGACTGAATCAAGAAGATCTGGAAAATCTAAATAGACCTATCAGCAGTATGGAAATTGAAACAATCATCAAAACCTACCAAAAAGTAAAAGTCCAGGACCAGATGGCTTCACCAGTGAATTCTACCAAATATTCAAAGAAGATTTAATACCTATTCTACTCAAACTCTTCCAAATAATCGAAGAGGAGGCAATACTTCTCAACTCATTTTATAAGGCCAATATTACCTTGATACCAAAACCTGGTAAAGATACCACAAAAAAAGAAAACTACAGACCAATATCTCTCATGAATATAGATGCAGAAATCCTAAATAAGATACTAGCAACCGAATACAGCAACATATTAAAAAGATTATACACCACGATCAAGTGAGCTTCATCCCAAAAGCACAGAGATTGTTCAACATACGCAAATCAATTAATGTGATACACCACAGAAGCAAATTAAAAAATAAGAATCATATGATCATATCAGTAGATGCAGAAAAAGCCTTTGACAAGATACAGCAACCATTTATGATCAAAACACTTAACAAAATCGATATAGAAGGAAAGTACCTTATAATAAAGGCCATTTATGACAAACCATCAGCCAACATTATACTTAATGGCGAAAAACTAAAAACCTTCCCTCTAAGATCAGGAGCAAAGCAAGGCTGTCCACTATTGCCACTGTTATTCAATATAACTTTGGAGGTCCTAGCAAGTGCAATCAGGCAAGAGAAAGATATAAAAGGCATCCAAATAGGAAATGAAGAAGTCAAACTGTCACTATTTGTGGATGACATGATTCTCTATATAGAAAACCCTAAAGACTCCACAAGAGCACTACTAGAAACAGTAAGCAAATACAGTAAAGTTTCTGGATACAAAATTAATATTCAAAAATCCATAGAGTTCCTATACTCTAATAATGAAGCGTCAGAAAAAGAAGTGGAAAAAATAATTCATTCTGCAATTGCAACAAAAAATAAAATAGGAATAAATTTAACGAAACATGTGAAGGACCTATATAATGAAAACTACAAGACCCTATTAAAAGAAATCAAAGAAGATACAAAGAAATGGAAAGAGATTCTGTGTTCTTGGATTGGAAGAATCAACATAGTTAAAATGACCTTATTACCTAAAGCATTATACAGATTTAATGCAATCTCCATCAAAATCCTATTGGCATTTTTTAAAGAAATAGAACAAGAAATCATCAGATTTGTATGGAAGCACAAAAGACCCCAAGTTGCCAAAGCCATCCTGAGAAAAAAGAATGAGTCTAGAGGCATCACTCTGCCCGACTTCAAATTATACTATAAAGCTACGGTAATCAAAATGGCATGGTATTGGCAGTAAAACAGGCAAATGGACCAGTGGAACAGAATCGAGAGTCCAGAAGTAAACCCATATTTACATGGGCAAAAAAATTTTGACAAAAAAAGTCCAAAATATACAGTGGAGAAAGGAAAGCCTCTTCAATAAATGGTGCTGGGAAAATTGGAAGGCCACCTGCAAAAGAATGAAACTAGACTGTTGTCTATCATCACACACCAAAATTAACTCAAAATGGATTAAAGACTTGAATATAAGACTAGAATCAATAAAATGCATAGAAGGAAACATAGGAACTAAACTCAAGGACCTTGGACTTAAAGAGGATTTTATGAATTTGACTTCAAAGGCAAGGGAAGTAAAAGCAAAAATAAATGAATGGAACTACATCAAACTAAAAAACTTCTGCTCAGCAAAAGAAGTTGTCAACAAGGTAAATGGACAACCATCCAAATGGAAAAATATATTTGCAAGCAACACCTCCGATAAGGGCCTAATATCCAAAATATACAAAGAACTCATACGACTCAATAACAACAAAAAAACAAACTATCCAATCAAAAAATGGGTAGAGGACCTGAACAGACAGTTCTCCCTAAAGGACATACATATGGCCAACAAATATATGAAAAGATGCTCACATCACTAGCTATTAGGGAAATTCAAATCAGAACCACAATGAGATACTATCTCACAGCAGTATGGACTAGCTATAATCAACAGGACAAGTAATAACAAATGTTGGAGAGGATGCGGAGAAAAAGGAACCCTCATACGCTGCTGGTGGAACTGCAAATTGGTACAGCCACTATAGAAAACAGAAAAAACAAAGAATTGATCCTGCAATCCCCCTACTGGGTATTTACCCAAAAACTTGAAAACCCATATCCGAAAAGATATTTGCGCACCAATATTCATAGCAGCATTATTCACAGTGGCCAAGACATGGAAGCAACTGAAGTGTCCTACGATAGATGATTGGCTAAAGAAGCTATGATAATATATACAATGGAATATCACTCAGCCATAAGAAGAGATGAAATACTGCCATTTGCTACAACATGGATGGACCTCGAGATAATCATGCTAAGTGAAATAAGTCAGACAGAAAAAGTTGAAAATCACATGATATCACTTATATGTGAGATATAACCTAAAAGCAATAAATGAACAGGATGAACAAACAGACACTCAGGGACATGGACAATGGACTAGTGGTTACCAGAGAGTAGGGGGTGGGGGAGGACAGGAGAGGTAGACGGGATAAAAGGAGTCAAATATAAGGGAATCGGGTAAGGTGAAGTGAGTAAAGGGGATCAAATATATGGTAGCTGAAAGAAACCGGACTTTGAGTGGTAAACAATATGCAGATGTCAAATGATAATGTACACCTGAAAATTATATAATTATATTAATCAATGTTACCCCAATAAACTTAATTAAAAAAATAGGTGATGTATGCTTACATTTCGAACAAATTTTAAGAAGGTCCTGCTCAAGCAGCAGACTGAGCATAAGCACTCTTCCCATCTCTTCAGAATCCCCACTTTAATAACCATAAAATACGGTAACGGACATAAATCTATAATAGCCCTGAGAACAGAAAGGGATTTATCAACAAACCAGAAATTCAGTTGTGTTTCTGAAAAATAAAGAGTAGATAGGCCCTTCCTATTAAATAATCCTTAACAGAGAAGGTCATGACCCCAGAAAACAAAATAGTGAAACAAACAGGGCCAAGCTGTAGTGGTGGGGACCATCCTTGGAAGCTCCAAGAAAGACTCCAATTTCCAGTCACCCCACAGGGAACAGGCATGGAGTGCAGGCAGGGACAGGGGTATCTGTCTGTTCTTACACCTATGACCCCTCTACCCTTTTCTTGCCTGGTTTTTATACAGAGCTTTCAGTCTGGTTTTCCTACCCTTCTTCCCCAAAAAAGCCCCCCAAAAATATAATGTTTGCTGAGAAAATGAACAGTTGACTAGAAGTCCTAGTTGGGAGCTGATATCTAAGAAAAAGCAAAATAGATTCTGAGATAATACTAGACCTTAAAAACAGACATATGTGGGTAGTAGGAGAGAGTTAACTTTTTTTAAACAAAAATGCTACACACCGAGCATAAGGTACCTATTTCTGTTGGGGTGTGAGAAGTTCGGGGCTTCCAGTTTGTCTTAAGTCCTCTCTTCTGGACCCTAAATGAAGTTTTCCAGTTAACAGACCTTGTCCACTTACAAAAAGGTCTAAATCAGCCCTTCCCTAGAAGGGAAATGTGTGTTAGGAAAAGAGATCAGTGTACTAATACAGGAAATCCACACCAGTTACCTTTGTAAACCAAGCTGTTTTCATTCGAAACTGTGAATGTGTAACCAATGTGCACCAAAGAGAAGGAAATCTACTTAATTCAAGGGAAAAAAGAAAAAGTTTTTAATTATAATTACCGTCTTCAGAAACATTTGAAATTATTTGTATTAAATATAAAAAGAGAACAGATTGGTATGAAAAAGAAGCAGTCACAGCAAATGAGCACTTGAGAACTAAAAATATGTTTGACAAAATTTTAAAAAATAATTGATGAGTAATAACTGAAGTCTAGAATCTGGAATATAAGGCTGAAAACATTTTTTTTTTCTGTATATAAAGCAAAAGACATGGAAAATATGAAAGGAAGTTAAGATACATTGAAGATCAGTCAGGGTGGAAAGGTCAAAATCCAGCTAATAGGAATACCAGAAAAAGAAAACAAAGAAAATGGAGAAGAATAAAGAATAATAGAAATAAAATTCCAAGGGAAATGAACAGTTCACTATCAAAAATACACAGGGATGGGAACACGGCAGAGGGAACGCAGTTAGCATTAATGTGATGGCTATGTGGAGGGCCAGGGAGGGAGGGAGCAATTGGGAGGATCGTTTTATGAACTGTATAGATGTCTAATCAATGTACTGTATACTTGAAACTAATTTAAATAAATAAACAAACAAACAATATACAAGGAAATAAAAGACTATGAACAAGAGCAAGGAGAAAACAAGAGAGCAAAAAATTAAGTAGACCTGTGAGGACTTCAGCCTTCAGGATTACCAAGCCCAGAATATAAAATAAGAGTGCTTACTTTAGTTTCCAGAAATGACAGGATTGAGAATGTGGTAAAGAACAAAAGATTTGAAGAAGTACTAATCAAAACCTCTAGAAATAAAAAATAACAGAAATTAAGATTTCTTTGGTCATGTTTAAGAACAGATTAGACATAGCTGAAAAAAAATTAATGAATTGGGAAACTGTACTTAAATAATTATCTAGAATGCAGCCTAGAGAGGCAGAAATGGAAAATTAGAAATAGAAGTTAAGAAACATGGGGATAAAGTGAGAAGATCTAACAGATTTAAGTAGAGTTTCAGAAAGAGATAAGGGAACAGAGGAAGTATTAAGATAATGGCTGAAAACATTTTTAGAATTGAAAGTATACTAACACACAGATTCAAGAAACTCAATGAATATTAATCAGGATAAATAAAAAGTCCACACTAGACACAAAATAGTTAATCTTTAGACCACATAAAGAAAAAAAATCTTAACATACCCTTTAATACCTTCAAAGAAGCAACAATTAAACTTCCAGTTGACTTCCCAACAGCAGCAGTGGGAGCCAGCAGACAGTGAAATTATAACTTCACTTTTGTGTATGTGGAAATTGACAAGGTGATTCCCAAATTTATTTGACAAAACAGAGGGCCAAAAATAGCTCAGACACTGCTGAAGAAAAACAAAGTTGGAGCCTTGCCTTACCAATATTATAAACAAACAAACAAACAAACAAATATACAAATATTTTTAGTTAAGTAATGCAGAGAGTAATAGACAAATTGAGCAATGAAAGAGAAACAGACTCGCAAATATACGAAAACTAGATTCATGACAGAGCTGGTAATTTAAACCAATGGAGAAATATATCAGTAGATATTATCAGAATAACTGGCTATAACATGAAAAATTAAATTAACTACCCCACATTGTATACAAATACTATTCTAGGTATTTATAAAAGACCTAAATGTTAACAGTAAAATTAAACACTTTCAAATATACCACATAGAACATCTTTCTGGTGTACTTCTTAAATAAAACATAAAAAAGTATCAAATAAAGAAAAATATCGATACATTTGAGTACATTAAAATTGAGAACTTATAATTATCCACAGATACCAGAAAAAGTAAAAAGGCGCTGAGAAAAGTTATTTGAGTGTTATGTGTGTATGTGTGTTTGTGTATGTGTCTATGTGAGAGAAACAAAAGACTTGTATCAAGACAGTACAGTGCTTCTATGGGTTAAAAAATATAAAAATTTTTTTTTTTAAATGGGAAGGAATGTCACAGAAGAGCAAGCACAAAATATCTACCTCATTGATACTCAGAGAAATACAAACACTATACTGAAATTGCGCTTTACATTATTAAATTAGAAAAAATGTTTAAAGTTTGATCATAAGTTAATTTGGAAATCAGTTCAGGATTCCTTGGTAAGGTTGGCCCAGGACTCCTAACATGTGCATGAGGAAGAATGTTCATGAATATTTGTAAATGTGTCATTTGTAATGGAGAAAACCTAAATGTCCACCAGGCATAGAACGAAGAAGAAAATCTTGGTAGATTCTTTGTAAAATGTGCAGCAGTGAGGATGAGCAGACCAAAGCTACATACATCATGGTGGCTGGATCTAAAAATTGTATTGAGTAACAGAAGTAATTCTCAGAAGAATGCATACAGTATGATTCCATTCATATAAATTCAAAATCAAGAAAAACTAAAGAATATTTTATTTACTAATAAATATATGGGTGGTAAAAAATTGTCAAGAAGAGAAATGATTAACACAAAATTCTGTTACCAGAACGCTGGGGGCAGGGGTGTATGTGTGTGTGGCGGGGGGTGGTTAGGACAAGGACAAGGACCAAGCTCTGAGCTCTCTGGGTTCAGAGCCTGGCCTGGAAGGTGTTTTCTCAGTTAACTCATCTTAATTTTTTAAAACTATATATAGCCACTTTTATATACAGATGGGTTTTTATATGCATTAAATGCATGTCCTATTTAACATTTTTCTAGGGAAAGCATACTCTTTACTTGAGACAGATTAACCTGTGGCATGATGAAATCCAAGAATGAGAATCCATTTGACCGAATTTCTGACAACACTTGGCCTTCACTCAAGTGAAGTGACATCCTGTTCTGTACTGGTCCAGTCACACATCTTTACCAACTAATATTTATATTGTTGTAGTATTGTAAACTCTGTTTATGGTTTATAACTTTTCTAATTGGCCCATAGGCAATTCCAGAAATTAAATTATTAATTAAATTAATATTAATGAGGATGACTCATTAATAATTACTGAACAGAATATAAATATTTTAAATCTTGGCAATATAGAAGGAAAGATTTAGCTGTGCAGAGCATGTGATAGAGGGAGGGACAGTGTTGCGGGGAGAATAGATGGGTGGGTTTCCTCTCTTGACATAGTGTAAGAGAAAAGATACTGTCAGAAGCTGGTTAATCAGGAAATAGATTAAATGTATTTAAAGTTATAAATACAGGAGGAAGTTAGAGTAATAATAGAACTAATAAAAATTGTAAGGAGAGGGGAGGTGATAGCATATTAAATACCTTACCTCTCATTTTTCATATCGGAAAACATTAGGTACCATCCAAAGTTGATACATCTGGAAAAGGGCATATTACTTAGAATAATGGTTAAAAGTCTCAGAACTAGGAACAAAAGCAAACAAATAATTTTTTTAAACCATGAACATGGATTACTATTATTATAAAGAGAGTTGTGATATAGCAAACCTTTTCTCTACAGCGGAATTCAGGAAACAGGTCTATATTTATTCCCTATTCGAACATCTTCTTTAAGGCGATACTCAGCAGTGTGGTCACTTTAAGTATTTAAAGGGCATGAATTCGGTATTATTTATCTCTGTGTGCCCTATCAGAGCTATCAAACTGTATACTACTTTAGATTGTATATCCATCTCGGTGATGAATGTGCCAAAGTCCTTTCTGTGGCTCAATTTTTTTCCCTCTTCCTCTCTGTAATTGTATTTCCATGTGTAAAATGAGCACACTGGACCCAGCCAGTCTCTTACACCCAGTTTCTTCATGATCATCAATGCAGGTTCCCTCCCAAAGAAACCAGTGTCGTATCCATCATGAAAACAGCCGACATCACCAAGATGATCCCAAATGGTCCCCTTTGGTGGCTGCACAGGAACATTTCCTGAGCACCCAACCAAAAAATCTCTTCTTGAGAATTTTCTAGCTTCCATGTATAATTTTCCCTCAAGTCATGATAAAGAAACAGATTCTTAATGACTTAGACACTTAAACATTTTAAGTGAACTTCAGAAGTTGCATCACCTAAAATTGCAAGGTGTTGGAGAAAATTTTGTGTTACATTCTTTCTGAAGGACAAAAATCGTTTGTTTCCATCTGGATCCTGTGCTTACTTTTCCCCAGAAAAGTTCACTCGCTGTCAGCACCAAAGGTGCTGAGAATACTCATTCTCGCCTGTTCGTAAAAGTCTTGTTTGGCTCCATCAGGTCCTTCCTGTTTGCCAGAACCAGGTCTGTTTTCCCTGTTGCCACAACATTGGTGCTGCTTAGAGCAGAGATAATCAGCCTTAGCTTTGTCCCTGCACTGGTCCAGCCCACGATTCCCACAGCCCCAAGCCCCAATAAGGCCTGTGTCCTCTCAACCTGTGAGTTCTTTGGCCATGTTGTTGCTCAAGGTAAAACATGTTTATTTAAACATCCAAACAGTGTCTTCATTTATAGACTCGATTTCCTATTTTCTCGACATAAGTTGTTTGGAAATGTTTACTGTTGCTGGCTGCTACGAGCCTGGCTGTTTTACATTCTTGATTGTGATTGTGTGTGGTGTAACTACCATGGCTACATGCTGGGGGAAGCAACCAATTTCTCTAAATTAAAGGGAGAAAAAAAAAATCAGTATGTTGACTTGAACGTCCATTTAGTTTTGTCTTACAGAATGCAGGCGTTGTAACTATTGGGAGGTTCTGGCAGGAATTTTGGCCACTACGTGGAAAAATGATTCTGGAAAGGACAAAATTAGGTTATTTTCCAGCACTAAAGCCAGTTGATGGGGCCTAAAATGTCTCCTAAGTGAGTATACCACAGACCTGGCCTAGAAGACATAACATAAAAGTCTGAGCTTTAAAACGACTTTGTTAATTTGCTGCCTCTAGTTTTACTTCAGCATGGTTTCATGCGGATTGGAGCTCTGTCTAACCAGTGTTTGTTACTGAGGCAATTAAGTAGATTTTGTGGCTCTTTGACAAAATTGCTGTCCCTCATGGTTCTGGTGCTATGTGGATACACATTAGCACCAGGTTTACCTGAGAGAGATGTGTGAACTATTTAACTGTCTTCTTTTTCTTACAACTGTTTCATTTCCTAAAAGAAAAAGAATTGATCAGATTTATTTTGGAGTTCAGTTTGGATGATATCTTCAGAGTGGGATCCCAATGTAATTTAGGGAGTGATTCCTGGGATAGGTGACCACCAGGTACTGTTGACATCTGACAAAGGAGGCTGGGTACAGTGCCTAGGCCTGAGCCCTGAAGACTACACTGGGGGATTTGGGAAGATCTCTGGGCTTGACTTAGAAGAGCAAAGCAAATCAGGCTGCCACCATCAGGCCCATTTCTTACAACCCACAACCTTTTCTGGGGTTTATTAAACTGTTAGCATGGCACAACCATCATAACCACAGCTAGCTCACACTGGCAGTCACGACTCTTCTCCTTCCATACTCTAGCCTCCAGGAAATGAAAAGAAGCACCTTACATGATACCTATTGTGAGAGGACTTTGCCTTTTAAAACTACAAAAAGTAAACTGGTTCCAGGCTCCCTTAATTAAACCCCATTAAATCTTTGATGACCACAGACTTTAGTAACATTTCTTTACCTAACTTCTCAGACAGGAAGGATTTCTGGTTTACATCTTAGTCTCTGCTAACTCAGAGGCCCCAAAACCTGCTGCCAGTGCTCTTGGTGAGGTGTAATTCTTGGGGATCTTGTAACCTGCAGTGCAGCCCCAGTAAAATTCTCTCCTCCAAGTTCTGATGCAGCTGAACCCTGTTTGGCTTGTGTTAGCAAAAAGGATTGGAGTTCAAAATGCCTTGCATGTCAAATGCTAATAGGGTTTATTTCCCTAAACTTTCTGTAACATGAAGTGGAAGGAAGCGGGTTCCATCTGTAAGATACTCATCTTTTGGCGATGTCTGCTCTGAGCTCTGGTTGTTTGCAAACAGCTCCTTGGTACCTACTCACAGATCTGTGCCTGGGCCGTTGTATTACATAGAAGAAATTCTTTTGCAAATTCAGTTGTCAGACGATAAAAAGATGTTTTAAAAGCCTCCTGCTGCACATTTTGAAAGATTGTTAATAGGAGCATGGAAATATATTTAATCTCTCTTAACTTTTAAAGACAGTAACACTGACATGTTGGTTTTTTGTTTTGTTTTGTTTTGTTTTTGTTTTGCTTCTTTTTTAAGAGAAAAGTGATGCTGAGACAGAGAGTCCAGACAATGGCACCTCAAATACATCGTAAGTCTCTTTCCTGTTTCTATTCGAGATGACAGTTCTTTAATATGCCTGTAATATGAAGCAGTGCGAGTATCTTGCAGTAGTAGTAATAATCATGGAAGGAAGGCTGTGGTTCTATTTCTCATGATAATGTCTTTTTAAATGCTTTTGAGTGCACATGGTTTTGGAGGTTTTTCTTATACTTTAGCATAGTAAGAATAATCTTAAAAATGAAAACGCTCCTCTTCATTAAGTACAAATGAGATTTGAGGGCATGTTTTTATGGGGGAGGAAGAGGGAAACCCTTTTGAATCTGGTTGGGGACTTTCATCACTGTCAAAAATGATGTAGAACTCACACATACACTGGGAGATACTGTCCTACACATCCATGAAGTACCAATGTCATTTGAAAAGCTTGCCATCTGCAACTTCATGTTGGAATTATGTGAAAAATACAATTACAGATACATCCAGAATCTCAAGTTTGTTGATGTTTTTGATTTAACAAATGCAGTTTTTAAAAGATAAGAAAAGGCACCTATTAAACATGTGTTCCTCACTCTATATTTTGCCTTTTTTCCTCTCAGTACCCAAGAAATCCAGTATCTTTTTAATGATCAATTTGATACTAAATTTATATACCAAAGTTTAAATGAAATAATTCATGAGCCAACAAATTATTTTAGCTCCACGGGAATCACTATGGGTTTTTTTCTTTGCAAATGTTTATTATCATGCTGAGGGGTGACATGTGTTTTCTTATTGTAAGGCAGCATTCTGAATTTATCTTTATATGGACCAGCACTTGTACTACAAAGCATTTAAGAGGCTATTCATTAGATATCACAATTTGTGATATAAAATTATTGAGTGTCTTATTTTGTCCCAGGTCTGTTTCTCAGCCTAGAAAGATCCTTGGCTTGCATAGGATGGCGTTATATTTCAGAGAGGATATGATTATATGTTTTTCTTTCTTATTGCTACCCTAAAAGTTCTAAATAGTTCCATTGTCATGATTTCTGATGATACAATGAATGTGACTGGTCTTAAATGCTTAAAATATTACTAATTTTTAAATTTTTGTACTATAGAATATAATGGGAAAAGGGTTTTAATGCCATCTGGAGGCGTTCTAGAGAACTGAAAAAGGTAGAATCACTTAAAATTTTGAGTTTTTTGAATAACATTCACTACTGGATAGGAATTTACACAACTAAAATGTTAGCTATTTGGGAGTAAGTTATATTTTTTTATCAATAATTTTGTAAAAAGTCCAATTATTGCAAAAACAACAATTTTTCAAATTCGCATCACCAGAATCATTTTAAAACAAAGATATATACAAAATATCTTGAAAAGCACTAACATCCTACATTTAATTTTGCGAATTTTAAAATTACATTAAGTAGATACCAACTTTATTAATGCACTTTTAAGTTCTCCTTCCCTTATGAATTTCTAAAAAGTTTGTTCTCCAAAGGAATTGATTTCCATACCTTAGTACTTTAAGAAAATATATATGTCGTCTGAGGAATTATTTTAAACTTTCTGGAGATTTGAGGACAGTAAAAGCTTGAAGCATCACCCCACGTTCCTGTCCCTTTAAGCAAAGCAGTTTCTTAGTCATCTGCCTCACTTGCCTCTTGAACTAAAAATAGCAGAAATGAAGTCTGAGGTTGCAAGGATCTCTCTTCCAAGTGGAGAGTTCTGAACCCAAGCCTCTCGGAGCCATCTTGGAGGGTGCTGCTTGTAAGTGGGCAAGAAGAGGTACAGAGCACGGACTCGGGGGCCTAGGTTTGTAAGCATTTTACATTCTCTGTACAGTGCCTTATTTGAGCTTTATTTATTTAGACAGGCAGGGAGGGCAGGGACAACATCCTTATTTTATGTATGAGGACTCTAAGGACCAGAAAAACCATTCAACTTAAATGATAAAGGATACAGTTGGGATATTTTCTTTTTTGCCCTCTTACCATACTGAGGGGTCGGTGGATCTTAGGAAACAAAGCAAAGCCATGAGTCTGAATCAAGGAGAAAAACTGAGGCCAGGTTATTTGTTAAGTGGCAGTGTGTTAATTTGCTAGGGCTGTCATAACAAAGTACCACAGGCTGGCACCTGAAGCACCGAAAATGTATCGTCTCACAGTTCTGGAGGCCAGATGTTCCAGGTCAGTCAGTGGGGTTGGTTTCTTCCATGGGGGAAGGATCCGTCCCAGGCCTGATGCCTTGTTCTGCAGATGGACATCCCCTGTGTCCTTCCGTGTTCTCTTCCCTCTAATCGTGTCTCTGCGTCCACATTTCCCCTTTTTGCAGTAATACCGGTTACATTTGAGCAGGACCCACCCAAAGGGCCCCCTTTTATCTTGCTTACCCCTGTATGGACCACGCCTCCAAATAAGGTCACATGCTGAGATATTAGAGGTTAGGACAGTTCAACTCATAACGTTAAGGGTCAGAGTAATCGGAATGACTCAGAATCTGGGGTGGTAGAACCGGGAGGTTAGGAATGTCAGGCAATGAAGCAGGCAGAGAAAATCTGAGTAAATGGATCACAAACGGTGAGCTCCATGGGAGCTGAAGGGGTAATGCAGAAGGAAGAAAACGAGGTGACATGCATACAGACGCTAAGAAAGATACCAGCTTCACACCTGTGGTGTGGTGAAGCAGACTCGGCTCCAGCAATGCCTGTACATCTCTCAGTCTGTGTAATTCCATGACCCTATGAGTCATTTAAAGCCATTATATGGGTTTAAATTGAGGTATAAAGTTGGGAGTCTCCAGATAGCAAGCTCATCTGAGAAAGAATCTTTTCTCTCTAGAGATTAATTAAGCAGGAGATTAATCATGCTAAGTTTTAGACAGTCATTGACAGATATATCATAGTAGTCTGGATAATACCTGAGGATCCTTTAAGGATGTATTATTCAGTAATACTACAAGTATTCATAAAGATGAAAAATGCAGTTTATTCTCAACACCCAAAAAATTCATAAATTAGAATTTCTGTAGAGTACCAGTTATATTAATGATGGAAGACCTTATATTGGATTAACTTTCGTCAGATAACTATTACAAAGTCTGAGCGATATATTTTAAAAACTAATAGAAGGCATTAGAGGCTGACAAAAAGAAGGCAGAAAATGTTGAGAATTTGATCCTTGAAAGAAGAAAACTAGATGGAGCGAGATGTGCATTTATATAGCTTCCCTCCGAGGGCAGTCCTCACCTGCAAAGTGCAACGAGAACTCAAGGAAAAAGCCACAGTAGTATTGGCTTCAAGTGTCAGAGGGTAGAGTTCAGGTCTGTCAGAGTGGCTGGGATTTAAGGGAAGAAATTCTGAAAAGGAGGAAGCCATAGAGAAGACAGCTCCAGTTCTGTATTTAAAACTCCCTCAATCTTTGGAGGACCCCTAAACTGCCTATGTCTGGGGGAAATGTCAATGAGCCCAGTAGAAAACAATAGCTAGAAAGCTGAAAGAACTGAGCAGAGATTCAGCTGCTGCCTACTACCTACAATTACTACCTATAGAGTTTGGAATGCAAATCACACCAAAGTTAGAGAGGCTTGATAAACACCTGGGTTTTCTTTTGAAACCTCAGGTTAAGGATTCATGCTAAAACTAAGGGCAAAACCAAACCATATCCTAATAAAATGTGACACTAAGCAGCCACAAGTTCAAGATGATCAGCTAGTAATTTAATTGCCTGGTAGAACAACAACAAAAAAGATCACTCCTTAAAGGAAGAAAATAGAATCTATAGTCTCTATAACACAACATTTACAATATTCATTAATCTAATAAAAAATGAAGGATATATGAACAGAAAGGAAAATGTGATCCATATTCATGACAGAAAGTTGTCACTATAACAAACTTTAAGGTGACCTAGATGCTGGAACTTTCAAACAAGAACTTTAAAACAGCTGTCATAATATATTCAAAGATATGAAGAAAAACATGGTCATAATGACTAAAAATGGTAATCTTAACAAGGAAATGGAAACAGTTAAGAAAAACCAAATGAATGTTCTGGAACTGAAAAGTACAATATTTGAAATGAAAAATTCACTGGATAGCCAATAAGAATTACCCGATATGAATAACAGTAAGAATAAAGATTTTAAAACCATGGACAGAGGCTCCGTGGATTATGGAGCAATGTCAAGTAGTCTAATATACATGAAATTGGAGTCTGAGAAGAAGCTAAATAGATCAGAAAAAAAAATATTTGAAGAGATAATAGCCAAAAGTTTCCTAAACTAGATAAAAATATTCAGTTATAAATATAGAAACTCAACTAACCCGAAGCAGGAAAAATAAAAATAAAATGACATCTTGAAACATAGTAAAATTGCTAAAAACTAAAAATAAAGAGGAAATCTTGAAAGTTGCCAAAGAAAAATGCCATATTACATACAGGAGAACAGTGAAACAATTAACTGAAGGATTCTTATCACAAACTACAGAGGCTAAAATATACTGCAGAACATCTTTAAGGTGTTAAAAGACTAAAAAAAGATAAAGAACTGTCAAGCCAGAATTCTAAATCTAGCAAAAATATCTTTTAAAATGGAAAGCGAAATAAAGGAATTTTTGGATACACAAAATCTGAGACAATTCATTTCCAGTAGTCCTACACAACAATAAATGATAAAGGAAATTTGTCCTGCTGAAAGGTAATAATATCACATGGAAGTTCAGACCTACAGGAAGGAAGTACCTACAGGAAATGATATCTATATGTGTAAATATAAAAGATAGCTTAAAGTAAAGATAAAATATTTTTTGTGGGATTTGTAATTATTTAGATGTAAAATATATCACAGAATAGCACAGAGAATAAGAGAGGACACAAGTAATTGCATAACTACAAGGTCCTTACATTTTATGTGAAGTGATATGATATATCTAAGTAGACTGGTGGTGATAAGTTAAGGATATATAGTATAACACCTATTGAAAATCGCTAAAAACAAACACAATAAAATGGATAGATAAAAAGTCATTGAAGTAATTTAAATAAAATGCAAAAAATAGATAAATACAAAAGATGACAGAAAAGAAAGAAAAGAAACAAAAAATCCAAATGGTATCAATAGAAAAGAAATAAAAAAATAGTAAAACCTAAACTCAGACATATCAATAATTATATTATTTATTATTAATTATTTAGTAAATGGACTAAAACTCCAGTTAAAAGGCAAAGGCTGTCAGACTGGCTATAAAATCAAGACTGTCTGCTGTCTACAAGTCAGAATTTAAATATAAAACGACGAATAGGTTGAAGCTAAAGAATGAGAAAGATAGATTGTAAAAAGAGTAAGCATAAGAAAGCTGATGTGGCACTGTTAATACTGGCAAACAGATTTCTATGCAAAGAGTGTTACAAAAGATTAAAGATGGAAGCTAAGCAGGGTCAGGCCTGGTTAGTGCTTGGATGGGAGACCACCTAGGAAGACCAGGTGCTACAGGCATAAAAAATAAAGAATTGTAAACTGACAAGGTCCTTGCAGTCTGTGAGGTCAACCAAGGGTTGCCTCGCCTAAAAAAAAAAAAAAAAAAAAAAATAAAAAGGTTTTCATCATGCTAAAAGGTCAGTTATTAAAGAAGATGAGACAGTCAAAACTATGCATATATTTACTAACATCTTCAAAATGAATGAAACAGAAACCAAGCGGACTACAATAATAGAAATTTTTAATATGCCTTTTTTTAGTAATTGGTAGAAAAATTAAACAAAATATTATCAAGCATATAGAATATTTGGACAACATTATCAACCACTTTGACCTAATATTAACATTTACAGAGCACTACACTCAATGAATCCAAGATATACAATCTTATCAAATACACATGAGGCATTCACTAAGATAGACCTCTTGTGAACAATAAAAAAGTATCAGTAAATTCCATAGGCTTAAATTTTTACAGAATATGTTCTGTGATTATAGTATGATTACACTGTAAGTCAATAGCAATGAGATACCTAGAAAATCCCTAATATTTGAGGTTTAAATCACATTCCTACATAGTCTTTGAGTTGAAGAATAGATCAGAAGGGAAATCAGAAAGTAATTTTATCTGACTGAAAATGAAAGTTAAATCTATGAAAATGTATAGAATTCACTAAAACAATAAACACAACACAAAGGAAATTTTTAGCTTTATATGATTCTACTTTAGGAAGCTAGAAGAAGAAGAATAAATTTAATCCAAGGTAATTAGTAAGAAGTGCATAATAAAGATGGGAATAGAGGTTAACAGACAATAGAGAAAATTAATGAAGCCAAGATTTGGTTCTTTTACAAGATTAACAAAATTAAACACAAGTCTAATCAAGAAAAGGAAAATACAAACTACCAACATCAACAATGAAAGAGGGAACATCACCGCATATTCTACAGAATTGTAAACAACTATATTATGAATTACTTCATGCCAATTAATTTAACAATTTAGATGAAATAGTCAATTTCTTTGAAAAATGCAACTTACTGTAACTTCTACAAGAAGAAATAGAAAATCTGAATGACCTTATTGGTATTAAAGAAAATGGATTTGTAGTTAAAACTTTTTCACAAAGGAAATAACCTAGGACAAGATGGTTGCACTGGTAAATTCTATTAAAACCTTAAGTAAGAATTGTTTATACCAATGAAACACCAAAAATGAACCACCAGTTTTATACAAACTCCTTCAGAAAATAGAAGAGGAAGTCTATTGTATAAGGCCAGTATAACCCTGATACCAAAATCTGAGATAAAATTTATAATAAAATTGTAATGCACTATGCCTCATAAACATTGCAAAATTCCTAAAGTATTAACATATATAATCCAGTAATATATTAAAAGGGTATATTTCATTGTAACTAAGTGAGATTTCTCACAGAATGCATGGTTGTTTTAACTTTAAAAAACTAATTAATGTACCATATCAATAGAATAAAATAGAAAAAAACATATTACTCTCTAAATAGATGAAAAAGCATTTGGCATAATTTAACATTCATAATTAAAAATTAAAAAAAAAACTCTTAGCAAACTAGAACAAGAAGGGAACTTTTCAATCTGATAAAGGACATCTACTAAAAAACCTGCTGCTAACATTTTTCACGGTGAAACACCAAACATGTTCTTCCTAAGATCAGAAATACAGCCATGATATCTGCATTTATCACCTCTGTTAGCAATGTACTGGAGGTTTTAGCCAGTGCAATAAGGCAAGAAAAGGAAATGATAGACATAAATATTGAAAAGAATGATTGTTTTTAGAAAAAGTACTAAGAAATCTAGTAAACTACTAGAATCAATAAATTTGAGAAAGTCAATATACAAAAATCAATTGTGTTTCTACTTGCTAGCAGTAAGCAACTGGAAATTAAATTTAAAATGCAATTCCACTTATAAAATAATGCAATTCCATTTATAAATAAAATGCTTAATAAATTTAGCAAACAACATATAAGACCTGTGCCCTGAAAACTATTCCATTTATAAATAAAATACTTAATAAATTTAGCAAACAACATATAAGACCTGTGCACTGAAAACTATAAAACATTGATGAGAGAAATTTAAGACCTCAATTAATGGAGAGATGTTCGTGAATTGGAGGACTCAATAATGTTAACATGTCAATTCTTCTTGTATTGATCTATAGATTCAACACAATCTTGATCAAAAAGCTAGCAGGACATTTTTGTAAAAAGTGACAACTTGGTCCTAAAACTTTTATAGAAAAAGCAGAGGACCTAGGTAGGCAAAACAGTCCTGAGTAAGAACAAGGTGTAGAATGCCTTATAGTACCTCATGTCAAAACTTACTGTAAAGCTATAGCAATTTAAATAGTGTAGCATTAATATAAGGATGAAGAAATAAATTAATTAATTAATTTATTAATTATTAAATAAATAAATTAATGGAACAAAATAAATTCTAGAAGTAGACTACACACATATGGTGAGTTGATTATTCACAGAGGGACCGAAACATTCAGTGGAGAAAGCCAAATCTTTTCAACAAATGTTGCCAGAGCAACTACTGGGGAAAATATGAATCTCACACCACATAGCAACTGAGATGGGTTATAGAGCTCAGTATAAAGGGTAAAACTGTTAAGCTTCAAGAGGAAAACATAGGACAATATCTTCACAACCTGGGGATATATTTCTTACAGAGGTCACAAAAATACACAACATAAAAAAATCCTGATGAATTGGACTTTATCAACATTAAAACCATCTGCTCATCAAAATGACAAAGCAAGACACAAACTGGGAGAAAGCATTTGCGCCACACACACACACACACACACACACACACACACACACACACACAAATAAATTGTATTAAGGATATATAAGGAACTCTGACAATTCAATAACAAAGTGGTAAACAAATTTCTAAATGGGCAAAAGCCTTGAACAGACAAAAGAAGATATACAAATGGCCAATAATCAGCTGAAAAGATGCATTTCACATGATCTTCAGGGAAATACAAATAAAAGCCACAATGAGATACCCCTATATACCCACTAGAATGGCTAAAATTAAGAAGACTGACAATACCAAATAGTGGCAAGGATATGGAGTAGTTGGAACTCTTGTGCATTGCTGGTGGGAGGATAAAATGGCATAATCACTTTTGAAAGCCGTTTGTTTCTTATATACACACTTATTGCATGGCCCAGCAATTCCATTTGTAGACATTAGTGCAGGAAAAATGAAAAACATGTCTTTTAAAAGATTTACACAAGAATATTTGTAGCAGTTTTATTCTTGATAGCCAAAAACGGGAAACAACCCCAATATCTACCTACTGGTGAGTGGATAAATAATTGTGGTATATGCATACAATGGAATATTTCTAATCAAAAACCAACAAACTTTTTACAACTTGATCTATAGATTCATTGCAGTCCCAATCAAAATTCCAGCAAGTTATTTTGTGCCTATAAAGAAACCGATTCTAAAATTTATATTGAGAGGCAAAAGACTCAGAATAGCCAACACTATTGAAGGAGAACAGAGTTGGCAGACTGATACTACCCAACTCCAAAACTTACTGTAAAGCTATAGTAATCAAGACAGGGTGATGTTGGCAAAAGAACAGACATGTAGATCAGTGGAACAGAATAGACCCACATGAATCAAGTCAACTGATCTTTGACAAAGGGGCAAAGGTAATACAGTGGAACAAAGATAGTCTTTTCAACAAATGGTGCTAGGAAAACTGTAAATCCACATATAAAAAAATAATAAATCTAGGCACAATATTATATTCCTCACAAAAATTAACTCAAAATGTATCACAGACCTAAAAGTAAAACAAAACTGTAAAACTCCAAGAAGATGACATAGGAGAAAATTAGATGACCTTGGTATGGTGATGACTTTTTAGATACAACATCAAAGTTATAATCCATGAAAAATCATTGATAAGCTTAACTTTTTTAAAATTTAAAACTTCTCTGTGAAAGATAATGTCAAGAGAATGGGAAGGCTGGGAGAAAATATTTACAAAAGACATCTGATAAAGGAATGATACTCAAAATATACAAAGAATTCTTAAAACTCAGCCCAGTTAAAAAATGGTCCAAATCCCTTAACAGAGACCTCACTAAAGAAAATATACAGATGGCAAATAAGCATATGAAAGGATGCTCCACATTATATGTCATCAGGGAAATGGCAGTTAAAACAATGAGATACCACTATTAGAGCGGCCAAGACCCAGAACACGGACAGCACTGAATGCTGGTGAGGAAGTGGGACAGCAAGGATTCTCACTCAGTGCTGGTGGGGATGCAAACTGGTGTGGCCACCTGAGGAAACAGTTTGGCGGTTTCTTACAAAACTGAATATACTCTTACTGTATAATCTAGCAATCGCGCTTCATGGTATATATACTCCAAGGAGCTAAGAACTTACAGCCACACAAAAATGTTACCTCAATTAAGAAAAAGAGAAATAGAAAATTAGTTTACAGAAAGGATAAATATTTATGTGACAGCTTTTCTACCTGATAGTAATAATTAACATGTTTTAAGCCCTTACTTGACCAGGTACTAGTCTTAACACTTGACATGTTCTATCACCTCTAATTCAAGTAATACACTGTTTTATAGGAAAAAGAGGATCATACTTAACGATCATACTTTCTATAGCTTGAAGTGGCAAAGCCAGGAGTTGAACACAAGATTCAGACCCTGGAAGCCAAGCTCTTAAACCTGTCCCAGTCTGCTGCCATCTCAGAGTTCTTAGGTAGTTCCTCTGTAAACGATAACCATCCTGGGAAGAACAAGTAATTAAGGTAATGCCTGCAGAACAGGAGTACACTGAGATCCTGCTAGAAAGTCATCTGTACTAGAAAAGTTCTAGGAATAATGAGCAAATTGAGATTTCCACAATACTATGCAGGCCTCAGTTTGGCAGGGACACTGTGCTGGCTTAATCCAGATTTGCCCATTGTCAAATCCACTCGAGTCAGGTCAACAGCATAGGCTTGTAGAAAACTCCTAAAGGAGGAAGCTTCTACTTTTATAAATGACCCTCAGATGAACAAAGTAACTGTAACTTTAAAGAATAAATGAAGATTTGAAATGACCTTCATAAATTAAAAGAAATGGGATTAAACACAAAGTATTCAACTCCTAAGAGAAAAAAAATAGACAAAATGAAGCAGAAAGAAGATGGCCCATCAGGAGTGCACATTGTACAGTAAAAGACCTAGAAATTATTATAAGCTCAGACTGAATTAGAGTGACTTATGAAGTGTTCTTTCTCCAGAGTTAATACAGTAGTTGGAATCAATATATTGAAAGTGCTCATTGCCTAGTAGGCACTCAATAAATAGTTATTATTGCTATCATAATTGGATTCATGACTTAAAGAAAAGAGAAAACAACATCCTGCCTTGGATGTTGGTAATAATCAGAGCTTATTAGAATTTTAATCTCTCCTTTAAAAAAAAGGTGGAAAACGGAGTTAAGAGTGGTAAAAACAAAAGTTTATAAAGGTATTCTAGTGAAGCTGGGACTGTGAGAAAGAAGGGCTGAGCGGTTGGTTTACTCTAAGGATGTCAGTCAGAACGAGCTTTTCTACAAGCTCCTGAGAGCACAGGGCGTCACCTCTCCCAGAGGAGAGTTCGTGGTCTGGGGGCAGCCAAAGCCTTCACCTCCACCACCTACTTCTGTTTTTAAATGCCCTGGAAGACTTGGGTGAGTCATTGATTGGTGGAACAGAGTGGGTCTGGACAAGGTGCAGAGCTCCTTTCCAGGTGTATAATGTGAAACTCTGAGTATTTATGAAGATGAAAGCTGAAATATGTTTATATCAGTGAAAAGTATTTGTCTTCATCAATTGAGCTGCTGTAATAAACTACCATGGACTGGGTGGCTTATACACAACAGCAGTTGATTTCTCAGGGTTCTGGAGGCTAAGAAGCCTAGGATCAAGGCACTGGCAGATCCTGTGTCTGGTGCTGACCCATTTCCTGGCTTGCAGGTGGCTGTCTTCTCGCTGAGTCCTTGCATGGCAGAGAGAGAGAAAATGAACTCTCTTGTGTCTCTTCTTATAAGGGCATTAATTCAACTGGTGAGGCTTCTACCCTCACAACCTACTCACCTCCCAAAGGCCCACCTCCCAGTACCATCACCTTGGGGAGTTGGGGGGGAGACAACAGTATTCATAGTTTATAACAGTATTCATTAAAAATATCTTATGCCCATTACAGAGCTATCTTAGAAAATGTTATATAAGAAGGAAAAATGTAGAGAAGAATAATTATATGCTGAATATATAAAGAAATCAATCATTTATGCATGAGTGTTTAATGACAAAGTTACACAAACTGGTTATATAATAGGTTCTGGAAGTTGAGAGATCAAAGTCAGTTTGAGAACTGTTACTAAAAGATGTTGTATTTTTTTTTTTTTCAGAGAAATTTGAAACTTTCCTGTTATTTATTTTGGCCATAGTGATCCAGATCTAAAATGGTAAACTGTGGCTGTTCTTTTAGTCTATGAAGTCTCTGTCTTCAGGGACTTCCTTTCTATATCTGTTTAAGTAATTTGCCAGGATTCTGTCCTCTGAGAGTGAGAAACCCAGGGTACAGACTTGTACTAGAGAACATTGGCCAGATCCTATTTCTCCAACTCTTAGACAGCAAGAATAAAAAATAACAGAAAGGGTCATTAAGCTTCTCAGACGCCCTCATTGTGTAGATAAACAAACTAGCCTGAAGGCCATGGAGAGAGAGGTAAGGCTTCTCCGATGGATGAGAAGGAAGGCCTTGGCCTAGCATCTAGGTGCCAACAAATCCAGTTGGGGCGTAGCAGCACTGTGGGACAGGGAGAGATGTGAGGAGCTTTTGTCGGATTTTCCTGAGAGGGAAATGAGATGCTGCTGTGGTTTGCTTGTACTCTTAGATTGAAACACTAAACGAACCCAAGAGCGTAGGTTGGAAATTATTCCACCACAGAACCAAACTGCAAGCTGTGCCATCCATGAGACTGGAGGGTCCATGGTCCCAGATGAGGAGTCAGCAGCAAAACTAAGGAGTCTGTTCTCCTGCCCCTCCTTTGGTTTCCCAGAGATTCATGCTTTCTCTTTCCTCTGTGCACAGGGCTCCAGCCAAACACATCTCTCCTCAGGGTGTTAATCTAGGTTTCTCCAACTTTTGTTTTATAATTTAAATTGTGATAAAAACATAACGTAAAATTTACAACCTTAATCATTTTTAAGTGTACTGTAGTCCCTCCCTTATTCATGGGGGATACATTCCAAGACTCCCAATGGATGCCTGAAAACACAGTACCAAATTCCATATGCGTTGTTTTTTGCTATACACACACATACCTTCTCACTTCAAGGAAGCACTTTACAGCTTCTCACTGGCATACTGGAATTGCCAGCGTCACTACTCTTGCACGTTGGGGGCATTATTAAGTAAAATAACAGTGACTTAAACACATGCTGCGATACCACGGCAGCTGATTTGATAACCGAGACATCACTAAGTGACTAACAGCAGGTAGTACATACAGTGTGGAGATGCTAGACAAGGGAACGATTCACATCTCGGGTGGGACAGAGCTGGAAAGTGCAGGATTTCGTCACACTACTCAGAACAGCACACAATTAAAACTTATAAATCGTTTATTTCTGAAATTTTTTATTTAATATTTTTGAACCATGGTTGACTGTGGGTCACTAAAACTGTGGAAAATGAAACCATGGGTGGGGGGACCACTGTCCAGCTGTGGAAAATGAAACCATGGGTGGGGGGACCACTGTCCAACGATATTAAGTACATCCACATTGCTGTGTGACTGTCACCACCATCTAGTCCTCTTCCTCTTCCCAAACTGAAACTGTCCCCATGAATACACCAAATTAATAAATCACCAACAACTCCTTATTTTCCCCTCCCACTGCCCTTGACAACCACCATTCTACTTTCTGTCTCTGATTTTGACTGCACTGGGCACTCGTAGAAGTGGAATCACACAGTGTTTGCACCTTCGTGCCTGGCATAGTTCACTTAATGAATTGTCTTCAAGGTTCACCGTGTTGTAACATGTGTCAGAATTGTCTTCCTTTTTAGAAAAGGAATTTTCTTTTTAAAGGCTACAGAGTATCAGAGTATTCCCGTGTGTAGGGGGGGGCGGGGGGGGGTTTATCCACTCATCCATCTGTGGACACTTGAGTTGCTTCTACCTTTGGCTGTTGTGAATAATCCAGCTTATGAACATGAGTGTGCAAATACCTCTTTGAGCTCCTGCTTTCAGTCATTTTGGGTCTACGCTCATCTCAAACTGCTTGGACGTAACCTGCACAGTCAAAACCATGTCAGTATCGCCTGACATTACTCTGACATTTTCTGTTCTTACGCAGTATTTGTAAATGCAGGTCAAACCACACAGATTCCCTTTTGTCGGCTCATGTTCACAAAACACAATATAGGTTTCTGACCAACTAATGAGATAGCTTGTGCCAGAGGAGTGAGAGAGAGAGAAGGCAGTGACATATGTTGAGATTTCTGTGTTCCGGCCCTGGCTGAGGCACTGTGTAAATGACCTCGTCAAGCCTCCCGATACCTTGAAAGAGAGTTCTTTTCCCCATTTTGCAGATTAGGAAACCAAGGCTGAAAGGATATAAGAAACTTGCCCAAAGATTTGTACCCAGCAGATCTATACACACTCAGATCTGCCCAATTGCCAGGACATGACTAGTTTATATGGTGCCCCACAGTCCTCCCCTCAGAGGACCTACACATTCTTACAGGGCCAAGGAAACCTCTAACCCAGAGGATAGCAACCCGGAAAATTTGAGCACCCATTCACGGGCCCAAGATGTAGGCATTTGGGGTATATGTCATATGAGAAGCAACCCCTAATTAGACCATGTAAGCAGCTGCTCCCTTCACCTAATGACTGAGGTGGACGGTCTCTCGAAGTGAGTTTGGCACCTTTGTTGTGAGCTCTTCCAGCCCACAGAGGTATTAATTAGTAAACTGTAGCTACTCTGTATTCACTGTGGTTTTGGCAGATGGCAACGTTTTTCTGAGGAGTCATTTGGGCCATGGAAGAGTGTGGTAAATCAACAAATCTTACTATATTTATCGATTGTAGTTAGTAATCAATAAATATTGCCTGACATTAACAGACTGAATCTTGTTCTCCAGATGTTTTCTTTTGTGTTTCTTTATGATCTCGTGTTGATTTAGAACATAATACTTATTCAGTAAAAAATTATTAGTATGAATAAACGAATGAATGCAGGTTAGCACAAGGATGGTTGGAGCACATTCGCTGTGCATTTTGCTTCTTTCAGAAAGAAAGACTTGTTCTTTCTCTACTACAGAGTTTAATTCGGATGTAAACCTCCAAAGTGCAGAGCTTATATATTTATAGAGAGAATTCTCCTCCCCGCCCAGCGCTGTCCCCAGATCATGGACTCTCTTTGTGCCCTCATACTCTAACTCTCACCCTTCCCAGGCAGCCTGGTGCCACAATACTTCTGGGCATTCGGTGCCTGTTTTGTGCCAAGCACTCTACTGGACACAGTGCCTTATGTCATCCTCACGACAATCCAAGGAGGTGTGTTATTACATTATTACATCTCATAGTACAGAAGAGAATGTCAGGGTTTCAGAGCAGTGAGGTGGCTTGTGGAGGCTTCACAGTTGGCAGTGGCAGAGCTGAGACTCTGGCTGGGTCAGCTCCAGAGGCACTTGGGGTCACTGCTTTAGGCAAATGGAAGAGATATTAAGAATGAAATTCTGTTTCTGACCAAAGGGTTCATGTGTCCCTAAAAGCCCTTAATATCTGTCCTCCCTACATTGTCAAAAGAATTTTGTCCCAAAGAGCCTGTAAGGAGGCTTCGGGGAGGAGGCTACGGATACCTGGTTATGGATCTTAAGTAAAGGTGGCATTCTTGTGTAGTGGTGGAGGTGTTGGAGGTCTTGAAAAATACAGAGACTAGGGTCTGGAATTCATCTGACAAGCCAGTAGCTAGAGGAAATAAAAGGACAGCCTCCCAGGCCTGGCTTACCTGCTCACCTCAGAGGGCCTTCTGCTGTTGGCCAAGGATGTTTTGGTGAAGCAGTGCTCACATGATCCCACCAAAGCATGTAAAGCATTTAAGCCTCTGCCTTCATGGTCCTACCACAGAGAATTCCATCTCCACTTTTAGCTTCTGAAATGACTAAAATAAACAAAGGGAGAGGGCATGGAGGGATAATAGGCGGCTGACCAAACTTTCACACACATGCGTGTGCTCACTTTTTGATGTTAAAAAGGCCTTTTCTGCTTTAAAAATGAGGGCTCTGTGGGACTTGAAGCATTTCTTTAGAATAGTACAAGTGTTGGTATATCATGATTAAGAGGTAAGAAATACTGAGTACTAACCAGATGCCAGACCGTGTGCTGAATGCTTTATAAACATAGGGTGACTGTATAACAGGAGATCACAGTTATGCAGGTACAACAGGTGTAAACTAAAAACCCCATAGATGGTCAACTCTTTGAATCCTCATAGCAATTCAAAAGAGTAGACAGCATCAGAATCTCCCTTTTTGTAAAGAAACCGAGGCTCAGAAGGCTCACAGAGGTAGATGGCCAAGCCAGGATATCACCCCGAGGTGTCTGACTTGCAAGCACTCTTCCTCCGACACTGCTTCAGACTACAGACACCTGAGCTGTGCTGTCCATCCGTCATGTGGATATAGCACTTCTGGACTCTATTGCTGGTTCAGAACACAACCAGATGAAGTTCAGAGTGGCTAGATGACAGCAAACCCAGTGGCTGGGGACTATTTCATTTGAAAGTCACTTTAACACTAAGGCTAGAGGATTGAATTAGATCACTTGGCTTTTAGGGATGGGGAAGAGTGTCATTCGTTTGCTTTTGGAGTTTGGAAGAGTGGAGAGGGTAATTAGGGTGAGATAAGAAAACAGCCAGTGCTGGTAGAACTGTGAACCCTGTGGCTCCACTTCTTGTATGATGCTAACTTCACACAAGTCACATACTCTGAAAACAGAGGTTATTTTTAATGGATAAATACATAAAATATGGTTAATTCATAATTATGAAAAAAATATACATGTTATTCATTTGACCACGAGAAAAAATATTTTTCTTATGAGCCAATCGTAAAACTGGAGACACTCTGGTTTTGTGTTTTGTTTTCCTCGTGACAGTTTAAGTTGGGTCATGTGACTCTCACCCCTGAAATTCACTGAGCATTTACTGTGTGCTAGGCATTTAATTCTGAGCATTTAATTATGTCATTCTCACAGCTCTCTGAGTGGTTGTCCCCAGTTACAGACAAGGGAAATGATGCACAGAGAGGGTAAGTAATTTGTCCAGTCACACAGCTAGTGTGTGACAGAGCTAGGATTTGAAATAGGTTTGATGCCTGGGCCCATGCTTTTAACCATGCTTCTACACAGCCTCCATTTCAGCTATTAGTCTCCAAAATCTTTCTAAAATACTGAATATTAACATATCTCTGAACAAGAGGACAGCGTTTCTGAATTCTGTGTCACTCCTGAGTAGATATCGATGTTGGAAAATACACTTGAATTAAAATTAACATAATTAAGATCTTTCTTATCTTTAAATGTCTGGAGCTTCTCAGTATTTTTATCTTCCCTTTCAAAATGTCCAAAAGGTCATCATGGCATTCAATACATTTTGCAGCACATTTGAATTCTGTTTTTCTAATAATCACTGTTACCAAACATGCTGAACTACCTCAGAGTGAAAACTCTTCTGGTGCCTTTGAAAATATTAAGCCTGACATTCAAATTTTGAAGGAAAATTATTAATTAAAATAAGTATTTGTATGGTTTTGTACCTGGATGAAGGTCTCCTGTTGTCTGGGATGGGGGTGAGAAGGCGGGGTGTTACAAGTTCTGAACTCAGATGACACTGGGTGAGACTTGAAACCCAGGTGAATTTCTTCAATGTCAGGATGTTGTATGCTCCATGGAGCTTTTAGTAAAACTTGATGGGTCAAAAATAAACCAAAGTTATGCCATGGAGAAGGTTATAACTAGACAAGAAGCATTCAGAAGGATGGGAATGGAAATTTCTCTTCTTTCAGGAGTTGTCAATGAATGTCTTTATTTTTTATCCTTTCTGTTTAACCTCCAAAGCAGGATTGCCAGATAAAATACTCCCTGTTAAATTTGAATTTCAGATGAACAAGGAATAGTTTTTTAGTGTGGGTCTGTCCATGCAATATTTGAGAATAAACTTTTAGTATAAGTATGTCTCATGCAATATTTGGGAAATACTTATACTAAAAAAAAAAAAAATTGTTTTTTACCTGAAATTCAAATTTAATTGGACATCCTGTATTTGAATTTGTTAATTCTAGCAACCCTACCAAACACCATATAGACTATAAGTCCAACTGGTCTTTAGTTTAAATCCATAATTTAACAAAGAATAGAAGATAGGCAAGGTGAAGGAGGGAGAAAAAAGAAAAGGGAAATGAGATAAAGTAATAGAAGTAGAAAGAGAGAAAGTAAGAATGAATTCTGGCAATCTACCAAGTAAAGCAACTAACATTTTGCAAGAAAGAAATCCTAAAACTGAGGTCATGGGATGGAAAAAGTTTGTTTCACAGACTCCAGCCTGAACATCAGCCAGAAAAAGAAAGGCATCCTATTAACATCTGAATACCAAAGCTCATCCAGGAATGGAAAGATTTGGAATTTAAAGATTCTTAGTTTCCAGCTTTGTTAGAATAGCACAATTCTGTATTAATTGCAAGGAGGATTTTGGTTTTTCAGGGAGATGCTTCAGCAATTTGATATCAAAGAAGCTAACTAACTTCAGTTTATGTTACTAAGATGCATTTGAAATTTTGTGGTAACCTTTTGTCTGTTTGCTTTGCACTGAAATGCAAAAGACTATCAAATACCTGATATAGAGAAGAATTTACCTCTGTTTAAAACAGTTCTGCTATGAAGTGTGATGATGGCATTTTTTTAAAGTTAGAAAATATTAAATGAAGCTTCAAGACAGATTTTTTTTTCCCTTTACTCTCTAACCAGACAAATTACTAAAAGCAAGAAAGCTCTTGCCTTAATCTGGACACGTCACAGATGTGACACTTTTTTAGGAGATGGCTTTTTAACTGAAGATGGGAGAAAATAACCTTTGGAAATTTTAGGATGTTATTACAAGCAAGTTTACTAGTTTTTGACTTACTGAGCCACAGCTGGAGCCAGCCTTCATCAGGGTAAGAATATTTTCATATTATTATTATATCTTTTGTATCTCAAGAGTAAGATTATTACATTTTGGGGAATATGGCCTTTGACTTGTACTGTCTGTTAAGTATGCCAATGGAATGTCCTAAAAAAGGAGAGAGGAACTGCCAGTTTCCATCTCAGATGATGGTTGAGACTGCTAGAGCAGAAATTGGATCCTATCATCGTTTTATATAAAAGAAAACTTTGTATTTCTTTGAAAAGCATTTAAAGGGGCTTATATCTTCCCTGAGAGCCAGGCTCTCAGTTTTGTAGTTATTGTATTGTTGTTGCTGCTTAAAAAAAAAAAAATTTGACCTAATGGTACAAGGAATTCTCTGATCAAATTCATAATTATATGAATCTGCCTGAAAATATTTTCTTTCAAATTAGTGAAATGTGAACTATCCTTGCTTTTCTATCATCTTTCGTCCATTCTCTGTCTTACTGTATTTTTTTAAAGTACACTGTGTGGTTAGTTCAGAGGAAGAACAATGTTATTCTCTGAGCTTTCCCTTAAAGAGGATAAAAAAATTCTACCTAAAGGCAGTCTCCCTCCAAAGAGCCAGAGATGACACCCGCACAAGCCTGGCTGTCTGTGGAAGTGCACAGAGGAGCCAAAGGGAACCACATCACTGCACCTGTGACAAGAAGTTAGAAGCAGTGCTGTTTCAATAGAACAAATGTCCAAAGGAAATCAGCAGGTGACGATAACAGAACCAATCGGTATGGTGAATTCAAGTGTCTTGTTCAATGAGTTTATTTTTTCAATTCAGTCTCCTTGCCATGGTCCTTAGCCAGGGGACCATGGGGAGCTTTTTAAGATATTAATATCTCCTGGGGAGCTTTTTAAGATATTAATATCTCCTCTGCAGAGTTTTGGTAAATCAGTGCCTGTCCCTGTGATTCTGATGCACATCCTTGGTTGAAAACCATACTCAGGAGGTCCCAAACCCAGCTAACCATCAGAATCACTGAGGAGGCTTTAAATGCAGATTCCCAGGCGCCTCCCCGAGATTCTGATTCAGTGTGGCCGGATTGGGGCCTAGGGATTTGTATTTTTGGACCATTCTTAGTTACTTTTGATGACTAGTCAGATTTGGAAACCACTTTTGCCCTAACTGAATCACAATTTAAACAAAAAAGGGGGGCGGGGCTAATTAAAACGGAAAAGGATCTAGTACAGTGCCTTTGCATCTTACATTTCCATCGTTTTCACCTTAAACTTTCTGCCCGCTTGTCCTGTCTGCTTCTCTTCCATCCCAGAGGGAAAAATGCCTGATTCTCTTCTTCTCTGGTGCCCCTGACCTCATCTCCTCCCTCCCTCCTTCTCCAGGCCCACCTTATTCTTTTCTTAGGTACTCATCCTACCTGGGTCTGTAGCCTGCTCATATTTTCCCAAACAAAACAAAACAAAAGAGCCACAGACATCAACCATTGTAGCTGCTGAGCTCGCTTGCTTGCTCGCTCACGCACGCACGCTATATATATATATATATATATATATATACGTATATACGTATATACGTACATGTATACGTACGTACATACGTATGTGTATAGGTGCCACAATACTTCTGGGCATTCGGTGCCTGTTTTGTGCCAAGCACTCTACTGGACACAGTGTCTTATGTCATCCTCACGACAATCCAAGGAGGTGTGTTATTACATTATTACATCTCATAGTACAGAAGAGAATGTCAGGGTTTCAGAGCAGTGAGGTGGCTTGTGGAGGCTTCACAGTTGGCAGTGGCAGAGCTGAGACTCTGGCTGGGTCAGCTCCAGAGGCACTTGGGGTCACTGCTTTAGGCAAATGGAAGAGATATTAAGAATGAAATTCTGTTTCTGACCAAAGGGTTCATGTGTCCCTAAAAGCCCTTAATATCTGTCCTCCCTACATTGTCAAAAGAATTTTGTCCCAAAGAGCCTGTAAGGAGGCTTCGGGGAGGAGGCTACGGATACCTGGTTATGGATCTTAAGTAAAGGTGGCATTCTTGTGTAGTGGTGGAGGTGTTGGAGGTCTTGAAAAATACAGAGACTAGGGTCTGGAATTCATCTGACAAGCCAGTAGCTAGAGGAAATAAAAGGACAGCCTCCCAGGCCTGGCTTACCTGCTCACCTCAGAGGGCCTTCTGCTGTTGGCCAAGGATGTTTTGGTGAAGCAGTGCTCACATGATCCCACCAAAGCATGTAAAGCATTTAAGCCTCTGCCTTCATGGTCCTACCACAGAGAATTCCATCTCCACTTTTAGCTTCTGAAATGACTAAAATAAACAAAGGGAGAGGGCATGGAGGGATAATAGGCGGCTGACCAAACTTTCACACACATGCGTGTGCTCACTTTTTGATGTTAAAAAGGCCTTTTCTGCTTTAAAAATGAGGGCTCTGTGGGACTTGAAGCATTTCTTTAGAATAGTACAAGTGTTGGTATATCATGATTAAGAGGTAAGAAATACTGAGTACTAACCAGATGCCAGACCGTGTGCTGAATGCTTTATAAACATAGGGTGACTGTATAACAGGAGATCACAGTTATGCAGGTACAACAGGTGTAAACTAAAAACCCCATAGATGGTCAACTCTTTGAATCCTCATAGCAATTCAAAAGAGTAGACAGCATCAGAATCTCCCTTTTTGTAAAGAAACCGAGGCTCAGAAGGCTCACAGAGGTAGATGGCCAAGCCAGGATATCACCCCGAGGTGTCTGACTTGCAAGCACTCTTCCTCCGACACTGCTTCAGACTACAGACACCTGAGCTGTGCTGTCCATCCGTCATGTGGATATAGCACTTCTGGACTCTATTGCTGGTTCAGAACACAACCAGATGAAGTTCAGAGTGGCTAGATGACAGCAAACCCAGTGGCTGGGGACTATTTCATTTGAAAGTCACTTTAACACTAAGGCTAGAGGATTGAATTAGATCACTTGGCTTTTAGGGATGGGGAAGAGTGTCATTCGTTTGCTTTTGGAGTTTGGAAGAGTGGAGAGGGTAATTAGGGTGAGATAAGAAAACAGCCAGTGCTGGTAGAACTGTGAACCCTGTGGCTCCACTTCTTGTATGATGCTAACTTCACACAAGTCACATACTCTGAAAACAGAGGTTATTTTTAATGGATAAATACATAAAATATGGTTAATTCATAATTATGAAAAAAATATACATGTTATTCATTTGACCACGAGAAAAAATATTTTTCTTATGAGCCAATCGTAAAACTGGAGACACTCTGGTTTTGTGTTTTGTTTTCCTCGTGACAGTTTAAGTTGGGTCATGTGACTCTCACCCCTGAAATTCACTGAGCATTTACTGTGTGCTAGGCATTTAATTCTGAGCATTTAATTATGTCATTCTCACAGCTCTCTGAGTGGTTGTCCCCAGTTACAGACAAGGGAAATGATGCACAGAGAGGGTAAGTAATTTGTCCAGTCACACAGCTAGTGTGTGACAGAGCTAGGATTTGAAATAGGTTTGATGCCTGGGCCCATGCTTTTAACCA